>NW_026690866.1:20322665-20624945 GCF_020826845.1 Diceros bicornis minor
CTTTAACAGGTGAATGACACCCAAGTGTGGGACACTGGGTGAAAATACTTGAGGAACACATGGGCTACAGGTACAGGGTAAGGAAACACACGAGTTCAGACGGGGCCTAGAGGAACAATAGATGAAAACACTGGTTGTCTAGATGGGCTGGAGGCATAGAGAACGTAGACAAACACGAGCTGGCATGGGCTGAAGCGCAGCTGACAGGAACACTCAGGGATGTAAAGGGATGCAGACACATAGAGTGAGAGAGACATGTGAGGTCTGGTATCAAATGAGGGCACAGGAGATAGAGACACTCGAGGAAAGATACCTGCTGCAAGTACGTGAGAGAATGAAATTAGGTGTCTGACATGGGTTTTAGAGAGATGGAATGGAGACTCATATGGGTTGCCATGGGCTACAAGAACAAGGAATGGAGACTTTTGAAAGGTGGTATGGACAGAGGGGAGAGAAAACCTTGACAACACAAAAGGTCAGACGTAGGCTGCAATCATATGAGATGGTGACACTGGACAGAATATAGCTTCAGGTAGAGGGATGGAGACACACGAAGGCTGGCATTGTTGCAGGCTCATGGGCTGGAGATCCTATGGGACAGACATGGCTTGCAGCACAGAGTTTAGAAATACACTAGAGAAGACAAGAGATACAAGCTACATCTGTGCTTAGAAGGCAATGGTGTGTAGCCTTAAATGAATGTATGTGTATGGAAGAAAGACAGGAAATCCATAATCTCAGCTTCTGTCTTAATAATTAAAAGAGAATCACACTGGAAAAAGTACAGAATGGAAACAATAATAAAGAATTAAGGAAATAGAAAAATACTAAAGAAACAAATCAGGCTAAAAATTATTTTTAAAAATATTAATAAAGTTAATAAACCACTAGCAAAACTGATTAAGGAAAAAAAAAGAAATGAAACACAAATCACCAGTATCAGAAATCAAATAAGAAGTATTCTGTACAGAGTGCTTAGATCTTAACGAGATACACCATTTTGTGAAATACTTAGGACTGCGAATTAGACAACAAAGGTCAAAATTCACTTTATAAAAAAAAAATATACTGAAACTGACACAAAAAATAACATAAAATAGGAAAACTCGCATATCTACTAAATAAATTGAATTGTTAAAACGTCAAGCCAACTAACCAACAAAAACAACAAACACTTTCCACAAGCAAAACTCTAGGTCTGGGACTATTAAATATTCCAGACAATAGAGGGAGGAAGGAAGGAAAGGTTCAGATTCCAGATTAGACTCAACACAAAACTAATAGAGATTTTATTCACATTGAACACAATACAAAGAAGATTCTTTACCACACAGGACCTCTGCGGTCATCTTTCCGCTATACTACCCAATAAGTTGAACCTAGAGAAGAACTGGAGGAAAAAAACACTACATTTATTAAATATTTTTAACACAGTAAAGAAATTGAGGTTATCTAAACTGAAGAGGAAAATGTTAATAGGTGACAATTACCATCTTCAATGTATGAGGAAGTCCAGAGAAGGCTAAATTTAAAAAGTGGATATAAAGTGAAAATTATTTAAATAACACACAGAAAAATTTTATTATATGGCAAAGTAATATAGCAGACAATCAATCAATAAATAAAAAACAATTAATGTATATCATTGATTAGAGATATTAATAATCAACAGAACTGGTTTCTGGAGGTTGTGGAGTCTTTGTCCCTGGAAACTTCTCAGAAACAAACATTAAGCCATTTGTCCTGGATAGACTTTAGACCTTCTCCTGTTGGGGCTCAAGATCCCTTCAAGTTTCTTCTGTAATTTTAATCTACTGTTAAATTAAATGAGAGAAGGCATGGTGAAGTCAATTATGAGTGTGCTCTGGGGGGTTCCTTAGAGGAGTTGTGGAGAAAGAGTAAACACACCTAGAATCCCGTAGGGTTCTGAGAAGCAGAGAAATAAAAGTATATAAAGGGCTTGAGACATATTGGGACTTTAGTAAATAGCCATTGTTATCAGTAATAATTCGTTTCCAATAGTGTAGATAAAGTTGGCTATTCTGTCAAAAAAAACCTTACTCAAAAATGTCTTAATTGACTGAGGATTAAATAGTCAAAGCTGGCTTTGTTTTTAATGTTCTTGCTTAGCCAGGTAGGGCTCAAGGGAAGCAAGCAAAGGAATTGTGTGACACTTAGGAGAGTCACAAACCCTGAACTCAGAGTAATGTTTGCTTTAGCCCCTGAAAATTCAGGAGCCTCTAGATCCAAATGTCAACACATTCAAGTTGTTGGTGAATCTTGATTACGATTTTGATACTTTTGGCTGTCTGCTCAAGCAAAGCATCCTTTGAAACCTAGGGTTTCTAAGCCAGTGGTTCTCAATGTGTGGCTGGTCAGCAGCATCACCTGGGAAACGGTCAGAGACGTAAATTCTCGGGTATCCCCATCCTACTGGATCACAAACTCTGGGATGGGCTCAGCACTCTGTGTTGTAGGGGACCTCCACACGGTTCTAATGCACACTGGAGTTCAGGAACCACTGTCTTAAGGGAAGCCAGTCCTAGGTAAAACGTAAGGTTAGCAAAGATTCCTCTTTCACGAGGGCTTCTCCTGAGGCCCCATGGCCAAAATAAGGATTCCCCTTTATGGCCATAGGAAGAACTCCTATGACTCAACTCCAGGCAGCCATCTCCAGGAATTTTTCCAATATGACCAGGAGCTCTGAAATTTGGATTGGAAAAAGAAAAAAATATAAAAAATTGATTCAACATTCAAGAAATTTTCCTGCTTCAGATTGAGGGTGAAGTAGCTGAAATAGAAAAATGTTTCCCGGAACACTGATCTGTCATTTCTTGATGGAAACTACTGAGATCTTTCAGTGGAACTAAACAATGACCAGGAAGGTTATGGTTAGTCTGATGTGTTAGAGGAGAAAGAAAACATAAAGATAAAAAAAGAAAAAAACAAACAAATATACAGGAGAGGAGTAGAGTAAGGAAGGAGATAGAAACAGCGACCATCAGTCAGAGGTAGGGAGAGGAGGAGGAAAGGAATAGAAAATGCTGAGGGAGAGAAGCAGGTGCTGCTCGGTAGGAAACACACCTGTTGATACTGTGCACGTGTGGCTTTCATAGAATGGTGTAAGGTTTCTAAAAAGCAAAGAAAATAAAAACAAATCCATCCAATTTAGTAATTTGTCCTAAATTTAATTGATCAGGTCTGATCACTCTGATGTCTTCCTTCTCCTTTATTTCATCCATGTCTCAAATTCTATGTCCTGCCCTTGTCTAAGGCTTTAGAAACACACCACAATTCAAACCTTCACAAGGTGAACTTTTTAAATCATTTCAACTTCTTCCTTGCCCTTCTGCACAAAATAGATGCCCTACAGTGTTAGCTTACCTTTCGGTGCCTTTCAAAAAAACTTTAAAAAACTTTATTCTTAAAAGTACAGTTTTAGATTTACAGAGAATTGAACAGATAGTACATAGAGCTCCATACACCCACCGCACTGCCTCTCTCCTCTCTCCCAAGCCCCATCTCCCCTATTATTAACACCTTGCATTAGTGTGATACGTTTGTTATAATGAATGAACAATATTGAAACGTTGTTATGAACTACAGTCTCTAGTTTAAGGGTCACACTTTGTGTTGTACAGTTCCATGGGTTTTGACACACATACAGTGACATGTAGCCACCATTATGCACAGAACAGTCTCACTACCCTAGAAATCCTCTGAGCATCAGATTAGCTCTTAGTGGCTTTTTAATATATTAATAATTGTCAGAATAACGTAAATTTTTATGATGAAAAATGTTCCACAAGTGCTAAGTTTTGTTAGTCTCACTATTATGATCACTATTAGAAATAATGAAAAAAAATGAACCCCTATATAAATAGAAAAATCGTAGAATTTTAAGGATAAAAAATATCTGGAAGATTGGGAAATCTCACATTCTTCAAGACTCTGCCCTCCAGTCTCTCAGCTTTCTGTGTCATCTTTCTGTCGACTCCACTGAGGAGAAAGAAAGAAATCGATAAAGAAAAACAAAGCAAAAAACAAATTTCCGTACTAAGTAGTCCTCTTGAGTCAAATTTAATCACACATGGATTCTTCTTTATTGCATATTTGCATCAGGAACATAATTACTAGCTAGAGCCTAATTTGAGAATATTCATTATGGATGAAACGTGTCATATCGAAGAACAGAACGGAATTCACTGAGGTTTTACTCTTGGGACATTTGTAGGATTAAGTCAGGACATGCTGTGAGAGTGATAAATAAGTTCTATATATTTTTATTCTCCAAGACCAAGGATTTCAGCCACACTTTATACCCATGTACTTTGCAACAATGAAAAACAATTAAACATTGACCTTGAATATTTTGCCCTTAGATTCATTAGTCTTTAAAATATAAATTGAGCAATTTTAATCTCTATGAGTGAAAGACTATGGAGACTTCTAGAATGTCATGTTGGGTCCTTTGGAAGTGAAGAATTGACTTTATAAAGCATTTCTATTCCTTCTCATACCTTGACAATAGTGCTACTGTGACTCTGTTTTAAAGAGGATAATGGCAGGCTTTACTTTGATTTGCACCTTTTTGTTTTTAGTACATTTACTTAATATTTCTCAGTCTCTTGAAAACTTTTATCATTAAGCTCAACCTTCATTTAAATCACCAGACCTATTTGATGAAGGTGACATGAACATTTACTTGTAAACTCCTCAGATAATTACTAATTTAACCTTCAGATGATCCATTGTAGAACTCAAACTGGATTTCCCAGGCCCCTCAAAATGACTCATAACTATGTGTTTGTACATTTATCTGGGAAGATATTATCTAAGGGTAATTGTTCTTCCCAAATGCTTTCTTTACCTCAAACAGTGATACTCCCAAAGTTTTAACGAAAATGTGGCCAATTTGGTGAAAACCAAGTGACTTGTTTGTTTTAGCATGCCAATGAGATTAAGAAAATAAGTATTTTAGTTATTGTTATTGATTATAAAAATCAGAAATTAAGCAAACAAACTTCTTTGTCCAAAGACATTTCTGCGTGTGAAATCATCAGAAAAACTGACAGCTAGCTTCCCGTTTTAACTACTAAATCATAAGAAACATAATACCATTGGCAAACACTTGAGCGTTGTCACCTGCACGAGTCCCCAACGCTATAGCCCCATCAGGGCCACAAATCAGGGGAAGGAACCGGCAGAGGGGAGACAGCTGTGCCCTCAGCATCCTTCCTTCCTGGGTCAGAACACGGCCCCAGCTGCTCGCTGTCTAGTTTTCTGGGGAAGCAGAGAATTCTTCTGGGGACACGACACATCAGGTGTTAAGGATATCATCGTTCTTTTTGAAACAAATGTTAGTTAATGTGACGCACTTCTCAGGACATGAGGAGCCGCCTCAAGGGAAGGTAGATCTTCTCCAGGAGCTGAGAGTCACCCAGGAAGAGCAGAGTCAAGAGCTGCAGAGGGACAGCCCGCTCCCACTCTCCCTCTCAGGGACACCTCAGTCCCCAAATCCTCCCGGCGCCCACCCCCGCGCTTCCCATTTTATCCTCGGAGACGCCCGAGCATGCGCAGGACGGGCGCTCAAAGCAGCAGAGGGGCCGGCGAGTTGGAGAGCCCCGGAGCAAGTGCACTGGAGGCGAGGTCCTTGGTGTGGACGTGGCTGCCTCGGAGGTTTGTGTGGGGGGGTTGGCCATTTCTGGATCCTTCCTCCAAGATTTTCAGCGCTGGGGAGCTCTCCTTTCTGTAGTGTGGGGGAACGCTGGGCAGGAGCGGCGCCGAGGTAGGCGGTGGGCAGCGGGCTCGGTGTGGAGATGTCCGCTGCAGATGGCGGGAGTGCAGTGTCGGGGGCGGGGGCCGGGGCTGCTGGCGGGCTGCTCCAGGTGGAGGAGCCCAACTTTGTCCCTTGGAGGAGCAGAGGAGCACCGCCTGGCAGGCCGGTCCCTCTGCCTTGGTGGGGCCTCACCACAGCGGGGTCTCCTGCCCACCCAGTGGAGGTGCAGGGGGCGGCAGGGAGTCGCCTGCCCTCTGCACGAGCTCTTGAGTTCCTGCCACCCGGGACCCTGTCTAGGCCAGGTTGGGATATCTCCCGGTGAACACGGCCCTTCATAAGATGGCCTGAGGTCAGCACTCCTCTGTCTGACTCTGTTCAGGCTATTGGGCTCCTCATTGCGTTCTTTAAACAAATAAATATTCCTACTTCCTTGGGACCACTTTTATAGAAAAGCCTAATCCTATTAATAGTTTCTGATAATTGACTGTATATTTACAAGGCGAACTTTGAAGCCTGTGAATTATTGTAAACTGCATTTAATGAAAGGAGCTTTAAACAATCTTTGGTGCAAATTATGTAGCTTCCTAATACTAACTCACCTTCTGTTAACATAGACTGATGACTGATCAATTGATGATTGACATAATGTGTAGGGAATTTTGGTATCAATGGAAAGACTTTTCTTGGCAGTTGGTGATAGAATTAAAATCGGAAAAGGAGGAGGTTTTTAGAAGTAGTATGTAGTGTGTGTTTTGTCTCCATATTCATTTACAATTGTAAGAATTTAGATTTGGAAAGCTCATAGAACAGGAATTTTCAAATTTTGATTTGACTGATAGGATGAAAAGTCAAAAGGCCAAATACGGTAGGATTTCATTTATATGATATTCTAGAAAAGATAAACCATAGGGAAAGAAAAGAGGTCGTTAGTTGCCATTAGTTTTAATATTTAGTTAATCATTTAGTTTAATCATTAGTTTTAATATTTCTGATTAAAAAAATACATTTTAATGATAGCATCCTAATTATGCTTTTGGGTGATACGAGAATTTAACAACCTATTAAATTCTGCAGTAGGAACAAATGATATGTTGGTTATTAGTGTCTTTGAAGTGTAAGTATTGTTGGTAATGAATATAAATGAGCTTTTTCGGATTGTGAACTACTGATTTTTTTACTAGATCCTGTTGGACATGGCATATTACAAGCTTCAAAAGGCTCTTTAAATTATTGTAGCAGTCTGAAGCTATTAAATTGTAATGTAAGATCTTTATAGATGAAACAGGCAAAAATACAAAAAGCCATTCATCATTTTAACTTTGTTAAAAAAATGAAGTAAATCTTACCATATACATGAATGACTTTTGGCTCGATAGACCTGAACTTGACAAGATTGACTCATTAGTATTGTGAATTTGTTTTGGAATGTTAAAATGGGAGAGGACATATGTGTTACCTGAGGGTGACCCAAGTCAATATGGTGGGTTTCACTGTTTATATACTCTTTCTGAGTTACGATCTTGATTAAACAGCTAGTCATAGATGTACCAATAAATTTGGGCCATTTTATGTATCAATATTTTAAGATGTCTTATTTCCCTGATAGTTTCTGATTTCAGGGTGTCTGGGAAAACCAGTTTCTCAACATAGGTAAATTGGAATATAATTTTTGATTGTTGACTTACTGAATCATAGAATTGTGGAGTTGGAAATAATTTTAGTGGTAGTAGAGCCTAATCTCTTCATTTTCCAGGAAATGGAAAGTGAAGTTTCTCAAGTTAAGTCATTCATAGTCTGACTGCTACTTAGTGGCAGAGTTAGAACTAAATTCTCAGATGCTTGTCTCCAGATTCCTAGTACAGTGCTGTCTGTGATATGTACCATTAAGTACATATCTGGGAGTTATGAAGGGAGTTACCTTCCCAGATCATATATGTAGCCAGCAGGGTTGATTCTTTCCCATATGCATTTTTTTCTTTCTTTTTTAAATAACTACTAACCACAATTAATTCATTCCCCTACCATGTTTAATGACTATACTTGTGTGTGTGTCTCCTCGAGCACACGTTGACTCCTTAGAATGGACAGCTGCCTGTGAGTGGATTGCTGGGCCAGAGGCTGATGTACATCTGCAACTTGACGAGCTGCAGCCAAATCACCCTCTGAAGTTTTAACAATTTCCATTCCCGTCAACAGTGTCTGAGTCATCCTTGCCCTGGGAATTGCCAGATCAGCATTGTCAGATTTTTAATTTTTTGCCAATCTGATGGGTGAGAAATGATGTATTTGTTTTCCTCTTTGTACGTAAGTTTTGACAAATGCATAGAGTTGTGCAAGTACCAAAATCAAGATACAGAACAGTTCCAGCACCCAGAACTCCCTTGAGCTTCTCTTTTGTAGTCAACTCTTCCCGCACCCTTAACCCCTGATGGCTAATGATCTGTTGTCTTCCCCTATGGTTCGTCTTTTCAAGAATATCATATAAATGGAATCCTACAGTATTCAGCGTTTTGAGCCTTGTTTCTTTCATTTAGCGCAATACGTATATTTGAGTGTTCACCCATGTTGTTGACTGTATCAGCAGTTCCTTCTCTTTTATTGCTGAATGTGGTATCCATTTTATGAATGTACTACAGTTTATCCACCCACCAGTTGAAGGACATTTGAGTTATTTTCGGTTTTGTGTTTTTTGACTATGAATAAAACTACTATAAATCTTTGCAAACATGTTTTTGTGTGAACATTGGTCTTCTCTTGGGTAAGCACCTAGAAGTGAAATTGCTGGGTCACATGGTATGTGTATGTTTAACTTTATTTTAAAAACTGTTTGTGGTAGCAAAGTCATGGCCCACAAAGATGTCCCAATTCCTAAACCTGGGAATACGTTAGTTTAATTGGCAAAGGTGAATTAAAATTGCAGATGGAATTAAGGTTGCTGATCAACTACCTTTAAAATAGGGAGATTACCCTGGATTATTCAGGTGGGCTCAGTGCATCACAAAGGCCCTTAAAAGGGAAAGAGAAGCAGTAGAATAGAAAAAAGATGCAACAAGGGAAGCAGGGCCAGAGAGATGCAGAGTTCTTGGTCTTGAGGGTGGCGGAGGGGCGCCATAGGCTAAGGAATGTGGTGGTCTCTAGAAGCTTTAAAGGTCTAGGAAATGGATTAAGCTTTAAAGTCCCCCCAAAAGAACCTAGTTCTGCCAACACCTTGATTTTAGCCCAAGGAGACCCATGTCAGACTGCTAACCTACAGAACTGTAAAACTATAAATCTGAGTTGTTTTAAGCCATGAAATTTGTGCTAATTTGTTGCAGCAGCATAACAAACTCCACTTTAAAACTGTTTTCTCAGGGGCCGGCCCCGTGCCTTAATGGTTAAATGCGTCTGCTCCACTATTGGCGACCCGGGTTCGGATCACGGGTGCACACTGACGCACAGCTTCTCCAGCCATGCTGAGGCCGAGTCCCACATACAGCAACTAGAAGAATGTGCAACTATGATATACAACTATGTACTGGGGCTTTGGAGAGAAAAAAAAATGAGGAGTATTGGCAATAGATGTTAGCTCAGAGCTGGTCTTCCTCAGCAAAAAGAGGAGGATTAGCATGGATGTTAGCTCAGGGCTGATTTCCTCACAAAAAAGTAAATAAACAAATAATACTGTTTTCCAAAGAGGCTGAACCACTTTGTGTTCCCACCAGCAATGTAGGAGTGTTCCAGTTACTTTCCATCCTCATTAACACTTGGTATGCTCAACTTCTTTAATTCTAGTCATTCTAATAGGTACATAGCAGGATCTCATTGTGGTTTTTATGTACATCTTTCTCACGATTAATGATGTTGAGGATCTTTTCATGTGCTTATTTGTCATCTGTGTATCTTCTTTGGTGAAGTGTCCAAACCTGTGCCCATTTTAAACTAGGATTTTCTTATTGCCGAGTTTTGAGCGTTCCTTATAGTCCTGTCAGATATGTGATTTGCAAAGGTCTTCTCCCAGTCTGTGGCTTGCCTTCTCCATCCTCTCACCATGTCTTTGGAAGGTCTGTGTAACATAACTCAAGAGGTTCCACATGACTTTATTTTCCCTCATTGAGAAAGAGTGAGGTTGGAGCACCTGAGTCCAATCAGACCTTGAACAGACTTGGGGCCGGTCTCACTTTTAGTAAACCCAGCCCTTCCACATTCCCTGTTCCTGTTTGCTGTGCTCCCCTCCCCTACACAGGCGTCTGGTTCTAAGTCTGGTAGATTTCTGTCTCCTCAAGTTTGGGAGCCCATAGACAATTCAGCTACACCCTTCAGACATCTCAGCACAGCTCTCCAGCCTCCTACCTGATATCGCTTCACAATATGGGAAATTCCCTGAAGGTCAGACTAGCGGTATGTTGGACTTAGGCCACTTCCACCACTTCTGGAGGTTCCATTTTGTTTTGTGGAAGCTTTTGGCCTAGTTCCCCAGATTCCTGTGTGGCACCAAAACTTAGCACAAGTGCTGCGAGAAAGAGCAGTTGTGTGTCTGAAAGCTCTCAGGTTTCATCTGCCACACCAGTCCTGCAGAATCACTACAAGTTTGGCTAGTTTCTCTTTTCCCTCACCAAGGATCTGGCTCAGCAAGCCAGATCCTCGGCAACCACCCAGAATCAGAAAACGCCTGCAGGGCTCACATAAAAAACTTTTTCTTCTTTCTGGAATTTTAGTTGGTTGATTCTGAAGTTCTCTGATGCTCTAAAAATATATTTATAATTTATCTGGCTTTGTCCAGTTTTGCAGCGAGTGCTTTCCTGTCCTCTCTACTCTAAAAGAGAAGATCCCTTGTCATTAGTTTTTAACTCCATCAGTTATACATGGTCAATATTATGATTGTTTGGAAAAATCATGCTTTCATTTATTTATTCAAATGTTTACCCTTTTTTATCCTCACGATCCATTTTTATCTCTTAGCATTTCTTCTTCTATCAGTTTGTTTCTTCTTCTTCTTTTTTTTTTTTTGGTGAGGAAGTCAGCCGTGAGCTAACATCCATGCTAATCCTCCTCTTTTTGCTGAGGAAGACTGACTCTGAGCTAACATCTATTGCCAATCCTCCTCCTTTTTTTTTTCTTTTTACCCCCAAAGCCCCAGTAGATATTTGTATGTCATAGTTGCACAGCCTTCTAGTTGTTGTATGTGGGACACGGCCTCAGCACGGCCAGAGAAGGGGTGCGTCGATGCACACCCAGGATCTCAACCCGGGCCACCAGTAGCAGAGCACGCGCACTTAACTTTTTAGCCACGGGGCCAGCCCAGTTTCTTTCTTCATAAAATACATTCTTTTTTACTTTTTAAGTCTTTTCCTTGAGGAAGATTAGCCCTGTGCTAACATCTATGCCAATCTTCCTCTATTTTGTACGTGGGTCATCACCATAGGATGGTTGATGAGTGGTGTAGATCCACGCCTGGGATCCAAACCCACGAACCCAGGCCTTGGAAGTGGAGTGTGCTGAACTTAAACCACTACACCAGGTGGCTGACCCCCTTAAAGTACATTATTTAGAAATTCCTTAATGAGCATTTGTTTGTGGTAATACCCTTAGTAAATGTTTGCATAAAAATATCTTTAAGTCACTCTAGTTATTGAGATATGCTTTGATTGGGTATACATTGAAAGTTATTTTCTCTCTGTACCTTGAAGATTTAATCCAACTCTCTCTTGCCTTCCATTGTTAAGTAATGTATCATAGGTCTAAATGTAAGTCTCTGTAAGTGTTCTGTTCCTCTGAGGGGCTTTGAATGTCTTCTTTTGTATTTAGTGTCCTTTCATTTCCCTGAATGGATCTGGCTCTAGATTTTTTTTTTTAAATTTTGCTTGAGATGTATTCAGCTGCCTGAATCTAGAGTAGAAGTCTTTTATCAATTCTGGAAATTTCTGTTATTATGTCTGAATATTTCTTTAAATCATATATATATGTTTATATTATTTAATTCAAATATTTATATATATACACATTCAATATATATTCATTAAATATATATTCATATTATTTAATTAAATATATGATATTATTCAATATAGTGATTTTTATTATTGAAAAAATATGTGAGTATTATTTATATATATAGTTTCCTGTACTTGACCAAACTCAAGCCAGGCTCCTTTGAGCCTATAATAATTTGGCCTATAATAACTACAGCGTCTCAGCACAAATGGTTTCACATCCCCACACATATTATAAGACTTAAACACTTACACAGTTTCTAACAGCTCAAATCAACATCCTTAGGATGACTCCTGCCCCCTTAACGTGCCTGCCTGAGAAAGCTCAAGGCAGCCAAAAGAATTGACTATTTCTTCTGGCCAACACTCGATCATTGGCCCCTGACATCCCTTTCTTAGAGCATTTACCCAAAAGTGCTTACAACTGTGACTCTTTCCTCTGTCCTTTAGAGTTGTAGGTGTGTCTGCTATAACACAGGAGTGCATTTCTCAACGTCTTGAGAGCCATTCCTTGAGATGAGGACAGGGTGTCTGTCTCCCAGATGCTGTGAGAGGAGAGAAGTGAAACTTTGATTATTTCCAACTAGCAGACACAACTGGCCAGATCACACTGCACTGACCACCATTCTGTAACTTTTCCCTCCCTGACTCTACTGAGCCCCTGCTCACCCCTCTGCCTGCTCCCTCATTCTCCCTTTCAAATGCTCAGTCACATCTGTACAAATCAAATTGAGTTCAGTTCATCCTGTTCCTTCTTTCCTATTGCAGTGGTATATTACTGATTAAAATCTGTTCTGACCACTTTAACTAGAGTCTGCTTTGTGTATACTCCACATTTAACACGCATACAGATAATCTCATGCATATGCATAGATACGCATATAGGAACGTAACCATGGGCCCTCCAGGACCAGTTCAACTGACCTCATCTTATGAACAGAGTAATTAAGAGTTTTCTTTCAGGAAATGAGACCCCTCTTCCAGTTCAGACCAGTTGGGACCACCAACTCATCAACTGGGAGTTCACAAATGCTTTATATGTGACCTTTATGACATCAAGGAGCTAGAAACTCCATTCTCCTATCATGGTAACACTGCCAATTTGTGAACACACATCTGATGAAGAGCCATGAAGCTTGACTTTGCTTGCGCAGATCATCAATTACCTCACTTCTCCTTGCTTGCAATCATGTACTTCCACACGTCAGAACACCCTGCCCTTCATCCCATAAATTGTGCCCCAAGACCTGGATCAGGGAGACAGATCTGAGACAGACACATACCCCTTGTCTCCTTGCAGATCAATCTCACAAAATAAAGTTACACTTCATTTCCCAAAAGCTGATGCCTGAATAATTGGCTTTTTTAATGTGCCTTGGGCAAGAGAACCACAATATTGTGCAGTAACATCAATACATGTATATACATTTACTGGTTGTTTTATTTTATTTATTCTCTTTGCTTAAGAAGAGTCACCCTGAGCTAACATCTGTGGCCAATCTCCTTTTTGCTGAGGAAGATTCACCCTGAGCTAACACCTGTGTCAACCTTCCTCTATTTTGTATGTGGGTTGTCACCACAGCGTGGCCACTGGTGAGTGGTGTAGGTCCACGCCCAGGAACTGCACCTGGACCACTGAAGTGGAGATTTCTTAACTTAACCAATAGGCCATGGGACCAGCCCATGTCTAATTGTTTTGAAGATGTTACTAGATATATAATTGAAGTTTCACTATGATCTCTGGATTTCCTTGCTGTTCCTTTAGTCCCTCACTTCAGTGTATGTGTTTCTTGCTACATCTTTCATGTTAGACGAATTCCTCAAATATCAAGTGGTCCTTGGCTACCTGTTCATATTTCTGTGATGGGAAGAAAACAGCTGAGTAAGATCTCTGTGGGCCTGATGGGGCCTATGAATGTCTGGACTCAATGTTTCTTCAAGGGTGTTGAGGGTTGAACTAGTAACAGGCAAACAATGTTGGTGCCCACACTGATCTCTAACAAGACACTTATTCTACACATTCCCACAATGACAGACATCCTCTGAACACGTGGAAATGCTGACAACACACAGCCACACACACATACACACTATTTGCAAATGACCAGCAGCATTCAGACTGTAAACTACACGTGATAATGCACACTGATACTCAGAACATACACACAAACACCCACACATACAGAACGCTCACTGTCTCAGAGCCCACAGTGACTTGAACTCTCTCAAGACACACGTCAACAAAACACACCTTCACATAGAAGCCATAATAGCCATGCACCCTGTGACCATACAGAATTGCTGAACACACAGACATCCACACAACAAGGAATGTGGCTGTGCACATCTGGGCTTGATCAGGGGGGTTTTCACACCTCAGCATCAACATGGACACCCCGGGGCAAGAGGGAGAGGCAGAGGGCACAGGGAGAACATGTAGGGAACAGTCAGGAGACACTTGCATAAAGCAAATATGATACCTGCAAAGCTGATTGCTAAATGACATATGACTCAAGGGTATGAGTACACAAGAGGATCTGAAATGGTACAAAGGAGGTGAGTGATACAAACCCATCACAAGATATTTAAAAGTAAGGAACAGTGATATTTTAAAAAGCACTGAAGAGAGTGCATCAAAGCTTAGATATAATTCCAAACAATGAATGACATGGAATTCTGGCCAAAGAACAGCCATTATTGCTGTTAAAATTCCTATTTAAATGTTTCTTATAAAATTATAGAAATACTCCTTGAAAAATGACAAATAGTCATTGGTTTAAAATATTTCAGGATAAAGTTACTTCAGGTTCCACTTTTATTGAGTAGCTTTTCTTGGGCAGCTAGAATAGCTGGACAAAGCACACAGAACAGCTGTTTGAAGCGTTATAGAACATCCTGTGCAGACAGGACTTGAGGGCTTACAATCTCTGAGACTAGGGAAGCACAAGATTGTGAGCACCATCTCCACGTGGCTTCTCCCCTAAGGCATTTGCTATTTCAACAGTGAGAGAAGAGAGTCTGAGCAGAATGAGGAGGAAAAATGAACTGAAATTTGGTTCTAGCCAAGTCCAGTAACTTCTGCTTCTAGTCATGTGTGGTAAAGGCAGAGCAACAATTAAACATTGATTTAATAAGTACTGTGTGTTTGAAAACACCAAAGGGATGTGGAAGCAAACAGGACTAGATGAAAGAAAATTTCAAAAAGGAAAGAGCCTTTTTAGTTGAGATTGCCACACATGCCCTCACCCGGGGGAATTTGCTTAATCTGGACTCTGATAATCAGACCTGTCTTACCAGAAGACAATTGTAAGTACAGTCTGTCATAATTGATCTATGTTAGCTTTTACATATCACAAGTTTTGTTTGGCTGTTAATTTTTACTCCCTCCACTAGAAGACTCTGTGAAGGGAAAGACATTGTATCATTTGCCACATGATCTCCAGAACATTCTTCAGTTTGGGCTGTATGACTTCTATAAATATTTGTTAATTGTTGGTTTCATGATTGCTATGGACTGAATGTCTATGTAATCCAATTTCATACGGTAAAATCCTAATCGCTGACCTGAGGGTATTTGGAATTGGGGCCTTTGGGAGTTAATTAGCTTAGATGAGGCCATGAGTGTGAAGCCACCATGATGGAATTAGTGCCCTTACAAGGAGATGGAGTGCCAGAGCTCTCTGTGCCAGATGAGGGTAGAGCAAGAAGCTGTCCTTCTGCAAAACAGGAAGAGAGCTCTCACCAAAAGCAAATCAGCTTGAACCTAGATCTTGAACAAGCCGGTCTTCAGAACTGTGAGGAATGGACTTTTGTTGTTAAGAGTGCCCAGTCTAGGGATGGCCAGGTGGTGCAGTGGCTAAATGTGGGTGCTCCACTTCATTGGCCCCAGGGTTCACAGGTTCAGATCCCGGGCATGCACTGATGCACCGCTTCTCAAACCATGCTGTGGCAGCGTTCCATATAAAAAGTAGAGGAAGTTGGGCACAGATGTTAAACCAGGGCCAATCTGCCTCAGCAAAAAAGAGGAGGATTGGCATCAGATGTTAGCTCAGGGCTGATCTTCCTCACACACACACACACACACACACACACACACACACACACACACAAACCCAAAAATGCCAAATCTAGGGGCCTGCCCCATTGCTTAGTGTTTAAGTTCAATGAGCTCCTCTTCGGTAGCATGAGTTCAGTTCCTGGACAAAGACCTATACCACTCATCAGCAGCCATGCTGTGGGGGTGACCCATATACAAAATAGAGGAAGACTGGCACAGATGTTAGCTCATGGTGAATCTTCCTCAACAAAAATATAAATAAATAAAGTACCCCATCTATGATATTTTTGTTACAGCATCCCATACTGACTAGGATACTGAGTGTGTCAATAAGTTCATTTAGATTGACGATCCTTCTTCTACATGACACGTTACTGCCAATGATTCCTAAATTGGTGTGAGTCAAATTTCCCTTAAGGATCATAAATATGTTAAGGCCCTTCTCCCTAGTTATGCACATATTGATACACATGAAAACATGTTGTGTCAAGTGCTTTATTGACACCTTAGTCTCACACCTGATCCCATTGGCCTTCAGTGAACCTCAGTGTTGCAGTCAGTGTATTCCCCAAAGGGCAATAAAGGAAAGTCCCTGGACTGAAAAGCGTCGGTATCCATCGTGTAACTCCTGTCCTCTGCCCAGCCAGCTCTAGAGCAGTGTCAATTTACAAGATAGGCTTTTCTCCAGGCAGCTGTGTCTTTCTACCAACATGTTCTCATTT
Source organism: Diceros bicornis minor (assembly GCF_020826845.1). Taxonomy (NCBI): domain Eukaryota; kingdom Metazoa; phylum Chordata; class Mammalia; order Perissodactyla; family Rhinocerotidae; genus Diceros; species Diceros bicornis. Next base: position 20,339,193 of record NW_026690866.1, read on the forward strand.
AGGATGATCTCACCAGGAGGAATGAGTGGAAATTTGGAGAGAAGAGCTACAGAAGGCATCTGCCAGGGGAAATTCTTTGTGGTTACATGACCTAGAATATGGACACCTGGCTGCTCTAAGTTGTTCTGAAAATGTAACCTTTCCCATGTCTCCAATATCCTTCCATGTCCTCTTTCCTTTCCACCTCTCTGTTCTTGGTGGCCAAATTACCTTGGCAATGACAATAAAAGAATGAAAGTAGGGAATGGCCCATTTCCAGTCTCAGAAGTCTGTGAAATTTTACTGCCTAGCCCCAGTCTCCCGGGACTGACACTCTTTTTATTCTTATAAGATTAGATTACATTTTAATCTCCTTTAATCAGAGTTTTCTCTCATCCTTGTTATGTATATACATTTTCTAATACATAATATTGAAAACATTATTTGTGGCCCTACAGTTTCCAGATTCACTCATAGTTATTTTCTGATGGATGCATGCCTTTGTAATTATGTTTATAACTCCATTAACTATAGAAATTGACTAAATGCTGAGTAGTAATGTACTAATACAAGAAAATGGCCCATTTTTATTCAACATAAAGTTTCATGTTTTCATCAAAACAAATACATGAATACTTAATTGTTCAGCAAAAACTTTTACTATGTACATGTAAGCAATTATAAATCTATTTGAGTTGGTTTACCTTGTTGATTATTCGTTGTTTCTGAATTGTGCATTCAGCATTTCCATGAACACTTTAGAATTCTGCATCTTTATCTTACCATTTTAATTTTGTTATAATTTTTATTAATTTATTTTTCCCCCAAAGCCCCAGTAGATCGTTGTATGTCATAGCTGCATATCCTTCTAGTTGCTGTATGTGGGAAGCTGCCTCAGCATGGCCAGAGAAGTGGTGTGTCGGTGCGTGCTTGGGATCCAAACCCAGGCCACCAGCAACGGAGAGCACACACTTAACCGCTCAGCTATGAGGCCGGCCCTATCCTACCATTTTAAATACTAGGTAATTGACAAAAGTCCACATTACTCATTCAGTTGTGTGTTAGTGGATCCTTTGTGGGGTGTCTTCCTAGGTACATTTTCACATGGTCATCGACAAAAGTCCACATTACTTTTTCAGTTGTGTGCTAATGGGTCCTCCGTAGGGTGTCTTCCCGGGTACATTTTGCAATGTGAACTCCAGCTGATGGCCTTGTGACACTGATATAAATACTGGTGTCTCCACAGATCATGGGGCCAATGATGTGTGGTCTGTTATGAGAGGTTCGGCGATTCGATCGGAGATATAAAAGACACTTTCCACTCCAAACAAATGGACTGAAGGTACATTTTATTATATAGAGGATAGTAAAGGCAATAGTCTGCAAACAGATCTGAATAGGTCAAATATTAAGAGGGAAAAAACATCAGCCCGACTGGAAAGGGAAAACATCCACATTGGCTGAAGAGAAATGACACAAATCAACCGGAAAGAGAAATATCAGGTTGACTGAAAAGAGAACACATCAAATCAATTACATCATATCAAATCAATTACTTCACATCAAATCAATTACCCACAACATCCACGCCCCACTGCCAGGAAAGCCCTGTCAATCGACGTGGCTGGGCAAGGATCACATGTCCTGGGCAAGGTGTCGCTTCCACAGGTGGAACTCTCACCAGGTCTCAGTTTCCAGCAGTTTATATAAGCAGTTACAGAGTTTACAGAGCAAGCATCTAGTATTCCCATGCACAAAATGGTTATCTGTGGCGTACGTGCACAGAGCCCCTTGGCTAACGTCCCAGCCCAGTAGTTGTGTACGTACATTGTTCTCTTTCGTTATCGTCTTAGCCCGGCACAGATGGCCAGTCCATGCTGCGCTATGATGCTCCAAGAGCCTTGAAATGTTACAACTTGCAATTCTCTCCGTGGGAGAAAGGCCAGTTCCCACCACACAGAAAGCAGCTTTGTATTTCTTTGTGTGCTGGTGGCTATAGGTCGATGGAGCGGCCAGACATGGCTGAACTCATGTCAAGACAGGTCCTTTACAGAGTCATATATAACCTAATACTTTTCATTCAATTAGTGTAAGGAATGCTATGGAAAGTAGATTGATGACAATTAATAAAAGATGATTGATTATGAACATGCTGTTAGGGAGAAAAATTGAACCTCTGGGTATAATGGTTTACTTTTTATGCAATTAATGAGCCACCTTAACAAACCCCGTTTATAGGCAGGTCTATATACATACATATATTAGATTAAGATTATATCATCTGTTAGTTTGAATGTGCTTTTGTAAAGTATGCCTTGTTTCTCTTGCCCTTTTGTACTGGGAGAAATATGGAATAGATAGAAACTGACTGGATTACTCTGGTCTGAACTCAATCATGAACGGCTTGAATCGTTCAACAAATGAGAAATAAATGGCAGCTACACCACTGGGATCTCCTGATCCAACATCACAGACATACACCCTATAGTAGATATAGACTCTAGAATAGGATTGTGCTGTTATCCCAAGGGTAACATGTTCTGTTGATCAATATTTTGGATCAATAAGTGATAAAATATTTTGACTAGCTGGTCTAGATTTTAATCGCTCAGAGGTTATTTTCTTCTCTGAGGTCACCTCAACCAAAATTGTTAGTCCACTTAAATTTTGTTATCCCTTGATTTGGCTTACCTTTGTTATTTTTTAATTAATTGAATCTCCATAGGGTCTTCTCGTCTTATTTTGTCATTCCCGCCTCTTCAGACAAAGGTCAATTTCACTGTTTAAATGCAAGACAGAGTACAACCCTCTAGTGGCCGCTCATACAATACTCATTTAGACAACAAATGATGATGTTGCCTTTGCAAAGTATGGTCACCACGGCTTTTACACCGTGTCACTGGGCAAGCAGTGCCTGTAACACCAGAAATGCCAGAGGAGACTCTTTAGGTAAACAGGTGTGGGCTTTGTTTGCCGAGTTTCTTTTACTCTTTTAAAGCTTTCCTTGAATGCCTACCTGTGTTGGGTTAACAATTAATGTAATAAATAATTATTGGGTTGAATTTATTTTATTGTTTACTTTTGGTGATTATGTGTTCTGATATACGATTATGCAAGGAGAAACAACTCTTATTCCTCATAGTAATAGTACTACTTCTATGAATTAATAGATTAATGCAGTATTAGATTAGGAGTTTATTTCAGTGATTGAAATTAAGATAAGTATATTGTCGAACCTGAACGCTTTCTTAATTGGTGGCTGAATTTAGGCCAACTAGGGTACTGTTTGTACTCCCTCTCTAAGGAAGGCTGTAGCCTGTATCTAAAAGGCTGTACCTCTTTAAGGCTGGGTCTGGAGGAGGCAGGAGTCTGGACAAGTGTGGAGCTGGCTCTGGCCCAGAGGGATGAGCAAGAGACACAGGGCACCTGCTGACACACACAGCCACAGTAGACATCACTCATCAGTCACGACATGCTTGGCTGCAGAGCCAAGAGAGACCCCAGTCCTCAACAAGGTGCACTCCGAAGCCACTCCCGGGAAGAGCAGGGGACTGTGATGAACCCATTTGTAGTCCCTGCTCCCCTAAGACGTGCTGCAGGCCTCCTCTCCCCACTTACTTCAGCAACTCCTCACTGTCCTCGGGACTCAGGCCTTCAAGGCCCGCCAGCAGGCTGCTCCAACACTTCTCCTACCTTATCATCGTCTCCCCTCTCTGCACTCAATCTAGTTCCAGGGCAAGTTACTTGTGTCTCCTGAGTGCTGCTCCTTGTCCTAGAAGGCCCTTCCTTCACCCCATCCACCCTGTGCACTCCTACTTACCCTTCAAGACTCGACTCCAGTGATGCCTCCTCAGGAAGAACTCCATGATTCTCTATCTTCCCAGGCATGCTCTGGGCCACCACTCTGCCTTCTGCCCACGTCCATCACTGCCGGGAACCTTGCTGGGCCCCCATGTCTGGTCTCCACATCCAGCCTAACCACTCAAGGGGAGAAAATGCTTAGGCTCAGGGCAATGGAGCAGACTCCTGGACCGTGGTGACACTGGCCACACAAGAAGAGGTCATTTTTTGCCCACGTCCAGCTTGAGCCCAATGCAGCTCAGGAGGAGCCAGGACACAGGGAGGCTGTCTCTGGGCCCAGCAGGTCACAGGGTCAGCCTAGAGAAATGGCACAAGGGGCCACACAAAGGGGCTCAGGAGAGAACCTCAAGTCAACAAGACCCTTGCTAAGGGCAGTAGGGGCCAAAGGCAGCTGCACAGGCCGCACGAGGTGTTGGCGAAATTTTCATCTTCTCATAGCGTCTCAGGGCTTGATAGCAGGAACTCAGGAGGCCCGTCTGAGGTGGAGGCCACCTCGGGGGCATGTAAGCAGAAGCTGAGGTTCCCACAGCAAGTGGAATCTTAAGAGGTGACCCTCAGACCCCTGGCTGCTCTAACGTCTCCGAGTTGGAAGTCAGTTCCCTCAGTCACAGCCTCTAGCTGCCCCCTCACAGGGCTGTGCCTCTCAAACACAGCTCCCAAGGCGAGTGGAGGCTGAGGGTGAATCAAACTTCCTACCCGTGAGAACCTCTGTGATCCCGGCCTCCCACAAGGGGCCAAGGATGATGAGCAAGGGACAGAGCGACTGACCCACATGACTTCCCCACAGATTCTGAACATGCTTGTGATTCACGGGGCCACTAAGTATCTGTCCTCATCTCCACTCCTTTCTCCCCAAAAGGACAGGTAAGTGTTTACTATGACATCCACAGACACATCAAGGGCATCTGGGAAGACTCATGTGTACATCTGGAGAGAAAGGAACTGTGAATACCAGTAATATCTGAATCCATGTGTGCAGATACTGACATCCACATCCAGCTGTCACATTCCTCCAGCAGCCCTGGAATACTACGCAATCACGCTGGCAGGTTTTGGTACATGAGAGCCAAACAAACAAGAAGTGTCTCTGAATGCCACCACTTCTGGGGCCTACCTTGAGATTGGGGGTGGCAAGGTGCCATGCCCCATCTCACAAAAGTCTGGCTGGTGTCCAGGAGGGTTCACAGCCTTTGAGGGTCATGGACTCCATGGTTATGTTTTCCTGGATGCTCTCTGTCTCGTTTACTTCATTGTTCATTGTCCTGTGAGGACAGAAAATAAGCCAGAGACAGGCTGCCCCCACCTCTCAGGGAGAAGTGAATGCCGACCCTCTGGCCAGACGTAAGAAGAAGGCCTGACACTCAAGATGCTCAGGTGGAGCCTGTGGTCATGAAGGGGGAGAGAGCATGCATACTGAATACCTGTTGTGCTGGGCACTCTATGGGCATGATCTCACATCATCCTTCTGACAGTCCAAGGAGACAGATGGCTTTATTTCAGAGAGACGGAAATGGAGATTAATAGCTAGAAAGCAGGTCTGATCTAAAAGTCTGAACCATGTCCTTGAAGTCACATGCCTGGGGAGCCTAATCGGGGGCCATGGCAGTGAGGGCCCCAGCTGGGAGCAAGCCACACCTGGGGGCAAAAGGGGCCCATGGCCGAGAGGGCCCAGGCCCTAACAGGCCCCAGCTCTGGGCTGCATGGAGAATGGGGTTAGAGCCAGCCCCTTACCCAGCGGACCACAGGCTGTCCAGCTCCGCAGAGCAGGCAGTGTGGGAAGGTGAGGGGGAGCTCCGGGTCCTAAGCCCACCTCCAGGCCCTTCCTCCTGTCGGCTTAGAGCCTCAATATCTGGGCTCTTGCCCCAGACAAGACCCTGGAAGAGGCTCCACGTTAGCGTCTGAGATCAAAAGTGCTGTGGGTGTCCATCCTCAGCCCTGCTTGTGGGAGTGCTGGGAGCTGAGAGAACCATTCTCAGTCTGCTTTGTCTCTCTCTCCCTCTCTACGTTGCTGCTCTCTCTCTGACTTGCTTCATCACTGTCTCTCGCCTTCCCCATCCTTGCCTTTGTCCCTCTACCCCTACCTCTCCCTGCTGCAGATTCCCAGGCACATTCTGACACTGCACGAGCTCCTGGCCCACTTTTGAAAAGCACATCGAGCCAACAGCCTGGACGACGTCAGGGCTAAAATGGAGGAGTTGTCTGGGTGAGCCTGTCTTCCGGGTGCCCCCTCCAGTGGACAAGCCAGGGCTGAGGATGCTCCCCAGTGGGAGTTTGCTGACCCCCAGATGGTAAAAGCTCATGTTCAGGTTAGGATCCCAAGTGGTGAATGTTGGGGGACCCCCAGCCTTCCCACCTGCAAGCAGGACCCCCGGAGAAATCTGAGGGGTTTACAGCTGAAGGCCAGTGGGCACTTGGTGGGATTGTGTGGGTGCTGTGCTGTCCGTGGCACAGATGGGGTTCGAGGAAGGGCCCTGGGCACACACGTGAGCCCACCTGCCAAGATGGAGAACCGCCCAGGGACTCACAGGCACTCTGCCAACTTCCTCTGTTCTCCAGTGTCAGTGTGTCACAATCTGTGGTTTAGGAGCCCCAGAGGGGGTCCTGGGTGATGGGCCTTCATGTGCTCAAGGCTGCAGTCAACAGCAGGAAGTGTCATGGGTGGAGAAGCCCATGACTAGTCCAGTGTCAGAGGCCCCAGCCCTCTGGTCAAGGCCCCTCCCCTGCCCCTCTTTCAGTCACCAAAGTATGGGGCAACCATCCTCTGCTGGGGCAGAAGCAGAGGGGCCGGGAAGGAGGCGCCTACAACAACCCAGGCAGCAGTTGACGGTGGCCTGTACCAGGTGGTGGCAGTGGAGGCGAGGAGGAGGTTCAGATTCTGGGTGTGTTTTGAAGATGGATCCAACAGGAGTTTCTGATGCATTAGATGTGAGGAGAGAGAAGACGGGAGTCAAGGGTGAGTCCAGCGTATTTGGCTGAGCAAGCAGAAGGTTGAAGTTGCTGCTAACCGGGATGGAGAAAGGTGCAGGAAGGGCAGGTGTGGAGGGGGAGTCTTTCTTGCTTCACTGGAGCTTTACTGGTGGCATGTTGAACTTGAGATGGGCAACAGTGGTGGAGAGGACAAGAAGGGAGAAGGACGTTTGAGTCTGGGGTTTCAGGGAGGGAGCCATTCAGGAACCATCAGCTCAGAGATGGTATTTAAAGTCAGAAGACTGGTGAGATCACCAGGGGAGTGAATTTAGGCAGGAACGAGATGTGCACCAAGAGCTGAGCCCTGGGGTCTCCACCTTATGAAGGCCAAGAGATGATGAGCAGCCTCGTAGTCAGCGATGGGCTTCCACAAACTGCAAAGGAGTGTCGGTGTGCAGTATGTGAGGTCCAGTACCCAACCCTGCCAACCACTCAGTGCCCTAAATGGCTTCCCGAATCCAGCAAAAGGCAGCCAGTAGGGCCACGGATCCCAGCTGGGTAGAGGGAGGACAAGGTTGGACCAAGGCAGGGCACAGACCCCAGAGTGGAGGTTCCTTCATGGAGCAAATGTAATCAGAGCATGATTGCAGACTAACAAAAACCATTGTGGGGTGCAGACCCCAGTCTTCTCGTGCCCCAAGGAGCCAAATCCTGCACACGTCCCCAAGGAGAAAACTTGGGGCTCCAGCAAGGCTCCTCGTCACTGCGGGATGCCCTGTTCCCGTGCGGGCAGGAGTGAGGAAGGCACATGTGTGCCAAGCCCTTTGTCCCAAGACCCTGATCCCCTTTCCCGAAGCCTACTCCTCTGTTGTCCCACCTGATCACCTGCACCTGGCCTGAACCCAGCCCTAGTAGCACAAAAGAGGGTTTTCCTGTCACTCTGACAACAGCCCTTTCATCCTTCTCTCTCCTTCCCTTTGGGGACTGAGGAAGGCTCCCAGCCCGGCAGGAAGCCATCAGATAACCTATCCTCCTTGGCTGTGCTCAGAAACACTCCTCCCTTGGGGCTGACTCTCTCCTACCTCTGGCCTTTGTCCTGCTTTTTCTCCTGGACCTCATCTCTTGGGCTCACTGTAACCCAGGTCGTCACTTTCAGTCCCCCCGGGAGCCTGTGGCCCTTGGAACTCCTCCTCAGCTGCGTGGACAGTGTGGCTTTCAGTACAATCCCCAGCTGGGGCTGGCAGTAGTCCTGAGCAGCTGCAGCTGGCACTTTTCTAAGAGTGAAACTAACGTTGCTAGTCTGGAATCGCCACCTTGTTTTTAGCAAATACAGCCCTCCTCAAAAAAATCCCCACCCTCTTCAAAAGAAATGGTTCTGCTTACCTTTGCTAACCTCCAAAAACGAGTCCATATCCAGGGAACTAGCATATCCTTGAAATCCTAGAACAAGGCTAGGGCCTGGGCTGCTAAGAAGAGCACTGCTTGGAGGGAGGGACTGAGGCTCCTAAGGAAGAGACCCCATCTCCATGCCCCAGTCTGATAACCAGAAAACAACTGATAATAATAGTTTTATAATAACACCTTTGCAACCAGTGATAATAGCAACAGTCATCACGGCCCTTTACTCAAGCACCTTCCATGTGATGGGCCTGAAGTCAGCACGTGAAATGCGTTCTCTTCCATCCTCACTCTGACCTTCTACAGGTGAGCAAACTGAGGGTCAGAAGGGCCCAGTAATTTGCTCATCATGCTGAGTTCGTTAATCACGGATCCAACCCCACCAATGTCATCTCTTATTGCTGGGAGGGTTAAACGGGACAGTGTCTATGAGAGAACTTCAAAAGCCATGCATATTAACCAGCCCTCCTGGTGATCTTGTCGTGGTTGTAGAATTTGAGGCATCAGCAGACAAATAAGCGGTTTTGTGCTTTTCTTGGAGTAGGTGGTGTATTTTTTCCAGATGCTCTTCCCTCCAAAATCACTAACTTCCTAAGACTCCTGAAAACCCACCAAGGCTCTTAGCAAAGTTGGCAACTCACACCCCTCTTTTTCCACCAATGTTATTTTTCAAAAGCAGTTAAATGGCTCAACCTCCTGGAGAGGAGGGCTGTTGCGGCAGTCAGAACAGGACAAATAGGAGAGTTGTCCTTATAATCAGATTAAGGGGCAAGGTGTGTCATGCTCCCCCCCAGGTGTGCTAGAGCCTACTACAGTCAGTCTTTCCATGAGCAAGTAGGATTGCCAGGTGCTACAAAGCTAAGCCATTCCAGGGTCCAAACATTAAGGTTCGACAATATACTTATCTTGATTTCAATCACAGAAACTAACTCCTAATCTAATACTGCATTAATCTATTAATTCGTAGAAGTAGTACTGTTACTATGAGGAATAAGAGTTGTTTCTCCTTGCATAATCTTATATCAGAACACATAATCACCAAAAGTTAACAATAAAATAAATTCAACCCAATAATTATTTATTATATTAATTCTTAACCCAACACAGGTAGGCATTCAAGGAAAGCTTTACAAAGTAAAGGAAACTCGGCAAACACAGCCCACACCTGTTTACAAAAAGCATCTCCTCTGGCATTTCTGGTGTTACAGGCACTGTTTGCTCAGTGACACGGTGTAAAAGCCGTGGTGACCAGATTTTGCAAAGGCAACATCATCATTTGTTGTCTAAATGAGTACTTGTATGAGCGGCCACTCGAGGGTTTTACTCTGTCTTACATTTAAACAGTGAAATTGACCTTTGTCTGAAGAGGCGGGAATGACAAAATAAGACAAGATGACTCTATGAAGCTTCAATTAATTAAAAAAAAAAACAAAGATAAGCCAAATCAAGGGATTACAAAACTTAAATAGACTAACAATTTTGGTTGTGGTGACCTCAGAGAAGAAAATAACCTCTGAGTGATTAAAGTCTAGACCAGCTAGTCAAAATATTTTGTCACTTATTGATCCAAAATATTGATCAACAGAACAAGTTACCCTCAGGATAACAGCACAATCCTATTCTAGAGTCCATATCCACAATAGGGTGTATAACCGATGTTGGATCAGGAAATCCCAATGGTGTAGCTGCCGTTAACGGCTCATTTGTTCAACGATTCAAGCCCTACGTGATCTGAGTTAGGACCAGAGTAACCCAGTCATTTTCTATCTATTCTGTATTTCTCCCAGTATGACAGGGCAAGAGAAACAAGGCATACTTTACAAAAGCACATACAAACTAATGGATGATACAATCTTAATCTAATATATATATGTATATAGCCCTGCCTATGAACGGGGTTTGTTAAGGTGGCTGATTAATTGCATAAACATAAAACTTTATAGCCAGAGGTTCAATTTTTCTCCCTAACAGCATGTTCATAATCAATCTTCTTTTATTAATTGTCCCCATTCTACTTTCCATAACATTGTTTACACTGATTGAATGAAAAGTATTAGGTTATATATGCCTCTGTAAAGCACCACACACCACTGGCGCCATGATATGTGGAGACACCGGTATTTACGTCACTGTCACAAGGCCATCAGCTGGAGTTCACATTGGAAAACGTACCCGGAAAGACACCCTACAAAGGACCCACTAGCACACAACTGGATAAGTCATGTGGACATTTATCAATGACCTAGCATTTAAAATGGTAGGAAATAGATGCAGGATTCTAAAATGTTCATGGAAATGCTGAAGGGACAATTCAGAAACAAGGAATAATCGACAAGGTAAACCACCTCCAATAGATTTATAATTGCTTACATGTACACAGAGTTTTTGCTGAATAATTAAGTATTCGTGTATTTGTCTTGATGAAAACATGAAACTTTATGATGAATAAAAATGGGGGATTTTCCTGTTTTAGTACATTACTACTCATCATGTAGTCAATTTCTATAGTTAATGGAGTTATAAACATAATTAAAAAGGCATGCATCCATCAGAAAATAGCTATGAATTAATCTGGAAATTGTAGGGCCAAAAATAATGTTTTCAATATTCTGTGTTAGAAAATGTATATACATAACAAGGATGAGAGAAAACTCTGATTCAAGGAGATTAAAATGTGATCTAATCTTAAAAGAGTAAAAAGGGTGTTAGTCCTGGGTAACTGGGGATAGGCAGTAAAATTTCACAGAATTCTGAGACTGGAAATGGACCATTCCCTATTTGCATTTTTATATTGTGGTTGCCAAGGGAATTTTGCCACCAAGAACAGCGAGATGGTGGGGAAAGAGGACATAGAGGGATATTGTAGACATGGGAACGGTTCCATTTTCAGGACACCTTAGAGCAGCCGGGTGTCCATATTCTAGATCATGTAACCACAAAGAATTTCCCCTGGCAGATGCCTTCTGTAGCTCTTCGCTTCCTCTTTCCACTCATTGCTCTTGGAGAGAACATCCTAAATGAGAACAGGCTGGGAGAAAGACAGAGCTGCCTGGAGGAAAGCCCATCTTATAAATTGACCCTGCGCAGGAGCTGGCTGGGCAGAGGACAGGAGCTGCACGATGGATACCGGCCCCTCTTCCCTCCAGGGACTTTCCTCTATTTCCCAAAGCACTGGCTGTAATACTGAGGTTCGTGGAAGGCTAATGGGATGAGGTGTGAGACTAAGGCATCGATAAAGCACTTGATGCAACATTTTCATGTGTATCAATAGGTGCATAATTACGGAGAAGTGTCCTAACGTATTTATGATCCTCAAGGGAAATTTGACTCACACCAAATTAGGAATCATTGGCAATAATGTGTCATGTGGAAGAAGGATCATCGATCTAGATGAACTTATTCAGACACTCAGTGTCCTAGTCAGTATGTGATGCTGTAACAAAAAAACCATAGACTGGGTTCTTTATTTATATTTTTGCTGAGGAAGAGTCACCATGAGCTAACATCTGTGCCATTCTTCCTCTATTTTGTATGTTGGTCACCCCCACAGCATGGCTGCTGATGAGTGGTGTAGGTCTGTATCCAGGGACCGAACCCAGGCTACTGGAGAGGAGCTCACTGAACTTAACCACTAGGTGGTGGGGCAGGCACCTAAACTGCGCACTTTTGGGTTTTTTTTTTTTGTGTGTGTGTGTGTGTGTGTGTGAGGAAGATCAACCCTGAGCTAAGATCTGATGCCAATCCTCCTCATTTTTGCTGAGGAAGATTGGCTCTGGGTTAACATCTGTGCCCATCTTCCTCTACTTTTTATATGGGACGCTGCCACAGCATGGCTTGACAAGCGGTGCGTCAGTGTGCACCCAGGCTCCGACCCTGCAAACCCTCAGGCCACCAAAGTGGAGCACACACACTTAGCCACTGTGCCACTGGGCTGTCCTTAGACTGGGCACTTTTAACAACAGAAATGCATTCCTTACAATTTTGAAGAGTGATATGTTCAAGATCAAGGTTCCAGCTGATTTCTTTTTGGTGAGACCTGTCTTCCTGTTTTGCAGAAAGACAGCTTCTTGCTCTACCCTCATCTGGCAGAGAGAGTTCTGGCCCCCCATCTCCTTATAAGGGCACTAATCCCATCATGGGGGCTTCATACTCATGGCCTCGCCTAACCTAATTAACTCCAAAAGGCCCCACTTTCAAATACCATCGCGTCATGGATTAGGATTTTAACGTATGAAATTGGGTTACATAGACATTCAGTCCATAGCATTCATGAAACCAACAATTAACAAATATTTATAGTAGTCATACAGCCCCAACTGAAGAATGTTCTGGAGATCATGTGGAAAATGATACAATGTCCTTCCCTTCACAGAGTCTTCCAGTGGTGGCAATAAAATTTAACAGAGAAACAAAGCTTGTGATATTAAAAAGCTAACATAGGTCAATTATGACAGATTATACTTACTATTGTCTTCTGCTAACACAAGTCTGATTACCACAGTCCAGTTTACGGAAATTCCCCCGGGTGAGCAGATGTCTGGCAATCTCACCTAAAAAGGCTCTTCCCTTTTTGAAATTTTCTTTCATCTAGTCCTGTTTCTTCCACATCTCTTTGGTGTTTTCAAACACACTGTATTTATTAAATCAATGTTTAATTGTTGCTCTGCCTTTACCACATCTGACTGGAAGCAGAAGTTACTGGACTTTGCTGGCATCAAATTTCATTTCATTTTTCCTCCTCTTTCTTCTCAGACTCTCTTCTCTCACTGTTGAAATAACAAACGGCTTAAGGGAGAAGATGCATGGAGCTGGTGCTCACAATCTTGTGCTTCCCTCATCTCAGAGATTATAGACCCCCAAGTCCTGTCTGCACAGGATGTTCTCTGACCCTTCAAGCAGCTGTTCTGTGTGCTTTATCTAGCTTTTATAGCTGCCCAAGGAAAGTTGCTCAATAAATGTGGAACCTGCAGTAATTTTATCCTGAAATGTTTTAAATGTTTTAAACCAATGAATAGTTGTCGTTTTTCAAGGAGTATAATTTTATAAGAAACATTGAAATGGGAATTTTAACATAAATAATGACTGTTCTTTGGCCAGAATTCCATGTCACTCATTGTCTGGAATTATATCTAAGCTTTGATGAACTCCCTTCAGTGCCTTTTAAAATATCACTGTTCCTTACATTTAAATATCTTGTGATGGGTTTGTATCAGTCACCTCCTTTGTACCATTTCAGATCCTCTTGTGTACTCATACCCTTGAGTCATATGTCATTTAGCAACCAGCTTTGCAGGTATCATATTTGCTTTATGCAAGTGCCTCCTGTCTGCTCCCCACATGTTCTCCCTGTTCCCTCTGCCTCTCCCTCTCGCCCCGGGGTGTCCATGTTGATGCTGAGGTGTGAAAAAACCCCTGATCAAGCCCACACGTGCACGGCCACGTTCCTTGTTGTGTGGATGTGTGTGTGTTCAGCAATTCTGTATGGTCACAGGGTGCATGGCTATTATAGCATCTATGTGAAGGTGTGTTTTGTTGATGTCTGTGTGTGTTTAGAGTTCAAGTCACTGTGGGCTCTGAGACAGTGAGTGGTCTGTATGTGTGTCAGTTTGTGTATATGTTCTGATTATCAGTGTGCATTATCAGGTGCAGTTTACAGTCTGAATGCTGCTGGTCATTTGCAAATCGTGTGTATATGTGTGTGTGTGTGTTGTCAGCATTTCCAAGTGTTCAGAGGATGTCTGTCATTGTGGGAATTTGTGGAATAAGTATGTTGTTAGAGATCAACGTGGGTATCAACATTGTTTGCTTGTTTATGTCAAAACTCTACACCCCTGAAGAAACACTGAGTCCAGACAGACACAGGCCCCATCAGGCCCACAGAGATCATACTCAGCTGTTTCCTCCTCATCACAGAAATACGAATGGGTAGCCAGGGACCACTAGATATTTGAGGAATTCCTCTAGCATGAAAGATGGAGCAAGAAACACATACACTGAAGTGAGGGACTAAAGGAGCAGCAAGGGAATCCAGAGATCATAGTGAAACTTCAATTACATCTCTAGTAACATCATCAAAACTATTAGAGATGGGTCAGACCCATGGCCTAGTGGTTAAATTAAGAGAACTCCACTTCAGCGGCCCAGGTTCAGTTCCTGGGCATGGACCTACACCACTCATCAGTTGGCCAGGCTGTGGTGGCAACCCACATACAAAATAGAGGAAAGTCGGCACAGAGGTTAACTCAGGGTGTATCTTCCTTTGAAAAAGAAGAAGATTGGCAACAGATATTAGCTCAGGGTGAATCCTCCCCAGCAAAGAAAAAGAAGATAAAACATCCATTACGTATATATATATGTATTGATATTACCACACAATATTGAGGTTCTCTTGCTCAATCTACATTAAAAAAGGCAATTATTCTGGCATTAGCTTTGGGGAAAGAATTGTAGCTTTATTTTGTGAGATTGATGTGCAAGGAGACAGGGGGCACGTTTTTTGTCTTAGACCTGTCTCCCTGATCCAGGGATTGGGTTACAATTTATGGGATGAAAGGCAGGGTGGTCTGATGTATGGAGGTAGTTGATTGGAAGTAAGGAGAAGTGAAGTAATTGATGATCTGCACAAGCAAAGTCAAGCTTCATGGCTCTTCATCAGATGTGTGTTCACAAATTGGCAGTGTTACCATGATCTGTAGATGGAGCTTTTAGCTCGATGTCAAAAGGTCACTTATCAAACATTTGCGCAGGCCCGGTTGATGGGTTGGTGGTCTCCACTGGCCTGAACTGAACGAGGGGTGTCAGTTCCTGAAAAAAAATGCGGAACTACTCTGTTGATAAGATGGGGTCAGCTGAACTAGTCCTGGAGGGCCCATGGTTGTGTTGGTATATGCATATATATGCATATGCATGAGATTATCAGGATGTGTGTTAAATGTAGAGTATACACAAAGCCAGAATCTAGTTAAAGTGATCAGAACAGATTTTAATCAGTAATATACCACTGCAGTAGGGAAGAGGAAACAGGGCTGAACTCAATTTGATTTGTACAGAGGTGACTGGGCATTTAAAAGGGAGAATGAGGGAGCAGGCAGAGGGGTGAACAGGGGCTCAGTAGAGTCAGGGAGGGAAAGGCTACAGAGTGTTGGTCAGTGCAGTGTGATCTGGCCAGTTGTGTCTGCTAGTTGGAAATAATCAAAGTTTCACTTCTCTCCTCTCACAGCGTCTGGGAGACAGACACCCTGTCCTCATCTCAAGGAGTGGTTCTCAAGACCTTGAGAAATGCACTCCTGAGTTATAGCAGACACGCCTACAGCTCTAAAGGACAGAGGAAAGAGTCACAGTTGTAAGCACTTTTGGGTAAATGCTCTAAGAAAGGGATGTCAGGGGCCAATGATCGAGTGTTGGCCAGAACAAATAGTCAATTCTTTTGGCTGCCTTGAGCTTTCTCAGGCAGGCACGTTAAGGGGGAAGGGGTCATCGTAGGGATGTGTATTTGAGCTGTTAGAAACTATGTCAGTGTTTAAGTCTTTAATGTTTGTGTGGGGGGTGAAACCTTTTGTGCTGAGAGACTGTGGTTATTATAGGCCAAGATCAAGGCCTAGTGAAGAAGAGGGCTCAAAGGAGCCTGGCTTGAGTTTGGTCAAGTAAAGGAAACTATATATATGAATAATATATGTATTTTTTTGAATAACATAAATCATTATATTGAGTAATATAATACATTGAGTTAAATAATATAAATATATATTTAATGAATATATATTGAATGTCTATAAGTATGTGTATATATATTTGAATTAACTAATAGTAAATATATATATGATTTAAAGGAATATTCAGACATGATAACAGAAATTTCCAGAATTGATAAAATCCTTCTACTCTAGCTTCAGGCAGCAGAATACATCTCAAGCAGAATTTAAAAAATAAATCTAGAGTCAGATCCATCCAGGGAAACCAAAGAACACCAAATACAAAAGAAGATATTCAAAGCCCCGCAGAGGGACAGAACACTTATGGAGACTTACATTTAGACCCATGATACGTTTCTTAACAATGGAAGGCAAGAGAGAGTTGGATTAATTCTTCAGGGTACAGAGAGACGATCACTTTCAGTGTATACCCAATCAAACCATATCTCAAGAACTGGGGTGAATTAAAGATATTTTTATGCAAACATTTACTAAGAGTATTACCACCAACAAATGCTCATTAAGGAACATCGAACGAATGTACTTTAAGGGGGCCAGCCACCTGGTGTAGTGGTTTAAGTTCACCACGCACCACTTTGGTTGCCTGGGTTCACGGGTTTGTATCTCAGGTGTGGACCTACACCACTCATCAGCCATGCCATGATGGTGATGCACATGCAAAATAGAAGAAGATAGGAAAAGATGTTAGCCCAGGGCTAATCTTCCTCAAGGAAAAAATTTAAAAAGTGAAAAAGAATGTACTTTAAGAAGAAATTGGTAGAAGAAGAAATGCTAAGATGTAAAAATGGATGGTGAGGATAAAAAAGGGTAAACATCTGACTAAATCATTGAAAGCATGACTTTACCACACAATACTAATATTGACAGGGCATAACTGATGGAGTTAAAAACTAATGACAAGGGAACTTTTGTTTTAGAGTAGACTAGGACAGGAAAACACTCTTGCTGCAAAACTGGACAAAACCAGATAAATTATAAATATATTTTTAGAGCATCAGAGAACCTCAGAACCAACCAACTAAAATTCCAGAAAGAAGAAAACTCTTTTATGTGAGCAGGGATTTTTATCTTTCTTTCCCCTGCAGGTATTTTCTGATTCTGGGTGTTTGGCGTGGATCTGGCTTGCTCAGTCAGAGCCTTGGCTAGGGAAAAGAGACACTAGCCAAACTTCTAGTTTGGTGTGGCAGAGGAAACCTGAAGGCTCTCAGACGTAGAACTGCTCTTCCTCACAACACCTGTGTTAAGTTTTGGTGCCACACAGGAATCTGAGGAAATAGGCCAAAAGGTTCCACAAAGCAAAGCGAAACCTCCAGAAGTGGTGGAAGTGGCCTAAGTCAAACATACTGCTAGTGTGACCTTCTGGGAATTTGCCATATTGTGAACAATGTAAGGTAGGATGCTGGAGAGCTACGCTGAGATGTCTGACGTGCGCAGCTAAGTTTTCTGTGGGCTCCCAAACCTGAGGAAGCAGAGATCTACCAGACTTAGGACCAGACCCCTGTGCAGGGGAGGGGAGCACAACAAACAGGAACAGGGGGAAAGTGGAAGGCCTGGGTTTACTAAAACTGAGACCCAGACCCAACTCTGATCAAGGTCTGATTGGACTCACGTGCTCCAACATCACTCTGTTTCCCATTGAAGAAAGATAAAGTCATGTGAAATCTCTCGAGTTATGTTACACAGATGTTACAAAGACACTCGTGAGAGGCTGGAGAAGGCAAGGCCACAGAGTGGGAGACGACCTTTACAAATCACATATCTGACAGGACTATAAAGAACTCTCAAAACTCAGCAATAAGAAAATCCAAGTTTAAAATGGGCACAGATTTGGACACTTCACCAAAGGAGATACACAGATGGCAAATAAGCACATGAAAAGATGCTCAAGGTTATTAATCATGAGAAAAATGCACATAAAAACCACATTGAGATCCTGCTATGAACCTATTGGAATGACTAGAATTAAAGAGTTTGTCCATACCAAGTGTAAATGAGGATGGAAAGTAACTGGAACACTCCTACATTGCTGGTGGGAACACAAAGTTGTTCAGCCTCTTTGGACAACAGTTTTAAAGTGGAGTTTGTTATGCTGCTGTAACAAATTAGCACAAACTTTGTGGCTTAAATCAACTCAGATTTATTATTTTACAGTTCTGTAGGTTAGCAGTCTGACATGGGTCTCTTTGGGCTATAATCAAGGTGTTGGCAGAGCTAGGTTCTTTTTGGGGGACTTTAAAGCTTAATCCATTTCCTAGACTATTCAAGCTTCTAGAGACCACCACATTCCTTTGCTTATGGCCCCCCTCCTCTACCCTCAAAACCAAGAACTCGGCATCTCTTTGGCCGTGCTTCCCTTGTTCTATCTTTTTCTCTACTCTACTGCTTCTCTTTCCTTTTTAAGGGCCTTTGTGATGCACTGGGCCAACCTGGATAATCCACGATAATCTCCCTATTTTAAAGTCAGTTGATCAGCAACCTTAATTCCGTCTGCAAATTTAATTCACCTTTGCCAAGTAAACTAATGTATTCCCAGGTTCCAGGGATTAGGACATCTTTGTGGGCCAGGATTGTGCTACCATAAAGAGTTTTTAAAATAAAGTTAAACATGCACATACCATATGACCCAGCAATTCCACTTCTATGTGCTTACCCAGGAGAAGAAGACATGTTCATACAAAAACTTGTTTGCCTTCTCAAATCATAAAGATTTATAGCAGCTTTATTCATAGTCAAAAAAGACAAAACTGAAAATAACTCAAATGTCCTTCAACTGGTGGGTGGATAAACTGTGGTAAATTCATACAATGGATACTACATTCAGCAATAAAACAGAAGGAACTGCTGATACAGTCAACAACGTGGATGAACACTCAAATAAATGTATCATGCTAAATGAAAGAAACCAGACTCAAAAGGCCAAATACTGTAGGATTCCATTTATATGATATTCCAGGAAAGACAAACCATAGAGAAAGACAACAGATCATTAGCCACCAGGGGTTAAGGTTGGGGGAAGAGTTGACTACAAAAGAGCAGCTCAAGGGAGTTCTGGGTGCTGGAACTGTTCTGTATCTCAATTTTGGGAGTTGCACAGCTCTATGCGTTTGTCAAAACAGTTGTACAAAGAGAAAAACAAATACTTCATTTCTCACCCATCAGATTGGCAAAAATTTAAAAATCTGACAATGCCAATCTGACAATTCCCAGGGCAAGGATGACTCAAACACTGTTGGAGGGAATGGAAATTGTTAAAACTTCAGAGGATGATTTGGCTGCAGCTTGTCAAGATGCAGATGCACATCAGCCTCCGGCCCAACAATCCAGTCACAGGTAGGTGTCCACTCTAGGGAGTTCACATGTGTGCTCTAGGAGACACACACAAGGATAGTCATTAAACATGGCAGGGGAATAAATTAATTGTGGTTAGTAGTTATTTAAAAAAGAAAGGAAAGAAAAGCACATGGGAAATTATCGACCCTTATGGCTACGTATATGATATGAGAAGGTAACTCATTGGTTTGTCTACTTAATATTATGTAGCACAGAAAGCAGTGTACTAGAAATCTGGAGACAAGCATCTGAGCATTTAGTTCCAACTCTGCCACTAAAGTAGCAGTCTGACTGTGGATGACTTAACTCAAGAAACCTCACTTTCCATTTCATAGAAATTGAAGACATTAGGCTCTAAACCACTGAAATTATTTCCAACTCAACAATTCTATGATTCAATAAGTCAACAATCAAAAATTATATTCCAAAGTACCTATGTTGAGAAACTGTTTTTCCCAGACACCCTGAAATCAGAAAGTATCAGAGAAATAAGACATCTTAATATATTGATACATAAAATGGTCCAAATTTCTTGGAATGTCTATGACCAGGTTTTTAATCAAGATCATAACTCAGAAAGAGTGTAAAAGCAACTAAACCTGCCATATCGACTTGGGTCACCCTCAGGTAAAATTTATTTATCCTCTCCCATTTTAACATTCCAAAAGAAGTTCCCCATACCAGTGAGTCCATCTTGTCAAGTTCAGGTCTGTCTACCCAAAAGTCATTCATGTGTATGGTAAGATTTATTTGATTTTTTAACAAAGATAAATTGATGGATGGCTTTTTGTATTTTTATCTGTTTCATCTATAAAGAGCTTACATTATAATTTAATAGCTTCAGCCTGCTACAATA
Organism: Diceros bicornis minor; assembly: GCF_020826845.1. Classification (NCBI taxonomy): domain Eukaryota; kingdom Metazoa; phylum Chordata; class Mammalia; order Perissodactyla; family Rhinocerotidae; genus Diceros; species Diceros bicornis. The sequence goes on from NW_026690866.1 coordinate 20,359,236, forward strand.
ATTTAAAGAGCCTTTTGAAACTTGTAACATGCCATGTCCAACAGGACCTAGTAAAATTCACTAGTTCAGAATCCAAAAAAGCTCATTTAAAAGTTTCATTACCGCCAATACTTACACTTTAAAGACACCAATAACCAACATGTCATTTCTTCCTACTGCAGAATTTAATAGGTTATTAACTTCTGGTATCATCCAAAAGTATAATTAAGATGCTATCATTAAAATGTATTTTTAATAAGAAATATTAAAACTAATGATTAAACTATTAAACTGAATGATTAACTAAATATGAAAACTAATGACAACTAATTATCTGCTGTCTTTCCCTATGGTTTATCTTTTCTAGAATATTATATAAATGAAGTCCTACTGTATTTGAACTTTTGACCTTTCCCCTTGTCAGTCAAATCTAAATTTCAAACTTCTTGTTCTATGGGCTTTCCAAATCTAAATTCTTACAATTCTAAATGAGTACGGAGACAAAACAGACACTGCATACAACTTCCAAAATCCTCCTCTTTATCTGATTTTAATTTCAGCACCAACTGCCAAGAAAATCTTTTCAACTGAAACCAAAATTCCATACACATTATGTCAATCATCAATTGATCAGTCATCAGTCTATGTTAACAGAAGGTGAGTTAGTATTAGGAAGCTACACAATTTGCACCAAAGATTGTTTAAAACTCCTTTCATTAAATGCAGTTTACAACAATTCACAGGCTTCAAAGTTCACCTTGCAAATATAGAGTCAATTATCAGAAACCATGAATGCAAATAGGTTTTTCTATAAAGGTGGTCCCAAGGATGTAGGAACCCTTCATTTGTTTAATGAAGGCAATGAAGAGCCCAACAGCCTGAGGGGAGTCAGGCAGAGGAGCACTGACCACAGGCCTTCTTCCAAAGGAAAGTGTTCACCCAGAGATGTTGCGACCTGGCCTAGACGGAGTCCCGGGTGGCGCGAACTCAAGGGCGGCCGCACAGGGCAGGTGACTCCCTGCCGCCCCCTGTACCTCGGATGGGTGGGCAGGAGGCCCCGCCAAGGTGAGGCCCCGCTGAGTTGAGGCCCCGCCAAGGCACAGGGACAGGCTGGCCAAGTGGCGCTCTTCTGCTCCTCCAAGGGACAGAGGTTGGGCTCCCCCGCCTGGAGCAGCCAGCCAGCAACCTCAACCCCTGGTCCCATCCGTCGCCCCAGACACAGAGCTCCCGCAATATGCGGCAGAGTTCTCCACGCTGAGCCCGCTGCCCACCGCCTACCTTGGCGCCGCTCCTGCCCAGTGCTCCTCCACACTGCAGAAAGGAGAGCTCCCCGCGCTGAAAATCCTGGAGGAAGGATCCAGAAACTGTCCGAGCCCCCCCAAACAAACTCCAGTGGCCACCACTTCCGCATCAGGGACTCCGCCCCCAGTGCATGCTCCCCGGGGCTCTCCAGCTCACCGGCCCCTCTGCCACTCTGAGCACCGGTCCTGAGCTTGTGCGGGACTCTGAGGATACAATAGGAACCCTTGGCGGGGCACTGGGAGGGGTGTCCGGGATTGGGGACCGAGGTGTCCATGAGATAGCGGGAGTGGGCTGACGCTGTGCAGCCCTGGACTCTTCTCTCCCTGGATGACCTTCAGCTCCTAGAGAAGTTCTGCCTTCCCTTGAGGTGGCTTCTCCTGTCCTGAGAAGCCCGTTACACGATCTAACATCTGTTTATAAAAGAACGATGACATCCTTAACACCCAATGTGTTGTGTCTCCAGGAGAATTCTCTGCTTCCCCAGAAGATGAGACGGGGAGCAGCTGGGACCGGGTTCTGACCAAGGAAGGAAGGATGCTGAGGGCACAGCTGACTCCCCTCCACTGGCTCCTTCCCCTGATCCATGGCCCTGATGGGGCAACAGCGCTGGGGACGCCTGCAGCTGACAACACTCAAGTGTTTGCCCAAGGTATTACATTTCTTATGGTTTAGTGGTTAAAACAGGGAGCTAGCTGTCAGTTATTCAGACGATTTCATTTACAGAAATGTCTTTGGACAAAGAAGTTTGTTTTCTTCATCTCTGATTTTTAAAATCAATAACAATAATTAAAATACTTATTTTCTTAATCTCATTTGCATGCAAAAACAAAAAGGTCACTTGGATTTCACCAAATTGACCACATTTTCATTAAAACTTTGAAAGTATTGCTGATTGAGTTAAAGAAAGCATTTGGGAAGAACAATTACCTTCAGATAGTATCTTCCCAGATAAATGTACAAACACAGAGTTTTGAGCTGTTTTGAGGGGCCTGGCAAATCCAGTTTGAGTTTTACAATGGATCGTCCAAAGTACAGATTAAATTAGTAATTTTCTGAGGAGTTTTGGATTAAATGTTCATGTTGCCTTCATCAAATAGGTCTGGCGATTTAAATGAAGGTTGAGCTAAAAATAAAAGTTTTCAAGAGACTGAGACATATTAGGTAAATGTACTTAAAAAGGTTGCAAATTAAAGTAAATCTGCCATTATCCTCTTTAAAACAGATTCAGAGTAACATTATTGTCAAGGTATACAAATGTTTTATAAAAACAATTCTTCACTTCTAAAGGACCTAAGGTGACATTCTAGAAGTCTCCATAGTCTTTCACTCATCTAGATTTAAATTGTTCAATTAATACTTTAAAGACAAATGAATCTGAGGGCAAAATATTCAAGGTCATTGTTTAATTGTTTTTCATTGTTGCAAAGTACATGGGTATGAACTGTGGCTGAAATCCATGGTCTTGAAGAAGAAAAATATATAGAACTTATTTATCACTCTCACAGTGTGTCCTGACTTAATCCTACACATGTGCCAAGAATAAAGCCTCAAGGAATTCCATTATGTTATTAGAAATGACATATTTCATTCACAATGAATATTCTCTAATTAATTCTCTGGCTAGTAATTATGTTCCTGATGGAAATAGGCAAGTAAAAGAATCCATGCCTGATTAAATTGTGCTCATAACATGTATACATGGGGGACACATGAGAAATGGAGTCTCTCAAAAGAATGGCAGAGATGCTCCTCTTAAATACTATCTTCAGATAAGACAAAGGAGGATGTTGGGGGTGGGGTTTGAGATATGAGTGTGGCAGAAGACAATTCTCATGGAAAGGGACATGTAAATATTTGTCTGAACCAACTCCCCTGCACTGGGTTCTGGTCCTGAAGGGACAGCAGGGCTGTGACCAGGAACAGGCCTCCCAGTGGTGGTGCCTTCCCAGGGGTGGCATGGGGATGCTGGGGGAAGGGGGATGGTGTGTGACAAGGCACCAGCAGTGGAGGCAACAATCAGAGGTCAGGGATATCTCTCTGGCTCTCTCACTCTCTCTCTCTGTCTCTCTCTCTCAGGGACCTGAGAAGAGGAAGTTGGCACAGCCTGCGCCCCTCGCATACCTCTCTCATGGGCCCTTCTGTCTCTGGCCACTATGGGAGCCCTGCGGCCTTGGGTTTAACCCATGAGGCCAAGGGCACATGCACAGCCACCGGGCCTGGGGGGGGGCTTGGGGGTCCTCAGTGAAGGCCCCACCTGCCCGCGAGGCCTTGACACAGTGACATCACCTGAAAATAAAGCAAACACATATAAGCATATGTAGTTTTAAAAGGAAAAGCACACAACTAAAAGAATTGATATCATTAAATACACTATTCTATTTGTTTACGTGTCAAATTACTGATAGGAAATAGCCCGGTGTAGTGATAGTAGAATTGATCAATTTCATAGAGAATTCTTTTAACGGTTGTTCATATCTCATGTTTTACATCATTGATTAGGGTAATATTTTCATATTTTCCTTTCTTAGTGTCTCCATCAATCAGCCTTGAAGTGGAACTGAGTACATGCTTTTCAGAAGAGGTATCATTCTCTACTCAGCCAGAGCATTGGGCCTGACAATAGCTGGATCCAGCAGAAAACTGCACACTCTAGGAGATGTCATGTGGAGATGTGCCTGGCTGGACTAATATTCACGTGGATATGATTTTTAAAAAAATCTCTCAGAGCTTTCCTAAAATCAAATAATATTCTTCAGTTGCTTTAGTAGAGGAGACATTAGTTAGTGTCTTTTTAATTTCCACAGAAGCTTTTTTTATGTCACTAAAGAAACTAAACATTATGTCTTTTTTCTTGTTAGCAAAATGGACTTAGTATTAAAAACAAGAAACCTTCAAGAAAGGAAACACTCATATGGAATAGAAATTGTGGGTCGCAATTGCTACTTTTTTATATAAAATCACGTTTTATTTATTTACAATTTCTCTCAACTGTGCTTTTGAAAATAAATTAGTATTAGAAATTACCAGTAAGAAGAGGGTGTGCTCCCTTGAGTGTGGTCCAGTAGAAGTCAGGTGACTCAGACCTGAGTTCTAGGCCCAGGTCTGTTTCTGGTTAGTGTGTGACAATGTACGTAGGCTCTCTGGAATGTAGTATTCCTTTCTGTAAAATTAAAGAATTTGTTGATTTTTGAGAACTTTTCCAAATATTAAATGACTTCTTTTATATTTTATAATTTTATTTATTTATTTTTCCCCCAAAGCTCCAGTAGATAGCTGTATGTCATAGCTGCACATCCTTGATGTATGTGGGACATGGGCTCAGCATGGCCGGAGAAGTGGTGCGTCAGTGCGTGCCCGGGATCTGAACCCCAGGCTGCCAGCAGTGGAGCGTGCGCAGTTAACCACTAAGCCACAGGGCCAGGCCTGACTTCTCTTTTAAAAAACAGAAAGATCCTTCTCTAATTTATACATTATCAAAATATTTTTCTGAACTTTCGCTTACCAAGAACAACTGATGTCCCTTCAATTATATTGATTGAAAATAAAGATCATAAAAATATAAATTTGGTAATCTAATAAATGAATTAGCATAAAAATGAGCCAGGAAAAAATTTATGATCAATCAAGATATTACACTATGAAAATATTACTGTTTGTTACAATACATAAAATTATGACACTAAAATAGTATCTTTTTGCTGTTTGTAAGTTTATATTGTTACTCATATATCACTATTAATCCTATTATGTTTTACAAGTAATAAAATGTCTTGAAAGGAGAGAACAATAAAGCAGCAGCCCTGCATTACACACGAAAGTTGTGTTCCCCCTGGAGGGAAAATGAGGATACAACATTGGTCAAGTACTTCATTTTGTAATCCACTGGTGCCTTTCAAAAATATAGTTATTATTGTAAGAGTAAAGATATTCTTTTTTTATAATTTTATTTATTTATTTATTTTTCCCGCAAAGCCCCAGTAGATAGTTGTATGTCATAGTTGCACATCCTTCTAGTCGCTGTATTTGGGACGCGGTGTCAGCATGGCCAGAGAACTGGCATGTCAGTGTGCACCTGGGATCCAAACCGGAGCCACCAGCAGCAGAGTGTGCACACTTAACCACTAAGCCAAGGGGCTGGCCCAAGAGTAAAGATATTCTTAAGAATAGTGCCACAAAACAGGTTTTCCCAGCTACTTTTTGTCAGAGCTGAGACAGACATTAGGCTGGGGCACTTGAAGAGGCATGGTGGACTCAGCTTAGGGTGATTTAATTACTGTGAGATGATTAGCCAATAGCGAATAAGACGGAGAAAGATTAAAAAGAGGTAAAGGGAAATAAAGTTGGAAATAATTAAGAAATATAGTGCCTTCAAAATATCCTCTCATTATTTTTATAGCTTTTTTTTTTGAGGCATGACTAGGATAGTATGTTAGATTTTTATAAACCCTTTTCTCCTGGGTTTATATTACTGAGTTCTTCATTATTTATGATAATGCCAAAGAAAACCTGGAGAAAAATATTCTGTACTATCAACAAGCACAAAACATGTACAACATTGCTCTATATATTAAGAGTCAAGCTGTAATAGTCAAGACATATATTCATGTGTGTAAAATTAAAATGATTTTCTTATTTTCTCCGGCTGTGAACCATGTTAAAATATATAGTATTAAGCAGGAAACCTGAAGAACTAGGTGATTTAAAACACCTGTTGTTACAGCTAGGCCATTCAAGGGTGAAATTAATTTCAATTTCACACTTCTCCTTTCCTTGTAGCCAGTGAAGTGTCTGGAAGACAGAAAACACATAAAATTAATTGAGAGTTAACAGTATTTGGAGGCAGTTGATGTTAAGCACTCAACAATGATGTCCCTTACTTCTGGAGCCATTGACTCTTTGTCATAAGGTTATTGTATAGACGAGTTCTATTCTTAGATGATTTGTGTATGTTTCATAGAAGAGAGACAGGGCAGGAGAATTAACTACCACTCTACACCGGTTCCTTTACTGTATTACCTTATGCAATTCTTACAGTAATCCTTTAAAGTAAGTGTTATAATTCATATTTAACTGATAAAGAAAACCATGTTTACAAAATTGCTCAAGGGTAAGAGGGAAGATCTGAACATCAGTCCGTTGGGCTTATGCCTCATATTCTCTCAACTGTGATAAAAATGGTGCTTCAACATGGGTATTCACCATCTGGCTATTTAATACTGTCTCCTGCCAACAGCATTGGATGAGATGAGATGAGAAGTTTGTTTCCAAAGTTATTCTATTATATTTAAACTCTACTATTTATGAGTAGGATGTCAAGACATGTTTTAGAGGCATAGATAGCAAATGATTAGTTCACCTACACATTTTTCAGGCTTACTATAACTTTCGTGTGCCACATTGTGTCAACTTTACCAACTTTAGTGCTTCACTGTTCTGTTTTATAAAACTCAGAATTTCACTTTTCATGTAAAGCACTTTGCTGCTCTCTTAGTCACTAGATGGCAGTTCTGTATCTCTGTAAATTACTACTGCAGCAGGAAATGAGAGATCTTAAGCCAGTTTGCTCTGTACAAATGATGGACATAGAGGACTTCTGGTCCATCAAGACTGCCTGTGTTATTCCGTGGCTGTAACGGGGATGTCCAGGACTGCTTAGTCAGAGGCACGAAGCAGAGTCAGAAAGCATCCTCTAAGTTCTTCTTCAGATGTGAGTTCAGGCACCTGTCTTCTCACCTGAGCACATTGGAGTTTATTGAAAGTGTTCAGACTCTTACTCTCTCCCTGTACTTAATAAGGCTGGGAGCTCCATACCCCTAGAAATAACACATGACACATAAAGCCTTTTCTCAACTAAACAGTTGAGGGCTATGGTGTTGCCCGAGAGTCTGATGCTTAAAGAAAATACAGCTGGTGCTCATATAGAGGGAAAGAGCGTCAGCTACAGCTGGAGGGCTTTTATTGATGTTCCTATGGAATGAGCAAGTTTAAAATAAAACCACATGGCTTAAACCTCACTAACTGATTGTTTTATTTTCAAGTATTATGCTCTGAAAATCTGCTATGTTTAAAAAGCTATTTCATAAAATTGAAACAATTCTGTTTATCTATTCTCTGGTATTTGAAATACTATTAAAACTGTAAATCCTTTAACATTCTACAATATATAAATAGGAAAATATCAATTATATTCTCTAAAAATATCTGCTCCCATGTTAAAATTTAATATATAGTAGCAAAATTGGTTACCATCCAATTTTTAACTCATTTTTTGCTTTTGAAATTACATATAAAATTTGTGTTTTGAAGTATTTTCCTAAAACTCAGCATCTTTCTGATATAAATAGACTAGTGGAAAGGTAACTAGAATGAAGTTTGATCTCTAAAACTCTAGCTTTGTGTAAGAATTGATAACAAGAGGCAGTTGGTTCTCTCCACGTTATGATATTTATTAATTGTGAATAGCCAGATCTATTACAAAGTGCTGAATAATAAAAAGAAATTAAACAATATCAGCACTCTCTTACCCCACAGGTACAGTTTATATGCAAATAAATTCTCAAGGTCAGAAAAAATGCCTATGATTTCAGATAACTGGTAAAATACTATCTCATTCCAGTTTTAACCTCATTTGAAATTGACTTAAAACTCTTCTCTTAGATTCCTGCTCTGATCAGTGCCCCCAGGTCCCCTCAATGCCTCATTTGATTGCAAACTTATCTGAGGAATTGTATATTCTTTTCCATTTGTTCTCTTTAAGGTATCTGTGATAGTGTTTTTTATGCAATGACCACTTGGTACAATTCAGTATTAGTTTCAGAAACATCTTTAGTTAGGAACATTTCAAGGAAACAGATATGAGGAATGTGGGGATGCCTAGCTGATGGTTCTTCAGGCATTCCTCACGTCAGTCTTGTCATAGAAAAGTTTAAAGAGTAAAGCAGCATTGGCCAATTCAAAAGTGTGGGTTGAACATAATTCTAAATAATGATGGAGACGTAAAAACAAGAAGCCACTTGAATTTCGTTGAAAGGTATTAGACACATCAAAGGGCTGGGAAAAAAAACATTATTTAATGTAAGTTCTTTCTAAATTCTATGCAAAAAGTAATATGAATTTACATGATAATTATAAATCACAAAACAACAATTCACAAGACAAGTAAACAACTAAAGTAGAAACCAGAGTAAGAAAAATAGAGGTTAAAGTAGAGACGGAGAGTGATGGTTGGGGTCAGAAACCATGGCTTAGTCATCCTTGAAGTCTCCCTCAGACTCTGATCATTCCTAGTGCACAGTAAACAGTTTGACCCCATAAGCCTGGGGAGGGCCAAAGTGAGAGGTGGCTGGGAGGGGAGACAATGCAAGGATACCCTTGTGGAGGCACTGATACTGAAAATCAGTGACATTTTTGCCAAGGTGTTGAGCATATTAAAGATTATTCTGGAAAGTTAAGGATTTTTCTGGAATGTACATTTTCATTTTATGAAAACTCCAACTAGCCCAGAGAAAGATTTAGACATTTTAGTTTTAGAAATAGAGAGAGGGGCCAGCCCGGTGTTGCAGCGGTTAAGTGAGCACGTTCCGCTACAGTGGCCCCGGGTTCAGAGGTTCGGATCCCGGGAGCACACCAATGCACCGCTTGTCGAGCCATGTTGTGGCGGCATCCCATAAAATGTAGAGGAAGATGGGCACAATTGTTAGCCCAGGACCAATCTTCCTCAACAAAAAGAGGAGGATTCGCATTGTAAGTTATCTCAGGGCTGATCTTTCTCATAAAACAAAAAAAAGAAAGAAATAAAGAATGACAAACTTTTTTGTCAGTTTTAATAATGAAAACCAATTAGCAACTGGGAAACAGTTACAATTTGAGATGAGAATGTGAAGAAAAAATTAGACGTCACATGTTTTTGCTTTTCTCTGGGGCAGTAAGGCTTGCAAGGGGAATGAAGTTCCATCTTTGCTCTATTGAGTTTGAGAAGGTGTAAAATTCATTTATGCTGGACAACATTGTTGACCTGTGGAGAAAAACAAATGGTTCAAGCAGCTGATCTAAAGGAATGACTGAACTCACAAAAGTTTTTAGCTTATAAAGTGTGCTTCCACTCTATTTAACATTACTGGACATCCATTGACTTCTATGTGCAAGGTATTTGTGGTAGGTATCGAAGGAAATATAAAGAATTATAAGGTTCCAAGCTCCTCCACATACATGAAATTGTTTGCAATATGTAATTTGATTCTGCCAAGGTATTTTGTGTATGGTTTATTACAGAACCTTAAAAAAAATGAGAAGGTTATCGAGAAATTGTAATTAAAGACAGCTTCTTAGGAGAGGTGGACTAGATCAAGTCCGCAAAGGGACCACTTTTGAGCAGGTGTAGGGAAGAAAGAGTGAGGATTTCAGATGGGAGAAGAGAGGAAAGGTACAGAAGTAGAAAGGAACATGGCATTTGGGCATAGGGGTGGGCAGGCCATGACAGGCACAGTCTTCCCGTGACTGAGAGGCAGCTCAGTTTCCTCCTGCAGGAGCCCAGCATTGCTTCCCACCTCCTGGCCTCCCTCACCTGCAGACTCTGTGCTTGAGCCAAGGCCTATCTTTTTGTGTGTGTGTGAGGAGATCAGCCCTGTGCTAACATCTGCCAATCCTCCTCTTTTTTTGCTGAGGAACACTGGCCCTGGGCTAACATCCGTTCCCACCTTCCTCCACTTTGTATGGGACGCTGCCACAGAATGGCCTGCCAAGCAGTGCGTGGGTGCGCACCCGAGATCCTAACTGGCGAATCCCGGGCCACCACAGTGGACCACACACGCTTAACAGCTTGTGCCACTGGGCCGGCCAAGACCTATCTTATCTGGATCGCTGCCTAGTCTTCCAACAGGTCCCTTTCCTTCAGTCTTAATTTCTTCTAATCTTTCCTTCACATTGTCTCCAGAATTACCTTCTAGAATCCAAAATTGCTTAAATCTGATATCTGCGTAGACTCCTTCAATGACTGCTCAGAGCAACCGAGAGAACATTCAGACTCCTGAGTTGGACATGCAGGCTTTCTCTTGCTGTCCTCATCTTTAGCCTCATCAGCCACTGTGTCCTACATGTTCGCTTTGTTCCAGCCTTAAAAATACCCCCATTTTCTGAAAGCTTTAGCATCCTTTATATCTGTCTTTTTATATGTGTTTCTTCTGCACTCCTACCACCTTTATTAATCAACTTAATTCCTATTTCTTGATCTAAACTCATATCAAATGTTCCTTCCTCTTGGAGACATTTCCTGAGAGGTCTCCATCTAGAGACCCATTTTGATGTCCCCACTCTGGGACCCTGTACTTATTTCCTTTTCCATAACTGTTGTTTTATTCTTGTCTTATAGACAGTGAGCTCCTTAAATCTGAGACGATCCTTCTTCTTGATAAATAAATGGCAAGCAACAGGATACATTGGAGCATATGAGGAAACCATTTGGTGTAAAACTAATTGGGTCTGACCTTGTTTTTTTTTTCTTTTCCCCAAAAGGGACCTGTAGCCTCTGTTCATCCATTGTATATCCACTTTAAGCAATTAACGTGTCCCAAAGACAAAAGCAATGTCCTTAAGTTGAAAATGCAACTTCCCCCACATTAGCATTTCCTTAAGGATAAGCATTTCTCCATAGGCTAGGATTTGATTGCTGCGTTCATTCCGTGACCACCAAACTTTAGACAACATGCATGCCCATGGAGACAGCAGACCTGATACCCACAGTGTCCATCAATCCACGTGCCAACAGGTCAAGGTTTCGGCTATTGTAAAAGGGACATTGCAATCACATGTGCTACATGCTCTTTAATGATATATAAACACGCTGTACATCCCACTTCTTTGGAGTGCTCCATTTCTTTGTGAAAGGACTCTCCTGGGCTATATGATCCTCAAAGCTTGGCTCATAATAAACTCACCTCAATTTTGATTTATTGGTTTGTTATGGATTATTTGCGTCGACATTCTATTTGTCCCTCCAGTATCTAAACACCGTACCTGACACCTTTGGTGCACTCAGAAAATGTTTGATGAGTGAATAAGTATGTGTGAGACCACACAGGCTGGAGCAGAAGGGGTTTTTTAGGGAGTGGTAGAAAATTCGCTCACATTCCTACCATAGTGGTTGAGGCTGTGGGCTTTGGACTAGTTTGTCTGGGCATCAGTACCAGTTATTCCACTTTTAACTGGAGAACCTGTAGAAATATTTACTCTCTGAACCTTAGTTTCCTCATCTATAAAAAGGGGTTTCTGAAAACTCCTATCTCGTAGGGTTTTAGTGAGATTTACATGCATTAACTTATGTAAAGTACTTAGAATAACTCCTGGCACATAGTAGGCAATTAAATGTTAGCTGTTATGTTATCATTATTGGTCTTATATACGAACAATATTCTGGTTTTGAAAAGATGCTTTTATGATATAGTTGATCCTCATTATTGGTGGATTCCGTGTTTGCACACTTGTCCACTAGCTAAAATGTACCAGCAGCCCCCAAATCAACACTCTCAGGGCTTTCATGTCCATTTGCAGATATGTACAAAGTGGTGAGAAATTTGATTCACTCGATGTGCACGTTCCCAGCTGAGGGGGAACAAGGTGTTGCTCTGCCCTCTTGTTTCAGCCCACATTGTAAACAAGTTTCCTTCTTGCAGTCTATTTAGTGCCTCATTTCTTATCTTTTTGTGCATTATGTTGGTGACCTTGCCATTTAATATGTCCCCCATGTGTAGTGATGCAATGCTGCCTGTTGTTCCCCAGGGCAAGAGGCTGTGACGTGCCTTTACGGAGAAAGTATGTGTGTTCGACAAGCTACTATCAGACACGAGTTACAGTGTTGTGGGTGTGAGTTCAACGTTAACATATCAACAATATATATTAAATAAGGTTAATTTAAAGAGAACACACAGAGAACAATGTAATGTACTGATCAGTTGAAGAAAATGTGACTAAGGCTTGCAGGAACCTAACACTGCATTTCCCGTAGGAGCAGTGGGTCATATTCACTGATTTAGTGTAAACAATGACCTTATAGAATGTTACACTGTGCATAAAGAAAACTGACTGTATCTTATGTAATCCTCACAGACTCCTTTATAGCAGGCAGGATACGGAACAGGGTGGCCGCATTTTACTATTAAAGTAAGGCTATTAAAGACCTTATGAACCAAGTAGAGAATTAAAAAATCTTGTGTTCAGCATAAGAGTCAGGAGTTTTTGAGCAAGGAAGATCTATGATGCACTGATGTTTAAGGAACAGTTACCTGATAAGAGAATGTAGTATTGAGAGGAAAAGGGAGAACTGATCTGGAAAGGAGAACAAGCTGCTAAACTCTCCATGTATTCCCATTGCTAAGTGAGGAGATTTGGAGTTAAGGTGCTGATGTGATAAAGGAAAATTAGCAGCCAAAGCATAAAATAATGGATTTGGTAACCATATATAGGGTCCAAATCAGGCTGTGGTTCTCAAAGTGGTGTCCTTGGACCAGCAGCATCAGCATCACCTGGGAATTGGGCTGAAATGCAAATTGTCAGGTGCTGCTGCAGACCTGATGAACTGGCAAGTCTGGGGTGGGGCCTGGCAATCTGGGTTTCAACAAGGCCTCCAGGTGCTTCTGGTGCCCATCAAGTTTAAGAACCAATGAATTAGGGGCCAGCCCCGTGGCTTGGCGGTTAAGTGCGCACGCTCGGCTGCTGGTGGATCAGGTTCAGATCCTGGGCACGCACCAAGGCACCACTTCTCCGGCCATGCTGAAGCCGAGTCCCACATACTGCAACTAGAAGGTTGTACAGCTAAGACAAACAACTGTCTACTGGGGCTTTTGGGGCAAAAATAAATAAATAAAATCTTCAAAAAAAAAAAGAACCAATGAATTAGAAAAAAGATTCCAACACATCACTATGTTCAGGTAAGCTGCAAGGCAGGGAGGTGGTATTTGTTTGGAGGATAAGATACATTTTATTTTTATTTTTTTTGTGAGCAAGATCAGCCCTGAGCTCACATCCATGCTAATCCCCTTCATTTTGCTGTGGAAGACCAGCTCTGAGCTAACATCCACTGCCAATCCTCCTCTTTTTTTTTTCCCCCAAAACCCCAGTAGATTATTGTATGTCATAGTTGCACATCCTTCTAGTTGCTGTATGTGGGATGTGGCCTCAGCATGGCCGTAGAAGCAGTCCATCGTTGCGTGCCTGGGATCCGAACCCGGGCCGCAAGTAGCGGAGCGTGCGTACTTAAACGATAAGCTACAGGGCCGGCCCAAAGTGCATTTTAAGTTTCAGGAAATAGTAGGTCAGCATCTGTTTCATCGTAAGGATTCCAGAGATGCCATTTTAGCTCTCTGGTGTGAAGCTCTTTTGTCCACAATATGTTCTCCTTTAGAGAGCACTTGGTAAGTTATTTACCATTTACCACATGTTCTGAGAGTTTCTTCTTTCTTGAAATCCCATTTCAGACTTGAAAACGTACTTTATTTTTATACATAATCTCCTCTATTTAAAATCTGGATTTCTCTTCCTGTAGGATCCTGTGTGGCACATGCAGCCTTACTGTAAATTTGGAAGGCCGTTGATTTGTTCCAAAACCTTAGAATGTTTTAGAATTTAGAACTTGATGAATAGAGAATTTCTATGCTTCTGTTTAGGATTCATATTTTTCAGATGTCTAAAGGTATCCCAACTTGCCAGTAATGTGGCTTTAGGTTTAGCAGAAATTGAAAATCTGAATATACTAGAAAATGAATTACATCTCTCATACTAACATTTACAAAATAAATGATCATAATGTCAACTTACCAATAAGCACTTTCTATATTCTAGGCTCTATATTATGCTTGCATAATAAACATGATAAAGTTTCAAAGAGGAGACAATTAACTTTTGAGCAAAAGCTTGACTTGAGTGCATCTTGGCTTCCTTTTTGACAGTTGTAGCCTTAATATTATAGTAATGATTTCTTTTTCTGGGAATCAGATAATCTTGTTGTTGGGGGAAGAGGGAGAATCTCCCTCTGCCCTTTCCCTTAAGGTTCTTATGGTTGGCCAAATAATTAACAAGCCAGGTTAGCAGGAGAAAATAATAACAAGTTTAATAACATATATACATGGGAGAAACTCAGAAATGAGCAACTCGTCCCTCTGTCTAAGCTGTCCGCTTAAGTATTGCAGTTAAAGGCGAGGAAGGTGTTGGGGGTGGGTAGTGGTCTGGGACCTCAGAGGGCAAAAATACAACTCACATGGAGATAGAAACGCAAATGTTTGCCTGACAACTCTTCTCATGGTCATCTATAGATAATGTGGTCAGAGAGAGATAGAGTTTTTGATAAAAGGGGCTTGGTGTCTTTCCTGTTATAACCTCTATCCTACATTATCTTTACAGCTATCATGATAATAACTCCTTCCTGAAACACATCTTTTGTTTTAAATTCTTTAGGCAGTTTGGGAGGGGAAACTCAAATATTCTTCCTGAGTTCTCTGAGTCCTTATTGTCTTCAGCTCAAAATAATCTGCATACCAGAGTGGTGCCTCCTGGGGTAACTTGCTCTGAGCACCATCAGTTCCCTCCTCTGAAACTTCCCTAGAAGTTTCACAGTCCTTTTGAAAATTAAAGAAGTTTCATAGTCCAGAAGCTGAGTTGGTAGATTGTTTCATCTCACTGAGCACATTTCTTAGTCCTGATAATAGATCAGTTCAATTAAGTACATTTTAGAAGGTGGTGATGCACGTGGGCTCTCAAGGTTACACCTATATTGTGGAAGCAAGCAATCAAGTATTTAGTGGAAACATTTCTACGTAAACAAAAGAAAAACAAGGTTAATGCTTGGAGCAAGTTGTAAAGCAGTTTCTGAGTTTAGAGGACAGCCAGATAAGATTTTTAGATGTCAGCGTCAAAGTAGCATTTGCAGTTTAAAATGTCTCTGATGATGTCATCAGGTAATCTCTTAAATTTATATCAAGTCCATCAGCTTCAGTTTGTAAGGCTTCAGGAAAAAGGGCAGGTTCAGTTTTCAGTGATTTCAAATGAAAATGATGGAAAAAAATCAAAAACGTTATTTTGGACATCTGTAGCCAGATATTTTAGGAGACTAGAAGATATCAGGATCCAGTCAAGTCAACAATATAAAACAAAAACCTTAAAAGACAATTAAAAAAACTAGGATTTAATATCCACAAATGTACACTATAGTTTTTACTGAAATATAATTTTTCTTTCTAAAATCACCCTCATTTTTATCAAAGATAGACAAATTAAAACTAAATAGTTTGCAAAATAAGTCTAGTTCCAATAGAGTTGGCCCAATTATTTACATAAGTACAGCAAGAATAGCAATTGATCACATAGGCTCTTTTAAATCTGCTTTGCTGGAACTTTTTATAAGGAATCTCAGATTGAACTTTAAAGGCCTCTCCAGGCCACGAAAGCCAAGCCAAGGATTTTGTTATCAGACTTTGCCTGTAATACCTACAGATTTGGGTGAATTCCTCTCTTCCGAGGTTCCCCAAAAATATTTCCAGGTTCTTTGTGCTTGCCAGATATGTGACATTCTTTAATTATCCTGGTAATTGCTGCTTGGAACATAAGGTGCCAGGCCAATATTTCCACGTGGCTTTATTCCATGAAGTCCAATCTTCTTTCCTCAAAAGCTGTATGGTTATATCGCAAATATGATGTTCTGGTCACAGCCTTGGTAATATAACCAGCGTTTCCAGTTGTGTCCTGTTATCAGGAGAACAGATTCTTATTGAACTTATGCAAATAACTATATTGCCATGAAAACAACAATACTCACTAAGATTTCCAAATTCCAGGGATCAGATAGAGAGAGAAAGATAAATATTTCAATTTTACTTACAAAAATATCATTTACAAAATTGTTATAAGTTATAGCTAGCTCAGGAGAAAAGAGAAATAGTTTTCCTTAAATCTAAAAAAAGAAAACACTAAAAATTCATCAATACTTCACATAAAAAATAATAAAAATTATAATTGTCCTTATCAATTCATTCAGTCCTGTGTTATCCATTCTGGAAACCAATCTTTTTGTTAGCAGCTTCATGAAGTTATCAGTCTTTCCATCAGATTTCTGTAATTTCTTACTAAGTTCAGTTTTATGATCAGAAAGTTTGTCAGAACCCTGTACTCCAGTGTAAATGTCAGAGTACTTTCCATGAATTTTTCTGAAGTTGAAACATTTTGCAAAAGCATTAGAGCAAAGAAATAAGTCTGTAAATAACAAGACCTCAAAATGGCAATTGACAGAGAAATTTGGTTAATTTTGTGACATACAACACTTTAAAATACTAATAACCAGAATTATGACTGATAATCAGGACAGATCAGAATTTCTGTAATGTTAAACAATTTTAAAACACCTATGTCAATAACATTTGCCCACATAATAGCACTTAAGCAGACTTATCATCACTTGTCTGACAATGCTTTCCATGTAATTTAACATACTGAATAAACCTAATAAATTTAGTATCTTTCCGCTTGTAGGAAGAGAATAAACTTCTTTGAGAAGTTCCAGGGCCCTTTGAAAATTATCAAAGAAAAAAAGTAAAAAAGAAGACTTTATTTACGATATGAATTTTTGGGAGCTTGTCAAAAATAGAAAACCTTAAAGCAAAGAGAGCATTGACAGTCCAAAAACCTTAATAGAGATACCTCAGTCTTTTGACACAGGAAATTATTTTAACAGTTTTTTTTTTCTGTTTTTTAGGTAGACTTACCCAAAGGTAAAGAAAAATCTTTTATAACCTCTTTATCAAGTTCAAGAAAATTATCCTTTTAAGAGAAAGAAAACCAAATTATAATTTTGTACCAGCTTCCTTCTGATATTAAAACTCACTTACTTAATTAAATTCATTTCAATCTTAGCCCACTTGACCATACAAAAACTCCTTTTCCAGAATTCCTCTTCCACAAACCTATAAATTTCTTTTTACATTCAGAATTTGTCACATGTCTTTCTTTTCCCTCTTAGTACTTGAAGACAAATTAATCTTTCTTAATCAATCAAATAAAATATCTCCAGTCTTTGTTCCTTCTTTATACATCTTACTTTCCTTGTACACAGACATAATTTTATTAATATTTAATAGCTTCATTCACATATACTAATTAGAAATTTTAACTCTTAGAAACTCCAATTTGTAAGTAAAAACTAAGTAAACATTTATAAACTTTCTTTTATATTAGGATCTTGTGGCTTGGAAAATTTATAAACACTTCATAACTTCTAGAAATATGTTACTTTATAGTACAATCTTTTAATAAAATACATGTTTACCAATAGACCCAAAACACCTTTAAGTTTTCCTGTAAGGAATAGCCAAAAGTAGACAAACTTAAGTTTAACAATCAATGTCTAATATCTTATCTTATTTGGAAATGATGATACTCAGTGAATTTTTATCACAAAATTTAGAAAACTCTAAAGTTTTATGTCACCAAAAAGAGTTTGGAAGCTGTAACCACCATAACACATAATTATTGTTTAAAGTTCACCCAACATTCATCTTTTTCACAGCTGTTTATTTACTTGTTCCCAATAATTACTTAGATTGTCTATAAGACTTCATAAGACATTAAATAAAATTAGCCATCATTTAAATTACCATTTTTGTTAACCAGTTCTGTAATAAAAATAACATCAGCTTTTTGTACAAATGTTCATGTAAACTTCATCACCTCATAGTTTTAAACATCGTTATCATTAAGATTTTTATCAATAGGTCTTGGTCTTCTGATTTTGGACAAGGGAAGAATCCCCAGTCAGACATTTTAAAATATACTTAGGCAAAGTTGATGTAACCTCTTTGTATAAAATTAGCTCAAACATTCCAACCTTTATAATATTATCAACACTTACACTTTTACATGTTCTCAATTCAATTGTAACCTGAGTCAAGGTCTTAAGGCTATTTAAATTTTTCCCTTCCTTTTCCTGGCCCTTTTTTAGGTACCAATTAAACAGTTGTGTGAGAGCTCTCAAAACATTTTTTTCCCCCAAATTAGAAGTTTTCCCAATTCAAAGAATCTGTTGTCTGGCCATTGACGAGTAGGATCTTCATTTGTATATTTATTCCAATAGTGACTCGATCCAATAAGACTTTTTAAGGAAAGACCCGGAGGTAACTTTCCTACTTAGAATAAATCTTTACCATGGACGCAAGAGGCATCCCTGGTGAGGGCGCAGATGATGTAGCCCCCATTGTCCACAGAATTCACTCCCAAATTTATTCAGAGAAAGTAAGACCTTCATTGCACAGGCGGTAAGGATGGTGTAGTGTAAACGGTGTCTCCGGTCTCCCACAATAGTGTGGGATGCCTCCAGTCACAGACCCGCTAATCTGTGACACCGGGCAGGCAATACTGGAGTGGTATTTTTCCAGCTCTAACAAGCAACGAAGGTTAAGACGACAAAAGCCATTATGGACTGGGCCCTTTATGACAAACTCCCCTGAGAGCTTGGCACAGCCGGACAAAGAGACAGTTCAGAACCCCAGTCTACTCGACTGGCCACCAAGGGTCACCCCGTTAAATGCACATTCTGTATGGTGGAGACCAAGGAGAATCTTCTCACTTGGGACAAATCCAAGTTGTCTCAGGACACAGAACAAGACAGAAGGAAAACCCTCATCCGGTTTTTTTCTTATGTGCACAATGACAGCTTTAGCTACGCCTTAGTTCTCTTGAAGCCAGAATAATACCTAAGGGGGGAGGTGCCACGGGCTTGGGGACTCTGTGTTTTACAGAGTACTTCGTCGCTGCATGGACATTTTCTTGCAGTTGGCAGGGGACCTGTGTCATCTACCCCGTTCCGTGACCAAAATTATCCTGTCACAGGAGTCTCCTGAAAGTGGCGAGCGCCCTAATGGCTCTTAACTGCTCGACCCGTGCCCACCAAATTTGCGGCCTTTTTGGCTTCCAAGATGCCCTTGGCAATGGCCTTCACTTCATGTGCATATTAACCAACAGCAAAGTTTGTCTTAATAGACGCCAGTCTGGTGAGACACACAAACTCACCAGTCTGTGGGGCCGGCCTGGACAGTAGGCTTATAGGGCCTATGCCTGCGTCCTACCTTATGGTATTTCCTTCTTATGACACACGATACAAAAGACAAAGACAAAAGAGAAAAACAGAGACTATCTCTGGGAGGAAAAGGGATCAAGATCAAAACCAAGTGTACGCTACTAAATTTACCAGCGTCACTAAAAGCACAAGAAACTAGTTTCCCAAATATTTTCTCCTGCCAATCTAAATCTAGAAAGAGAAAAAAATTCTCACCACTTCCTTCCACCGGACTCCACAGGTAGAGATTCTGGGAGGCTGACGTGGTAAGAAGTCTTACATTTTGCTGGCTTTCATCAGGCATTCCCGTATCTCATCATCTGCAGTAATCCAGGGAGAAGGCAGTTCTTCCAGCCAGAGAACGGAACTTGCCAGCCAGTGTAGCCCCACCTTGGGCACAAAAACTGTTTGGGGGAGAGAGAGAATCTGCCTCTGTCCTTTTCTTAAGGTTCTTATGACTGGCCAAATAATTAACAAGACAGGTTAGCAGGAGAAAATAAAACCAAGTTTAATAACATGTATACATGGGAGAAACTCAGAAATGAGCAACTCGTCCCTCTGTCTAAGCTGCCCCCTTAAGTATTGTAGCTAAAGACGAGGAAGGTTTTGGGGATGGGTAGTTGTCTGGGACCTCAGAGGGCAAGAAGACAACTCACATGGAGATAGAAATGCAAATGTTTGCCTGACAACTCTTCTCAGAGTCATCCATAGATAATGTGGTCAGGGAGAGATAGAGTTTTTGATAAAAGGGGCTTGGTGCCTTTCCTGTTGTAACCTCTATCCTACATTATCTTTACAGCCATCATGATAATAACTCCTTCCCGAAACAGATCTTTTGTTTTAAATTCTTTAGGCAGTTTTGGAGGGGAAACTCAAGTATTCTTCCTGAGTTCTCTGAGTCCTTATTGTCTTCAGCTCGAAATAAACTGTATACCAGAGTGGTGCCTCCTGGGGTAGTTTGCCCTAAGCACCATCACCTCCATTTATAAGGATGCACCCATTATATAGATTCTGTGCAAAATTGCAAAGATCACTTTTTCCTTTTTAAAATTTATTTGTTTTAACTTTTAATAGTGAGAACCTTAGTGTTGGGTAAACTCCTGCACAATTACTGGAAATGCTGTGAGTCTTTTTGAAAAGTGTAGAAGTCTAAAGATAATGAAAAGTACATTTCTCGAATGTCAAGTCCCTTGATGATTTGATAAACATCTGTCTAGTTTTTCCCGGAAGAGATGGAAGATTGAACACCAGGACAGCACACAAGGGAACAGGCTGCAAACTTGAGGGCTTCTCATGGACCCCAGAGTGCCTGGCTGAGTCTTGGAGATTAAATCTGGGCTTTGTCCATGGGTAGACCCTGAGAGGAATATTTTGTTTAAATGACAAGAGAATAGACAACGTATTTTGTTGATAATAATACTTACCATGTAAATTTCTTTATAAATCTCTGAATAAAATAAAAAAATATAACCTGCATAGAAATCAACTCTTACTGACAAGCCCTACAGCCTTCTCTAGAGAGCTCAACAGAAAATATCTCTGCTGACTGTGAATTGCTCTTCTCTGAAAGCCAGCCAGCACTTCACTGATAGCCCTGGATAAGGAAGGCCAGATACAATTCTTTGAAGATGTTTAGCTGAATTCAGAACCAAAAATCCTACCTCCAGTTGGCTCCTCTGTGAGAATGGATGGCCGGCCTTATTTCACAGGCTGGGCAGTTGAGGTTTCAGATGAACTTAATTGTTCTCTTCCACAAGGTTGGAAAAGGAGGAATTTGACATCGATTCAGTCCTCAGATTTTTCAGGTAAAGATAGGGTAATTGAGGGGAATAAAGATTTCAGAAAAGGGGAGTTTTGTTCTCAACAGTGTAAATAATTTAAGAAGCAGATAGTCTCTCACTCCAACTTCTCTTCCCTGTTCTCTATCTGTCATATCACTGTAAAAATTCTCTCTATGAAAATTTCAATCTTTTTTCTTTGTCGTGTGTTTATTATCATCTTTACGAATTCTTTGACTTCACCACATTCTTGGAACCACAACGTTAGCCATTGAGATATTATTATAGATTCAGTTTTGCAATTTCATCCTCTTATCTCTATTTCCTCTGCCATTTTGTAGTTTTAGTTCTTATTGTATCTTATGCTTGAAAACATTTGAAGCTTACAGTGTGTAACAGTTCCTTATTTTCACAAATTTTTCTCTAAGTGCCCTCAACTATCATTTTTTTTTAGAAAGAAGTGAAATACATAACAGAACAATACACTGTAATAAATTGACCACTTATAAAATTAAGTTCAACCTGAAATCCCTCCTCACTTAACAGAGACCATCTTTTATAATTCACAATGCTTTAGTCTGGGCAGGGTCAGTTTATCAATGATTTTTGGATGTTTTGAACCACATGAGATGAATACAATATAAGGTAAAATTGTTAATCTTGCAGAAGTTGTATAATTTCCTGATGCTTAGGGAAGTTGATGGTGGAGAACCTGAATCATACGAAATGGAATTGATTAATTAGCACGTGAGTTTGTTAATTTGGTAAGGATGATGATGAGCCATACATCTTGAAAAGATAACCTTTCATATCAGTGTTTTGTCAAAGGCCACTGGGAAAATTCATAATATTCTCAAATACTATAAAAAATGATCATTTTTTCATAAAAGATGTCATACATGATGGCGTCATATACTTCTGTCAGAAAATTTGCAATGAAGAAAATTAACACTTCAGTCATTTTAATTCTAACAATTTGTTCATGCTTACTAGTAGGTTAAAAACTTTTTAGAAATAAAGTGATAAGTGATGTACTTGCTTAATTTTTAATTTTTTTTAGTAAGAAAATTTTTTCATATTTTTAAAAAATGTTTATTTGTATTTATTTTATGCTGAATTTATTCCTGGGCCAAAGACTTTTTTTTTTAATTAAATAACACCAATTCTTTTCAAACTCTTTCAAAAAGTTGTAGAGGAGAGAATACCTCTAAAGTCATCCTATGGGATTAGCACTACCCTGATATAAAAGCCAAAGACACTCAGAGAAAAGAAAACTATAGGTCAATATCTTTGATGAATATTGATATAAAAATCCTCCATAAAATAGTAATAAACTAAATTAATCAGCATATTAAAAGGATTATACAGCATTTTTAAGTGGGATTTATTCCTGGAATACAAGGACGTTTCAATATATGAAAATGAATCAATGTAATTAACCACATTAACAGAATGAAGGAAAAAAACAAGTGATCATTCAATGGATGCAGAAAAGGCGTTTGACAAAACTAAACATGCTTTCATGCTAAAAACACTAAAAAACCCCTCAGAGTAAAAGGAAACTACTTCAACATAATAAAAGCCATATATAGAAATGCACAGAGAACATCATATTCAAAGGTGAAGGAATGAAAGCTTTGTCTCTAAGATCAGGAACAAGGCAAGAAGGCCCATTTTCACCACTTCTATTCAACATGGTATTAGAAGTTCTAGCCAAGGCAAGTAAACAAGAAAAAGAAAGAAATAACATCCAAATTGGAAAGTAAGAAGTAATATTATATTTGTTTACAAATAGTATCTTATATGTTAAAACCCCTAAAAATTCCACCAAAAATTTGTTAGAACTAGAAAATTCTGCAGAGTAGTGGGACACAAAATCAACATGCAAAAACTAGTTGTTCTTCTATGCATTAATAATAAGTAATCTGAAAAAGAAATTTAAAAACTTTACATTTTTATTGACAATAGCATCAAAAAGAGTAAAATACTTAAGAATCAACTTACTCAAAGCGGTAAAAATTCCAGTGATGGTTTTGCAAAATTAGAAAAATCTATCCTAAAATTCATATGGACTCTCAAGGGACACTGAATAGCCAAAACAATCTAGAAAAAGAAGAACAAAGTTAGAGAACTCACACTTCCTGATTTCAAAACTTACTATAAAGTAATCAAAACAATGTGGTATTGGCATAAATACACACACTATACTAATGAAATAGCACAGAGAACCCAGAAATAAAACTTTGCGTATATGGTCCAATGATTTTTGACAAAAGTACAATGACCATTTGAAGGAGAAAAGATCAGTTTTTCAACAAATGTTGTTGGGAAAACTGGATACCCACGTGCAAAAGAATGAGGTTGGACCCTTACTTTACACTATATACAAAAATTAACTCAAAATGGATCAAAGATATAAATGTTAAAGTTGAAGCTATAAAATCCTTAGAAGAAAACACATGGTAAAATCTGTGTGTCATTGGGTCCAAATGCGATTGTAACAATGATTTCTTTAATATGACACCAAAGACATAAATAACAAAAAAATAAAAAATTGGACTTCATCAAAATGAAAAAGTTTTCTGTATCACAAGATACTATCAACAGAGTAAAAAGGCAAACCATGGAATGGTTGAAAATATTTGCAAATCACAAATCTGATAAGGGATTAAATCTAGAATAAATAAAGAACTTCTACAACTCAACAATAAAAAAACAACTCAATTTAAAAATGCACAAAATACTTGAATAGACATTTCTCCAAAGAATATAAAATGAACAGGAAACACATGAAAAGATGCTCAACATCACTAAGTATCAGGAAAATGTGAAATAAAACCACAATGAGATACCTTTTCACACCCATTAGGATAGTTACTATCACAAAATCAGAACATAACAAGTGTTGGCAAGGATGTTGAGAAATTGGAACCCTTGTGCTCTGAGTGTGAGAATATAAAACTGTGGAAAACAGTATGGCAGTTCCTTCAAAAATTAAAAATAGAATTACTACATGATCTAGAAATTCTACTTATGGGTTCTGAACTTATAAAAAATATATTTATCAGCCTCTGTGTCCAGTTCTTGGCACAGAGCTCCTAAAACCTTTGTAATTTCCCCAGTGATAAGAACACTAGGAGAATCTTTTGTTCTATTGAGGCAAATAGATGCCTCTGGCTGGGCTTCTAGATGTCTCCTGAATGGGGGCTGGTCACCAGAAAGACCAAGCCCTGATTAGAAGCTTGGAATTTTTAGCCCTATGCCTTATCCTCCAGAGAGAGAAGAGGGGCTGGAAACTAAGTTCATAATTGATCATGCCTGTGAGAGAGCCTCTATAAAAATCCCAAGAGAAGGCGGTTCAGAGAGCTTCCAGGTTGGCAATGACAAAGACTGCTTGGAGAGTGGTGCACCTGGAGATGGCATGAAAGCTCTGTGTACCATCTCTATACCTTTCCCTATGCACCACTTCCAACAGGCTGTTCTTGAATTATATCCTTTTTTAATAAACTTGTGATCTAGTAAATGTTTCTCTGAGTTTTGTGAGCCACTCTAGCAAATTAATCAAACCCAAGGAGAAGGTTGTGGGAACCTCTGGTTTTTAGCCAACAAGTCAGAAGTATCGGTAACAGCCTGGGCTTGTAACTGGCATCTGAAGTTGAGGTGAGGTTGGGTGGGTGTGCAGACTTATAGGACGGAGCCATCAACCTGTGGAATCTGATGTGTCTCTGGGTTGTCAGCATCAAATTGAGTTGAATTATCTGGCGACCAGCTGGCATTCCAAGAATTGCTTGTTGGAGGTGTGGGGAACCCTCTTACATGTGAAAAAGTGAATCTGAGAACACTATTTATGGGTATACACGCAAAAGAACTGAACGCAGAGGTATAAAGACATATATGTACACCAGTGTTCTTAACAGCATTATTCAAAATAGCCAGAAGCTGGAATCAAGCCAGGTGTCCATCAATGGACGAACTGACAAAAAAATGTGGTGTATACACATAGTAGAATACTCTTCACCCTTAAAAAGGAAGGAATTCTAACACATGCTATGACATGGATGAACCTTGAGGAATTTATGCTAAGTGAAATAAAGCCAGTCACAAAAGGAAAAATACTGTATGATTTCACTCATATAAGGTACTTAGAGTAGTCAAATTTATAGGAATAGAAAGGAGAATGGTGGTTCCCAGGGGCAAGAGGGAGGGATAACAGGGAGTTGTTGCTTAATGGGCACAATGTTTCAGTGCAAGGTGAAAATAGTTCTGTAGATGGTTGAAGGTTATTGCTACACAATTATGTGAATGTATTGAATGTCACTGTACTGTACACTTAAAAATGGTTAAAATTTTATGTTATGCATATTTTATGACCATTAAAAAATTAATTATTTTCAACAAATGAACAAACACTAGCTACATGTAATAGCATGGATGAATATCACAACCATAATGCTGCATAAAAGAAATTATATTCAAAAGGTTATATATTTTATAATTCCATTTATACAAAATCCAAGAAAGAAAAAAAACCGAGGTCTGGTTTCCAGTAATGGTGGAGTAGCCTGTTGAACTAACACTCTCACAGATAACAATGATAAAATCTGCACAAAATATTATATATATTTATACAGACTCGTGTGGCTATATGTAATAGACATATAATAAATGTGTATTTGTGTGTATGTATAAATCACTTCCAAAAGCAAGCAGAACTGAGAGGGAATCTTCTCTTAAATGATGGGACTTGCACCAGGAGATATTTGCAAGCTTGAGTCTTTTGCCTCAAAGCATTCCAAAATCAGTACATGGCCTAGAAAGGGAAAAACTACAGTCTTACTTGTAATGTTAGAGGATGTATTTTTGGGCTGGAAGAGTAGCTGGAAAGTTAGGGGAGAAATTCTGGAAGGAAGGGAGCCACAAAGAGGAAAATCGCAAAATATATATGTAAGTTTCTCCCCCACACACTCCAAATTGGCAGATCTTTGAACAACTCACATGCAAGGTAGGCCCCAGAAGGCCTAGTGTAAAAACAGCAGTTGGAAGATGAAAGAACTGAACTAGGATTTCAGCTATGCCCACTGTAAAGGAGATAGGATTGGAATTTCAGTCTAGCCAAGTTGATTCCCTGCTAGAAAAATAACAAAACTCTTCCAAGAAATACAATAGAATCCGGAGCCTCTATACCTATCTTTCATGATTTCCAGTACACAATTTAAAAGAAGCATGGGATTTGAAGAAATAGGAAAATGTAATCCATATGTGATCCAAAGCAGGCAGTAGAAACTCTCCCCAATGTGTTGCAATTAGCAGTCAAGAATACGAAAGCAGTTATTATAAAGATGATCATGGTGGTAAAGAAAAATATTCCCATAATGAATGAACAGATGTGGGAAATCAGCAGAGAAGTGGAAATTACACAAAAGAACCAAATAGGAAGATGAAATAAAAAAAATACTTTTGAGTTTACAGGTAGATTAGAAATAGTAGAAAAAACATGAAGATACAGCAATAGAAATTATCTAGTCTGAAGAAATGAATGCAGAAATTTTGAAGAAAAATGAAGAGATCCTTATGACCTGTGAGATGATTAAGTCCCAAGCAGAGAGGAGAGAGACAGAAAAATTAAATGAGGCAGAAAGGCAAATCAATAAGTAATAGCATAAAACTTCCAAAACTTGGTAGAAAATCTAAAATTTCAGATCCCAGAAAGTCCGCAAACCCATAAAATAAAATATAAAAGAAAATCATACTTAGGTGCACGATAGTCAAGCTACTAAAATCCAACGATAAAAAGAAAATCTTGAAAGCAGTCAGGGAACTACACACATACAGTTGAAGACATTACGTACAGGGAGAAATAATGTGAATGATGGATGATATACTATCAAAAACAAAAGAGAGAACTAGACAAGAAAATGACATCATTCAAGTGCAGAAAGTAAACACAAAAGTCAACACAAAATTCTATATTTAGCAGAACTCACTTTCAAAAAGGAAGTAGAAGCCACAATGAGATACTGCACGCCTATTAAGTGGCTGAAATAAAAAATAAAATTGCAAATACCACGTGCTGGTGAGGACTAGGAGCAATTAGAACTGGTTGAGCAGGTTCCTATAAAGCTAAACATACACTTATTATATGACTCAGATATCCCACTCCTAGGTATTTACTGAAGAAAATTGAAAGCTAATGTTTAAACAAAAATCTTTGTGGGAATTTTTATAGCCATTTTATTCATAATTGCCAAAAGCTGGAAATAAAGTAAATGTCCTTCATCAGGTGAATGGAGAAAGAAACTGTGTTGCATTGGTACATTATAATATTACTTGGCAATAAAAAGGATAAACTCTTTTTTTTGTGTGAGGAACATAAACACTGAGCTAACATCCATTGCCAATCCTCCTCCTTTTTCCCCCCAAAGCCCCAGTAGATAGTTGTATGTCATATTTGCACACCCTTCTAGTTGATGTATGTGGAACACGACCTCAGCATGGTCTGAGAAGAGATGTGTCAGTGTGCGCCATGGATCCGAACCTGGGCCGCCAGT
Organism: Diceros bicornis minor; assembly: GCF_020826845.1. Lineage (NCBI taxonomy): Eukaryota > Metazoa > Chordata > Mammalia > Perissodactyla > Rhinocerotidae > Diceros > Diceros bicornis. The sequence goes on from NW_026690866.1 coordinate 20,386,931, forward strand.
AGGGGAGAACACGCACTCAACCGCTAAGCCACTGGCCGGCCCCAGGATAAACTCTTGATTCACACAAGAACTTGGATGAATCTTGGTTGCATTTCTCTAAGTGAAGGAAGCCAGATTCAAAAGGCTGTATAGAATATGATTCCATTTATATGACTTTCTAGAAAAGGCAGAATTACAGGGATGGAAAATGATCAGTGGTTGTCAAAGGATGGAGTAGGGGAAGGGGTTGAAAACAAAGGGATAGCATGAGAGAACTTTGGGGGTGAAAAACACAGCTCTGTATGGTACTGTGGACATGGATGCATGACCATAAAGTCAAAACCCATAGAACTATACACAGCAAAGAGTGAATTTTACTTTGCAAATTTTAAAAATCAATCAAGATGCTGGGGAACCCAGATAGAATGCAGTGACAAATGAATCTCACTGTATTACAAGCATGTGACATAACCATACAGAAGGAGTGGGGATGAAAGGTCCTGACCTAAGTTACTTTGGAAGACAGTGTTTTGACGGGATACTGTAAAACTAAAGTACTGGACACCAACACTGTACTCTAGGTGCTAAATTTGTTTTTCATAAGGGTATGGATTAGCAATTCTGAAACTTGTTGACACAGTAAACATGTTGTAGCTAACTGGAGTTAAGTTTCTCACTGTTGGTGAAAGAAGTTACAAATAAACAAAAGGAGAATGCTAGAATAAACCCTGTGGTGCTGGATTGGAGTTGGAAGTATCAGTATGAATCCATGTCTCTTTTAATAAATCTATCAAAATTGATAGATAGATTGATAGATCGATAGACAGATGCATATACTTGAGTTTATATTCATACATACATTTACAAGCTCTGCTGAGAGGGACTAGAAGCAGTGACACTCTAATATTAATGAGCACACCAAGCTTCCAGAACTTGTTTTCTAAATATCATTCTCCAATAAAAGGAACCAGGTTTTCTTGGAGAAATGGTTAATTCTAGTGCTGGAGAAAGAAAATACAAAATGAGCCTGGATCATCTTGTAGTGCCAGAAAGTAGGAAATTGCTTTAAAAAAAAAAACAGAAAATGATGGGACTTGTCAAAATGAATCAATCTGAAAGACTTCCCAATGACTTAAGCTGGAAAACTGTGAGCAACAAAATAAATAATGGTAGCATTGGATTATTACACAGTGAATAAAATAAATATCCACGAGGCTATACTGATATAAAAAAGATTAAATAAGAAAGGAGGGGAAGGAAGAAAGAAAAAAAGGGAAAAAGAAGAATGAGAGAAAGAGAGAAAGAAAGGAAGAACGAAGGGAGAGGGAGGGTGGGGAATCTTCCTCACAGAATTCCAAATAATAAATGCGCTAGATAGCATGAAATTGAAAATCACCACTAGAACGCTACAGTAATAATTACCGTTGGAAAGATTGACTGGTGAATGCAAAAACTGTGGGGGAAACTTAAAGAAGAAACAGTACAATTGCAGAGTCTCAAAGCATTTCCTTCCAAACACTTAACTTATTTCTCTTATTTCATTAAAATACCTATGATTATTTAAAGCAAAAATTATAACACTGTATTGTGGGATTTATAACATGGGTAGATGTAAAATTTATGACAACAATAGCACAAAGGACAGACAGAGGTAGATGGAACTGTTCTGTAGCAAGTCTTCCATATTTTACATTGATTAAACTGGTGAACTGTTAAGTCTAGGTAGGCTGTGATATCTTAAAGCTGCATATTGTAATCTGGACCAACCAGTAAAAATGCAAAGGTGTGTCACTTAAATGCTAATAAAGGAATTAAACAGCATACCAAAAAACGTTTGTACAAGACTGTTCACAAGAGATGACCTGCACGTCCCCAGGAGGAAGATGAGCTCACTTTGGGGCATCCACAGAGCAGAACGTCCTCAGCCGTGCCAAGGAGCAAACGCTGAAACACACATGCTGAGAGAGACTCATCAACCTCGTCCTGATGGGGGCAAGCTGGACAGAAAACAACACACATGGGATGATTTCAGCCAAGATGAACCTATGCTGAAAAAACCAGAACAGGGGTTGCATCGAAGGAAGGAAAAAATTGCCTAGGAAGGAACAGGAATGAGTTTTCTGGGGGTGATTGAACTATCCTATTCTTAAAGGGATGAAAGATATATGGGCATGTTTATTTGCCAAAACTGAGATTTGTGAGATTTGTTGAGATTTGTGCCTTTCAGTGTGCATACATCTTACTCACCACACACGCACAAAGGCTTAAAAGAATAATAAAGTGAGGTGGGAATGGGATGGAGTGTGGATGAAACAAAAATAGCAGACGATTAGTAGTTGTTGAAGCTGGGTGACGGGCCTACTATGCTATTTTGCTTATTTTGTATATTGTTTAAATTGTTCTGTAAAAAAACACTTGTATAAGAAGACAAACTCGATATACAGTGTTCGTTGGTAAGATATCAGTTACCTTTGGGGAGGAAACAGGGAGAAAGGGATTGTCGGGGCCTGAGTAAAGCTGGTGCTAGTTCTTGGTCACAGAATTGTTTTCATTTGGTAATAATTCTTTGAGATTTACGTGGATGACTTCTCCATATATTTCTGTACGCATGTTATACATCAATAAACATTTTAAATCCTGCATATATGCACAAAGATCCTAACTCAATATCTCAGAGTAACAGCAGTGTTTTGTTTTAAAGTGGAACACATTCACTCATGACACCATTAGATGGATTTTAATACTCCCAAGTATCTAGTAATGCCCTCATCCTTGCGTGGCTCCTGGGTCTTTCTGTTTTTGCCTCAGTTTTGTAAGTGGCATGGATTTGAGTTTTTATGATGCCATTTTTCTCTAACAAGTTCAACCCCCACCAAGATTCTCACCAAGGCCTCGACACCTACACAGTGCCGTGTTCACAGCATGCACTGAAGACCTGTGGGACTGGGTTGAATGAGGAACAAAATGAGGAGCACATGATGTTCGTAACTTATGTCTAGGTGCCATAGTGTTACTTAGGAAATTGGTAGGGTTTTTTGATAGCTTTGCTATGCTTTCTAATTTTTCCTATTTAAAACAATGGGAAATAGGGTCTCAGAGATCTTTCTCAGAGAAAATCTGACATTTCAGGCACAGATTACTGACAATTATTAATGGTATATGACTTTCCCACCTCATCTTAGTGTTAAGTCTTTCATTCCTTACCTTGGAAATGACCTAACTTTTCTTCTCCCAAATCTTGTAGTAATACCGATGCTCCAGAAAGTCAGGCCACAGATATTCTGCTGTTGTGCCTCCTCCCTGCAAAGAAGTGGAGCTGTGCATCCACCAGTCTCAGAAGCGTGTGGTGCTGTAGTATTTTGAGTCTATCAGAAAAGCTAAATGGAAAAACGACTTCAGAGAATTATCACCATAACACCCTACAGCAACAAATTATTTTGTGATTCTGAGGGTATATTTAAACAGGGATATTAAAACCAGTTCCCAAGGAGCCAGCCCTATAGTAGAGCAGAAATTGCATATTACCTTGCTGCACAAACTTGTCTAATATTGTGGGAAGGACCAAACGGAAGTTTCGGTGTTGTTGCCTATGTTAACGAGGCCAAGAGGTTCTCACTGGGATAAGGAAATCCAGTGAACCAGCTTGTGTGCAGCATGGGAGAAGGGACATGTGTGTGGTCCCCTGAAGTGGCTTAGCGGTCACTTACCAGTGCACCTGAGTTTCCTGTCTGTATAATGCAGGAATTGAGGCTGTCCAATGTGATGTTTTCTCCTTTTTATGACATGGCTCAAGGCAGTCCTTCTAAGACTCCTGACCAAGGTATGGGCCCTTCAGGCAGATTGGGTCCAAAGGGAGGATCTCTGCAGCGACCCTGACCACGGGTCCAGAGGGAGGATCATGGCAGCCTGGAGGGATAAGGGTATGGTAGGACAGGTGGCCTTGAAAAGGCAAATTCCAGGATCCCAGGCACCTGGTATTTCCATTTTAGATATTGAATTTACATTTCAAATACTGGCCAGGGAGCTTCCACCAGGGCTGCAAGCAACCTCAGCAATAGCCATGCTCGTGAACCCCACCCCTACCTGAGTACCGGCCACAAGGGATGCAGCCCAACCACACTGCACATACTCTGGGAGGTGGGCAGGGCATAGGGTACTCGCTTGGTATAGAGAAGAGGGTTAGATGGAGAATCAGAGGCGTGGGGCCCAGGGCCCGAGGGACAAGGCACAAGTTGGGACCATGAGCTGTGCATGCTGGGAGCTTTTCTCACTTAACCGCTCCCAGCTGGCAGCCCGTAGGGCTGCAGGACTAGAACTCCCAGGATGCTCTGGACACAGGGCCGTGCCTAGCCCTGGGGGGAGGAACAGGGCAATGTGAGCTTGGCCAAGGGCCAAACCCCCATTGAATCAGGACTCTGGCCATGCACCCGCTCCAACTGGACTGAGTCCCAGAGGGATGTGACGGGATGAGAGGGACCAGGGACTTAGGAGGGTGTGGTGGCTGCATGGGCAGCCACGGGCCTGCAATGTGCAACTGTTTTTGTCCAAAATTGAAGCTGGACTCGCGCCTCTTCCACACCATCTCCCTCCGTTGCTTGATTCCTCCTCCCACCTGCATGCCTGTGGGTCTTTCCAGAGCCTCCTACCTAGTCCAAGGCGAGGTGCTTCTCTAAAGTGCTTATGGGAAGTGGCTTGACCTCCCAGAAACTCTCCAGTTTGCCTGCTGCCCTCTGCCTTCTCCAGCCAAAGTGCCATCATTTCATCAACTTTTGGGAGACATTTGCCCATGTGGCCCCTCTTGCAAGCACAACTTAAGAGTTTGCAGGGTGGTAACATTGGATATTGCTTGCCTTTTTCACAGATGTGGAAGATGAGGCATCCTTGGGGTTAATCATTGGTTTCCCCAGGATCTGCTAAGAGCAGAGGGGAACAACACAATTCCCAGGCAAGCATCTAGTAGGCTATTTTAACGAACCCATTCCAGTGCAGAGGCCTCCAAAATAGCATCCTTAAGATGAGAATAGCTAAATCATTTTCCCTTTAGATTGATCACCTAATCTCAGCTCAGGCCTGAGTGGCCAGTCTCTCAGGGACATGAGTGATGACTCTGATCCTTCAGGAAGAGACCGCCGGTCCGGCTTTGGGAGAGGCATATTCGTGGTAGACAGCACCTGGGCAGCATTTGAAACCCGTCAGCTTTAACATCTCTGCTTTGTATACTTGCAAGGTGCCAGGATAAACATGCCCAGGGATAGTCAAATGTATCGTATTCTTTAAAAATTGATTAGAGTAGTGAAAGGAACAGAGCATAAACTATCTTGATTATTTGCAAAAGATGAAATGCAAGCAAGACCTTATGTTAATTTTTTTGTCCTCATTCTCTTGGCTGTACTGTACGCTTGAATGCAAAAACACAAAACTTGAATTGCCAAGTTATCTTTTCCTGAGATTGGTAAATTAACTTAAAAGTCTTATTGAAACCTATGAAGGAATGGTTAGCAGCTTTCATGATTCATGTCCTCCCTAAAAACCTGGGTGTTGATCTACATGAAAAAAAGTCCTTGTTTATATTACACACCCCAATAGGCTACATTTCTGATTCCTGAATGTGGAATATTATCAAAACAACTGAAAAAGCTGGTCATGGAAACTGGACCCTGTCACTATGTGAAGAATTTGCCTCTTTATGAATTAATGACTCAAATTCTTTAACATTTTTGTAAAGAACAGACGAGAAACTCTGCAGTGTCTCTGAATGTGTCAAGACAGGGAATTCTCCTTAGACCACATCCTCAAGTTCTTCTCTCGTGTTCAATAGACCCGGGTGATAGTCCGTTTGTTCAGGTGCAGCGCCACTCCCCCAGCTCCCAGTGTTCCATCCTACTCTGGCCTGTGACCTCTTCACGGGGTTCTGATGACACTCATCCACAAGGGTTGGAAGCAGACATTGTAACATGAGGATATTCATAATCTTAAAACAACGATTAATGGAGAGGAAAGTCTCAGGTTCTGTGTGCTCCGATGCAACTGCTGTTGGGGTGTGGCTTCAGTGACCACTGTGCTCCCAACAGTCCCCACAATGGCTGTCTCAGATATTTGATCTCTTGGTGCAACCACAGCAGCTGCTGAAGGAGCTGAGCGCTCGTGGTTCAGTGTCTTCCGTCAGATTTTGTGGCTCTGACCCTCCTATGCTCACCCCCTTCTCATTCCTATCTGCTGAGTTTATTGCTTTGTAGTTGTTTCCTAGGAGCCACTGTGTGTAACTGGATTTCACAGTGTCTTTAGGGACCCACCCTCACTACACGAGTCACTGTACAACAGTGACTTATCCTGGTGTAGCCCGTGTTCATCGTCTCCAGTGGAGCTGTGAAGAACCCTGCTTACTAGGAGCCTCTCTCATTCTCATGCTGCTGGGGCTGCTTATGAAGTTGAGCATCCCTTCTTTGGTCTCATTGCCATTAGTCTTTTCATCGATTATTTTGAAGTTGGATATGACTTTGTTAATATTGTGGACACTGGCTGTCACAGGAACTTTTATGTATCTTCCCCAACAGCTCTGTGAAGTAGTCCTGTGATCCCCATTTTACAGGGGGGGAAACTGAAGCTCAGAGATATGGAGTAGCTTCCTTCATGTCACACAGTTTCTTGGTACATTTTGTGTCTCCACCTGGATCTCCGTCTCTCAGGTGTGCGCACTTAGCTGGTGTTCCATTTTATGCCTCTCTGCCAGTCTCTCCAAAGGCACACGCCCCATCCTGAGTCCATTGTCTGCTTGGTGGCAGTTACCCTGCACAAACAGTCTCCAGGCAGGGATTGCACTAGCGGGGCATGGTTCTCCGACTTACTCTGAGCAGGTACTAAGTTCATGGCGAGAGCTGGAGCAGTGGAAGATACTGACTGTCACTCACCTGGAAGGTTTGTTATGTAGAAATACTCCACTGACTTTTAGCAGGTGTCATGTTTTCTTTGTCTTCATTGCTCCTCTGGGCTCTCTCCTACAATCCATGCTGTGCAGTAACATAGAGTACAGAGACTGGTGAACATAATACTGTTACCCTGCACCAAATGTTCACATAACTCATTTTTCTAATTATGAAACAAATACACACTGTAAAAAAGTCAAATTGCACTGATCTATGTAGAGTAAAGTGAAACATTCCCCTTTCATCTTCTTCCCTGCAAACTCACTCTCCTACTCAGAAGGAAGTATTGTTAAGAGGTTGCAGCTTATTCTTCTGGAAATTTCTTATGAATTTATAAATACACAAAGTTTTTTTAAAACATAAATTACATAACTACATCGTTTTGCAATTTGCTGTTTCCCAAACCGTATATCATAGACCTCTCTCTTTATCAGTGCACATTACTCTAACTTACCTTTTTAGAAGTTTTGGAGGTATTCCAAAGAATAGGTATACCATGATCTGTTTATATCTTCTTTGATAGCAAAGGCTTACATCCAGTTTCACTATTATACATAAGGCTGCTATAAGATCCTTGTATGGAATTTATTACACTGCTTTCAGCTGCTCAATATGCTTTGTTTCCTTTTAGTCAGAGACTATGATATATTTTTAACAATTTTATGGGAATTATTTTATAGGGTAATTAATTTTATCACTGAATAACGACATTTAGGTGGAAGCTGGACTTCAAGGTCATCCATCTCAGTATTCTGGAGAAAAATCATGAAACTTGGAAGGTATTATGCTTGCTCCATCACATTCTAAGAAGTCATGTTAACAATGTGAGTTGAATCTTTGAATAGCCTCTACTTTCTCTCCTTAGATGAAGGATGACTTTTTCTTGTCTTAAAAACTTCTGACTCCAGGGGCTCTCAGTTGGGCTTCAGAGAGGGTAAGATATTGGTGTTGTGTCTATTTCTCTTCAGCTGTAGGCTGCGTCTTCTAAAGATCATAGAATTGAACATGGTACAATTGATATATGTGATTTGGTTAAAAAATTCAAAGTAATGAACTCAACGTAGGAATCTATATCTTTTGTTCTTAATAAAGAATTTCCTTTGATATCCTTAAGTCTCTGTGATTACTAGTAAAAACTCACCTACGGGAGAAGAGATGTGGTTCTGCTGACAATGTCTGGCTTGAACATCCATAGGTAAGCCTGCCACATCTGTAGGTAGATTAGACTTGACCTCTTGATGACCTCTGCCCTTGGTCTTTGACCTGGGAAAAATAAGAATTTAAAAAAGCTGCTGTTATTAGCCCTCAATGCTAGAAATACCCATTAAAGAGTGAGTATGGTTTGGTAAACCAACGGGAGTATAAGCAGAACACAGTCATTAATATCTATAAAATTTCCAAAAATTCTAATTTTTAAAAATATAACTCTATTTTTGCCACAGTGTAAACTGTGTATATACGAATGAAGTATCCCTCTGTCCATTTCTTAATTTGTTTCCATTGATTTGATGGATTTATCTTCTAACCCGGATTCCAAGAGTGAAAGAACATCTTGGTCCTTCAAAAAAAAGAATCCATTGAGATTTAATTTTCTTTTAGCTCGGCATCCCAAAGGTTTGAGGAATAAATGATCATGTAACGATACAATGATTTTGAAATCTAATTGTTAATTAGAAGGGTGTAAGAGATGATTGAATGGTGGTTCATCACCATGGTCAAGGGTATTGTATACATGGACATGTAAACACGATTCAGGAAGCTGCTTCAGCCCCGTGACATCCCTGAGAACCACAGTGCAGGGGGATCTAGGCACAAAGCCGTCTGCCTCGATCTCCTGGGTTACATGTAGATCCAGGTGTCTTGACAGCGGCTTCAGAGCAGCTAACTTTTATCTATTTCTCCCCTTCCTTATCTCCAGTTTATCTCAAACAGTCCTGATTACCATATTTTAAAGTAAGACCAATTATAGTCATCTACATGAGTTTCTTGTTCATTATTAGAGATTGATAATCAAGGATACCATCAAATATCATTTAATTGACCTAATTAAATTTGTTGTACCTTATAATTGATTAGAACACTACGTTTAGTTGAGAGTTTGATATTCACCAAGTGTGTTAATCTGCTTACAACTGCTATGTGCCTGACTCCTTGTAGAAGTGTATCTTTGGCCCATCACAAGATTTTAATGACTCAAATCATCATAAATTAAGATAACGTACTGTCTTTTGTATGATAGGGAGGCATATGGGTCTATTTTGGAAATATGCCCATCTGTCTTTGCTGCCCAGGGGAAGTTGCTGTTTACTAGGTCTCCAGGTGGCTTACACAAACCCTAGGTCTGTAACAGCTTGGTGCTTCTCCTTCTAATTGGGGTAGAAATAAAAGATATCAGAGAGACTTATTAAAGTTTTGGTTGCATGAAGTCTTCTATGAAGACCATCTATGCATATTGTTCTGGATAACTCTCTGTTCCTAAGACTACTAGATACTTTAAGGGCTTGTCGGGAACTGTGAAAGGTCTGATATTTTACCTTTCCTACAAACTAATAAGTTAGCCTAGAATGGTTTTACAGATGCTGGCAAAAGACACGAGACCCATGGGTCAGAGACAAAGGACTTAATGACACAGCAATAGCAGTGGCCAGAGTATCAGCATTTGCACTGGTTTACTAAATCCAACTTCCTACTGGGTGCTACACAGTGGGCCAGGTGACATGCAGAGGGTTGCAAGATCTCAGAGCCTAAGGAACTCAAATTTTTGATAACGGGCAGGATGTCTGTTAACCTTTGCCCTGGGGGTGTGTTATTTTTATTATACTGGGCAGTAAGCAAGCCTACCCTTTGCTCCAGAGGAGGCCACTATTTCTATCTTCCAAGGCTAACAGCTCTACACACAATCCTTGAAAAGATAACCTGGTCTTACTAGCTTTCAAAAATAAGCTTGAATGAGACTTGATCATCATTCAGTTCTTCTGTTTCCTTTATTGAGATTGTGCAAATATGCTCCTTTCTCCGTAAAGTTCACTAACTTTATTCATACATAAGGGATGCTTTTGGTTTTATTTATTAAGTTGAAATTGTCTTATTAGAGGAAATGATGAAACTGTTATGGGTTGGATCTGAAAGCATGCTTTTCCAGGAAAAATGTGAAAGAAGATCAGTGCTCACAGAACTTTGCCACAAGGAGCTGATAGCAACTTAAATGATTTTAATTTGAATAGTGTTTTGTACAACTTTCTTCCATTGACTTCATCCTCTCTGCTTCCTGTAACTCGCATATGGGAATGGGGCATTTTCAGGGATTCACTGAACTCATTTACAATATTCAAATGGTTTTGTTTGTTGTGTTTTCTTTTCATTGAGGTAAAATTGACATACAACATTATGTCATTTTCAGGGGTACAACATAATGATTCAATGTTTGAGTATATATTGAAATGATCACCAAAATAAGTCCAGTTAACATCCGTCCCCATACATAGTTACAAATGTTTTTCTCTTGTGATGATGACATGGCATATTTCAAGGTGCAGAAGAATCAACGATGGTGTCATACTTTTCTATATACAGCTTGAGGAATTTGGACATAAGTATACAACCTTGAGACTGTCACCACCATCAAGGCCACAAACGTATCCATCACCTTCCAAAGTTTTCTCTCACCTCCTTTATTACTATCATTCTGTGGTAAGAACTCTTAGTATCTACTCTAGTAGCAAATGTGACGTATGCAATAGAGTTTTGTTAGCTGAAGGCACTACGCCATAGCCTACATCTCCAGAACTTATTTATCTTGATAAGTGAAACTTTGTATCCTTTGACAATCAGCTCCCCATTTCTCCATCTCCCAAGCCCCTGCCAACCACCATTCTAACCTCTGCTTGTATGAATTTCACAATTTTAGATTCCACATATAAGTATTTGTCTTTCTCTGTCTGCCTTATTTCACTTAGCATAATATCTTCTAGGTTCCCCATGTTGTTAAAAATGGCAGGAATTCCTTGTTTTTTCAAGGTTGAAGAATATTCCATTTATTTATCCATTCATCCATCAGTGATGTTTAAGTTACTTCCATATCTTGGCTATTGTGAATTTGCTGCAATGAACATTAGAGTACAGGTATCTTTTTGAGACCCTGATTTCAATTCCTGTGGGTATATACCAGAAGTGGGATTGCTGGATCATGTGCTAGTTTTCTTTTTTGGAGGAACCTCCATAATGTTTTTCAAAATGGCAGTATTAGTTTACATTCCCACAAGAGTTCCTTTTATTCACATCTTCACCAATATTCGTCATCTTTAGTTTTTCTGATAATCGCCATCTTAACAGGTGTGAAGTGATAGCTCATTGTGGTTTTGATTTGTATTCTTTGATGATTAGCAATGCCAAACACCTTTTGATACACTTATTGGCCACTTGTATGTTTTCATTGGAAGAAGTCTATTGTGGTCTCTTGCCCATTTTATAAATTGATTTGTCTTTTTGTTATTGAGCCAACAGAAAAAAAGGACAACAGAATTTCCAGACATTATGAATGCTTCCCAGTTGATGCAGATGGTTTTGTGTTTACACTGGTACCAAAAGATCATGTTTCGTGCTTTTTCTTCAGCTTGTTATAAGACCAGCAGTAGTTGCAACGTGGCAGATAATCAGGATCTTCTGGGTTTGGAGGTTTACAACATAAATGAGTGGTAAGGATTTTTTTATTTTTCCAAGGATATTATTGTGATCATAGTCCATGGAATCCAGGATTAGATACGTATAGGAGAAAATTAAGGTGAGGATTGGTGATCTGGCATTAATTCTGATCTTGAGGGACAGGTATTTACTGTATGAAGGTTTGAATAAAAATGTTAGAGATCAGGAATTTGTGGTGGATGAATATGTTTTCTGAATTATTTACTTTTGAACATAACCACTTGGATTATGTGTACATCTGGGATGTGGAAGTAACTAGTTAGCAGGGGGTGGTTGATAATGTCACTATTGATTTAACCTCTATGAACACCACGTGGTCAATGGATTAAACAAATGAGTAGACAGAAAACACAGAAATGGTAAGAATTGGGATTTAGTAAAGGACTGGGGACTTACTGTCCTGAATGGGAGTGCCAGGACTTGTGCGGTTGAGAATGACAAGGACAAGAAGAGAATAGAATCACACTCAAACAAGGAGGGAGTGTTAACAGGATGGAGGGGGAGAAATGATCTGGAGCAGCCTTGAATTTTGACATTGAACTTTCTGTTCTTGATGCAAATCTGCCTGATGACATCCCGGGACACAGGTCAAATCTATCCCCAGGGGATCGAGGGAGGGTGGAAGTACAAAACAGCCAGGATAATTCTCCTAATAAGGCAGGCTTCCTTTATCATTTGACCCACTTTCATGATTGGTTTTTGTAGGGTAAGAGGAAAAGAAGGATGATAAGAAGGATGATAGTCACATCTTCGCAGACATGGTGAACACAGAAGGAGCAGCAGTGGCCTGGCTTCTTCAGCACAGGTTTAGGCTGAGGGCTAAACCCACCGCAACAGCCTAGAGGAAGCTACATCCAGCAGGATGGACGTGCACGGAAGTCAGAGACCTGCTGATGGCACCAGCTCGGCAAATCCTCCTGGAACAGGCCAGCCAACACCACTGTGTCCCATAACCAGGGACCCCTGCCCAAAAATGTCACCCTGCTGCCCATGGGCTGAACAGATCCCTCTGCTTGTTAACCTGGACAAGACAGATGGGAATGTTTCAGAGAAAGTTCAAGTGAGAAACTATCAAACCCACAGCCTGCCCAGTCCCCCTGCCCCTCTCGCAACTCCTCTCTTTCCACACCCACAGCCTCCACTCTATCTTGGTCATCAATTCTCTGCTCAAGGACTCGTCTTGGCTATAGAGCTCCTTAAGTTTTTCAGAGCTTTACCCGAGGGGAGAGGAAAGAGGGAAGGATAAATTTAGGGATAATGTGAGGGGTCTGAGTGCAAATCCCTTTTCTTTGACAACCCAAGAGATTCAACCTGCCTGGAGGAGTGTTCTCACTGGGCTCCTCTGAGTGCTAACGTCTCATGGGACTGGGAGGGGACTCTCCTGTCGGTCAGTGGGGTCTCCACTCCTCAGCTTTACAGAGCAGCTCTGTTTTGACCACTATGAGTTTCAACTGGCCATAGAGTTCTGTTGCTATAAACACTTCAAAATCTCCAATGTGGCTCAACCCAGTAGCTGACATTTAGGGAAACCGAGTCCTGAAGCAGAACTGGTTCACTAAGTACACCAGGAGAATTAGAGACCAACTGCCGACGCCCAGGCCCTGTCCCTAGCATTTGCTGCCTCCCAGGAGTTCCCGGCTGACTGAGGCGCCAATGGCAGACATACAGGAGATCCCCCATCCATCCTGGTCCTCCTATGGAGAGAGGCCTACCTACAGGGAAACTTCCCCCCATGTGTTCTTTAGGTGGCTTGTGGAGGTTTTCTGCAGAACAGAGATGACAGTGCAGAGCGAGGAGAAGTTCTTCCAGATCTCACACTCCTGGGTAAGGGAAGAGAATGAGGTGTGAGGTTGGGCACTGGAGCCCCGCTTGCTCTAGCTTCAGTCCTCTTCTATTTAAATCTCCCCTCCTGGATGAGACAGATGCTCAGGGAGCCCCAGAAGGACATTTAGGACCCAGAGAGTAACACTCACAAGGAGGAAGAGTTTAGCTCAACCCAGGGAATTAGCCAGGCAGGAAGTGAACATCCTCCCACTGGAACCTGGAGTCAAGGTCAGTGTGCCCCTGGCAGGAAGGGCCTAGGGACTTGCAGGAGGCTTAGACCACACACTTCAATGCTGGGAGCTGATAAAGGTGCAGAGGCAGTTCCCAAGTCTCCAGAGAGGGACTCCACTGGGCCTCCCATGGCACACCTGGGCCACCTGGACCCAATGCTCTACCACCCTCGCCCTGTCCTGGGCTGTCATGCTCGGGTCCCCGAGGCAGGTGGTGATGACCAGGATGGCCACCATTCTAAACTGGTCGATGGTGGCCTGGATGGTGGGTGTCTAGTGCTCACTGTCAGGCTTGTTCTTCTTGTGGCAGGTGGATCCCAGGCACTGAGAACGCACCACCTTCCAGAAGAGCTCCTGGGGAACACAAGGAGTGTCATCCAGCCCTGCCACATGTCACCTCTGTGTCCACAGCCCCTAAAGTCCGATACAGGTGTCACAGTTTAGAGCTGGAGCTCAGGAAGCTCAGGATGTGGCCTGAGCCTTGTGAGAGTCCCTAGGTTTTCTTCTCTGTCTGCCAAGGTCACCCAGCACAGGATGACCAGGGACCCAATCCCGGCAAGGAAGGGAGAGGGGCATTTGCACCCAGCCCGTCCTGGCTAACTCCAAGCTTCAGACGGTGGCTCAACTCTGCTCATGCCAAGGGGGCATTTTCCCCCAACCTGATCTCTGCTCTGGTCCCACTCCCCATTCTGATGCACATTTCCCCATGGCAGCTACAACCACTGGCCTTGTCTGTCTCCCTTGTAGTGAAGCACACATCAGGTGTCAAGTCCTGAGGCTGTAGAGCCTCCTGAGGAGACGGCTGGGCCACCGTGGACCTGGCTGCACACAGTGAGTTCCCCTCCACCACTGATGGGCCAGGCCCTGCCCAGCTTTCCATCTCTTCTACCTCATGGAGCCAGCACAGCCACTCTGTGGAGCAGGTCCTGTTAGTGTCCACCTCTACGGTCTGCAGGTGGACAGCAAAGGCTTCAGGGTTCCGGAAGTTGCCCAGGTCATATGGTTGGTAAGGGGTGGAGCTGGGATTTGGGCCCAGATCATGGGAGTCTGGATCAGGTCTGGGGCAACGATGGCAGAGGGAAGACCTGCTCCACCCTGCCCTGAGAGCCCAGCTGCTCACCGCATCCATCACGGTCAACCGCAATACCACCTGCTTAGGAGAGAAGGCCATGACGTTGGGTTTCTTCTCACGCTCCTTAACAGCCGCAAGTGGAGACGGACTTCCCACTAGAAATGATGGTCCAGGTGACTCCAGCTCAGCAGCTCCCACTACTGCTGGAGCCGATGTTGGCCCTTGCTCCAGCTCCAACACTGCTGGTGAAGGGGACTCTGGCTCCAATGCTAGAAGGGTTGGTGTCAACGGAGCTGTAGCCAGCTCTACCTCCACCACTGCCCACTGCTCTGTTTCTGCCACTGGCTGGAGCTCTGCAGCTGGTGCTACAGTGGGATAAAGATTAAGATTCACCCACATAGCTGACTTTCCATGTGTCCTTATAAACACAGGAAAGATCCCACTTCCCTTCCAGAAATATCCAGCCTGAAGTCCCAGTTACCCTCTGCCTCTGCCTCAGTGGCCTCCAGAAGCTCACACCGGGCAAGGGTAAGAGGGTCATGGCAGCTCAGCTCCGAACCAGGCAAGGTTATCTGCGTGTACATCTCCTTTAGCTTGAAAAATGGACAGCCCCAGTCTGGTCATGCCCTAGTTCTGGTCCAACCTGGTCATCTCAAGGTCCTGAGTGTGGAGACCCTCTGCTCCTGCTCTCATCTCAGAGCAGCACTGGATGGTGTTTGTGGCCTCAGGCACCTTCCCCTTGCTTAGCGAGTTGGTGAAATTGAAACCATTGGGCAGCTCCTCAATGACCATCTGACTGGAATTCTGCAAAGACTGTTCTGGACCTGGGCCAGAAGGAATCAGGGGCTGCCTGCACACTGCCACTTGGGTCAACCTCCAAGAGAAAGTCTGCTCCTCAGTTCAGGCACAGAGGGACATCCCTCCAAAGAACTGTGGTCAGGCAGGAAAAGTGATGAAACCTCTATGGCTCAGTAACATAAGAGTAGAGGAGCTCACCTTCTCATGCTGCCAGACATGACCTGGGTTATGAACATAACAGGCCCACCATGCTTCCGACACATAGTAACCAGCTCCTGCCCAGGAATGGCCTGTCCCTCATACCCTGCCTTCTCCCCTCCACACAAACATGCACAGACACACACACACATGATGAAGGGTAAGGGGTGTGGGGCTGATAAGATGGGATCACAGTTGTGTCCTGGCGTGCACTAGCCTTTCCTGGGCTGTCCCGTGTTACCATTCACTTCCTCCTGCCTGACGCCCAGAGGCGTCGGGGATGAGGGCTGAGCCAACGTTGGCAACTACCAAAAAGTTTCTCTTTCAGGTTTTTTTTTAGCCTAGATCCTCCAAAAGTTGGGATACAACAACAAAATATTTTTGCCTGTTGACTGTCTCCAGTCATGTGAGCTGGATGGGGGGCTGTGGGTGCCTGGTTACCAGAGTTCTAAGATCTGTTGAGGTCTATGACCAAGGAAGTGAGGTAATTTTTCAAGATTCCTTTACCTGGGCCCCTTCCCTTAATCAGACTTGTCCAGAGCTGCCCCCTGTGCCCTGGCTGCTAACCCTCCTCCCCCATGTCATCTCTTGAACTGTACACAAGGAGCCTACACAGCCCTAGCCACAGCTCCCTGGAAACCTAAGTCGGGTCCTAGCTTTGAGGAGACAGAGATGAATTCATACCTCCTTTTTCTTACCAGTTCTTCATCCTGACAAAGTCCCTGTACCTCTCAGGTCCTCCCCAGTCTCTAAACCTGCACCATGGGGATCAGGCTAGAATCTACATCCTAGGGATGTCACTCGGTGTATATGACATAATATCTATTACCCATGTGGGCTGGTGTCACATGTACCTAAGGCACAAATTAGAGATGGAAGAACAACAAGAAGGGGTGACAGGTAGCAGGGAACACCACTCAAAACAGGCCTGGGTTCTAGCAATGTGATATTGGAACAGTCGCTTCCAACTTGGCCTCATTTTCAGGTCAGCATCATGAGGGGGTTGAAACTAATGGAAATTTAGATACTGCCATCCTGTGGCATAAAACCATTTAACTGTTTCCTGTTTAATGGGGAATGCGACCCAAGTGCCTCGTCTTAGCCTATGAGGTGGGCAATCTCCACAGTGGTACCTCGTAAACCCCACCCATGGTATAGCCATCCCAGTGGAACCACTAAGTAGTTAGTAACTGGCTTCTTAACATAATAACAGCCAAAGTGATGGGATGTATTGTCTAAATTTTAACTAAATAAGTCTCTCACTTCCTCTTACTCCCTCTTTCATGTTCCATCTCTCTCTCTCTCTCTCACTCTGCTGAATCCCTGTAACTGAGGAATCAAATACCAGTGTTTTCGGGCTGCCCAGTGTGGACGCCTAGAGAGGAGAGAAGCACGAGATTGCCCAGGCCAACAGACAGAAAGAAACTCAGGCTCTCAGTCCAAACTGAACCCTGAAGGCTGAGAGTGAACTTGGGGGCCAGTCCTCCCCCAGTTGAGCCTCACTTGCAGACCTCACAGGGTGATGATGAGGTAAGAGGGAAGAAAGGACTGTGGGAGCTTTCTGCCTGCTCCACTTGGAAAAGTGAGGGCGAGAACAGTGTCATGTGACACTGAGTCCTCAGGAGAACCTGTGAGGTAGTTGGAGTTCTCACACATTTCAGATGAGGAAACAGGCTCGGGGAGGCCTGGGCCAAATCTCAAGCTCACACCCAGAGTAAGAGTTGGAGCTTGGCTTGTTCTAGAATCACAACACCTTGGAGGATGGAGTGCTATTTGTACCAGTTGCCTGGAGTCAGATGTCCAGGGTCAGAGGCCAGTGGTGCTGGAGAGAAATGGGGTGAGGGGACTATGGCCTTACTGACACTCTCCTCGACCCTGGCAGTAGGGGCCATCCACGTTTGCAGCCCCACAGATCATCCTCCAGAGAGTGCAGGAGAAGCAGCAGCAGCAGCAGGTGAGTGTGCCTGTGGGGGAGGGGCTCTGCCCTCCCAGCTGGAGGCCCTCAAATCAATAGAGGAGGCCCCTTCCTCTTGGTGCCACAATGCGTGAATCCCCCAGTAGAAGTGACCAGGAGGAGGGCCTGGAAGAGCTGGTGCAGGATGGGTTTGTTGTGGGGAGGGCCAGGGCCGCACACCCTGTGATTTGCCAGAAGCTTGCCCTGGGAGGTGAGGAGGAGGAGTGTGGTGGTCTTGGGCTGTGAAGGGAGGAGGAGTTGAGGCGAGGCTGCTAAGGGTCTTAGGCTGCTCCCCGTGGGAACCCTGGGGTGGGCCAGGAGGCTGAGGGTGAGGACTTTTCAGGGGAGTGTCTGCAGGGGGTCGACTTGAGAGCAAGGACTCATCCCACTCGCACACCGATGTCACAGAGTGCCATCTCATATCTTGGCACTTTCCTTGGTCACCTGCTGATGCTGCACCTGCTGATAGGTGTTAATCTCGAGGTGGGTGAACCTGAGGACCAGGTAGGGAGGACCAGGATCCTGAGCCTTGTGATGCGGAGCCCCCGAACTGAGCTCTGAGCTCTCAACACTTGGTACATCTCCTGTCATAAGAGTCTCTCAGCCACCCCTGGGAGCTGGGGCATCAGGCCCATCTTAGGGATGAGTGAACAGAGGCTCCACCTGAGACACCCATTCTGGTTCCTCAGGCTGGGGAAGCTCAGAACTGCCTGACGGCACAGCTGCATGAGGTTTTATCTGAGCTGGACTCAGCCTCTCCCTCCCACGCTGCCCATGGAGGGAGAGATAATTCGGACCCCTCCAAGTCAGGCAGCACATAAGTGGCTAAGCAGTCCCGTCTGCCTGAGGCCTCACCCTCCATGTCTGTCATCAGAGAGGGTTGTGCTGCCAGGTCCCTCAGCCTCTCCCTCATGTCCTGCTTTTCTGGAGACCAGAGCCCGGCCTAGGTCCAAGTCCTGATTTCTGTGCATGCCTGGCTCCCACTGGTGACCTGGCAGTAGTGCAACTTGAGAAGGGGTGGGCATAAGGGGTTAGTCAGGCTAGGGGACTCTGTCTGATGGACTCTGGCTCTCTGCCTTCCAGGGGAATGAGATCAACCTGAGAAGAGGACTGAAGTGAACAGCTGCTGCACCACCTGCAGGGCAGGGGAAGGAGGAGGAAATCAGAGACCCTCAGGGCAGAACAGTCCCTGGCTCCACCCCCTGTATCTTACATTTAGTGGAAGAGTTTGATAACAGAGAAGTGGGAGACCCAACCAATTGGCAGGTGGGTTGAGGGGAGGATGGCATCAAGGAAAACTTCCTGGAGGAGGGGCTGATTATTCCCATTCTGTGAACAGGTAGAGCCTGGATGGAACTGGAGGGAAGGAGGGTTCTCAGGACTGGTCCATGGCCCCCTCCTCACCACCCATAAGGTCCATGAAGCATCCCCAACCCAGGCCCTATCTGCGTCCTCTCCTTCCCTCTGGTCCCAGGAATACCCACTCATGAGGGAGATCCTTCTTCTCCAGGTGGCTGCAAAGAATTGCAACCTAGAGCTCGAGGAGCCATTTGGGGTCTGGTTCCAGGACATGGAGCTGCTCAACGAGAATGATAGGTAAGGCCGGGCAGGAGTTGGGTGAGGGCACGCATGGACTCTCCCTGTTGGCCAGTCCAGAGAGCCCGTCTCCATGGCCCCCTACTCAGCCCCAGGCCTTATTGCATGGCGACCTCTGGGACACCTAGACTCCAGCTGCTGGGCAGGCAGTGGGGCGACACCTGAGGTGTGTCTCCTGGTAGGCTCACAGGTGCCTCTCTGTCCTGGAGCTACAGCCTGTCCTGCCAGCTGGAACCCCAGACCTAGTTGGAAAGCAGAATACTCAAGGATAAGAGGAACCCGCCATCATCAAGGTCAGGGGTGAGTGACTGTCTAGGGTGTGGTGACTGACTCCTAGGGGTTCAGTAAAGCTTCGGGCTAAACATGCCCTTGGGGAGTCGGACAGCTGGCACTGGGATCCCAGCTCCACTACTGAGCAGTCATGTGACTGGGGTGACTCTCTTCAGCTTCCTGAGACTCCATTTCCTCCTCTGTGAAATAGGTGATACTAAATGATCTCTTGCGTGGCAGGGACAAATGGGGTACTGGTGGCTGACAGCACTGAGCACAGAGTCTGGAGAACTCAGTCTAGTGGGGACAGGGTGGGGGCCATGATTCTGAGGGAAGGCCCCCAGGATAACCCGACTCTTCTACTCAGTCCCCAGGCCCCAACACGGAGCCCTGTACCAGTGTCAGATCACAGCCCCATCCTCAGCAGCGGGGACACAGCTGGGAGGCTTTCAATGCACTGGGCCAACTCCTCCCACCTGAAAGGAAGGGGAGCATTGTAAGCTGATCTCTGAGGTCCCCTGAAACCCAAGAGAGAGAGGACGACCCCACCCCACCTCCCTGATGTCTCTACTCCAGCACCTATTCACACATTGGGAAGGGACAGTAGTTATTTGTCGTAAACTATAAACACCATATTTGAATATTATATTAAAGTCCTGTTCCCTTTAGAGACTGGGAGTTGTGGTGTGCTTCGGTCGCTTTCTGTAGGCATGTAAGTGAGACACTGAATCTCACATTTCTCCTTGAAGCACGAACTCTTCTGGATCGTCAGCTTATTGTATGTGGGCAAAGGGAGAAGGGCCAGCCCCTTCCCTGGTTAGTGAGGACACTCCCATGTTCCCCTAATTCCGAAAACCAGTTCATTTCAGTATCATTCAGCTCCTCCAGGAACAGACATGGCCCCCGCCCGTTCTCTTGGGATTATAAGGTTGAAGGTACTTTCACAGGCAAAGCGACAACCACTGAAATGTGGGTGTCTTTAAAACAGCACTACCCAGGACAAAGTCGTGCCACAGGCAGGTGCTGCCTTTCTCCATTCTGGAGGAACAGGGAACGTTTTCTGCTTCTCTTTTTGAGATTTCTTTTGACTAAATTTTAGGAACTTGTAGTTTTCTAGTTCAATCTCTGGAATTGCATCAGCTCTAAGTGGGGAAAACAATGTAAAAAGATAAAAACGCGCACGTTGAGAAGACAAGGCCCAAGAAAACTCATTTGCAAATGGACTAAAGGCAGGCAGGACCTCGCTCCTGAGGCCCCTCTAAGGGATCCGTGTTCACCCCTGACCTGGATTTGAATCCTTCTGTGATCCTTGTCTAGGACTATGAATTCCTTTTCCTGCTTGTTCTGTATCCAGGAGGAAAGATTTGTGATGCAGCTTTTAAGGCTATTGCTGGGCTTTGTTTCATAAACATGACTGCTCCCTGTGAACTAGGATTTTCAGCACCCCTGCCTTCCTTATGCAATTCCGTTTAGGGCAGAAATTCCCCAGAAGGCCCCAATCCTCCTCCCTCGCTTGGCCTGATGGATCCTGGGTGAGCTCTACTTTGCAAGTATAAGGGACCATAATCCTGGCCAGTGAGTGACCTCACACGGTCCCTTGCTGTCCATGGTGACTTCTAAGCCCATGTCATTCTGAGGTCCATGGTCTTGGACAATCCTCCAGTTTACACACTAAGTGTTGGTGTTACCAACTCGTCCAAATGGGACAATTGGGCCCGAGCCCATAAACTGTGTAACCTCTGGGTTTTTGTGTTTTGGTCCCCAGTCCTGTGCTGTGGTTACATTACCACCACCTGCTGGGGTGTGAACACTGTTTGGAGCTTTCAAAGATGAGGCATGACAGGGTTGTGGGGGGCTCCAGCATGGAATGCCACGGAACTGATTGTCCATGGACGTGCATGAACACAGCCTTATCAATTAAAACACTGAAATGCTTCCCATCTGGTGGTGAACAGACAGTGCTCTGAGCTCGCACCGAGAACCCACCCCATGACTAGGAGCTTTAAAATGGTTACCAAGTGGCATTTTGAACCTCATCCTTTGGGAAGACCTTGTAAGACAAGGACCAGATGAATCGCTTGGCACTTGTGAATTATCCCCTCATTTCTGATGGCTGCAAGTGTCACCCAGACACACAGGCTGCACTCTGCCAGGGAAGTCTTCTCAGGACAACCAGAAGCTGAAAATGAATCCTGGTTCACGGCATCCCAAGCTCTTCCTGACATGGCACAGCCACCCAGGAAAGTGATTTGGTAATGGAAAGACTGGGAAGGCTGTACTTTCCCTCCAAAGAGAAAGAGAAGTGCCAACAGTGAAAGCTTGATCCCTCAAATAGACAATTAAATCCCAACAAGCAGTGGGTTCTTTCAGCATTACTGATGCTGAAAAGATCTCTTTTGATAATAGCACGATCCCCCAACTGCCATGTTCATCTCCATGAATCAAATTTCCAACACATATGGATCTAAAAAACTGAGGGAAATCTGGTATTTCCTTAGATGCAACTATGCATTAGCATGCAACAGAGAACAGTAAAATGGAGACCTAGAAGTAAATATCTAATTTGAGAAAATAGACACAAAAGTGTGTTTGAAACAATATTTTGGAATCTATTGGAATATTATACAAAAAGAATAATCCATTTTTAGTAGGTTTTGCTGTGACTGTGAGGGGAAAAACTGAATCATCCCGTGACATTGATAACTCGCTGCTGACTTTAAAGTACAAATAAATAATATACATAGTAAAGGAAAATGAGAGAACAGCATGAAAAAGGAAGCTCTTTCTCTCCTCCCCTGAAACTCAACCTCTCACCTCAGAAAGAAACTGTTGTCTATATTTTCTATGTCTCGAAGCAGAGTTTAATAAAAGAAAAGTATCAATATATTTTAAAGTTTCAAGAGCTCAAAGCAAGGAAACATTAGGGACACTGCCAAGAGACCTCACTGAGGTGCCTGCTCCATTTCATCTGCTGTCAGGATGGCTTTCTTAGACCCTCACCTTCTCCGCCTTTCTAGCAAGTCTGTCCGCCATCAGTACTATCATCATTCTCGCTCCTGTGCTCTTCACTGCCCTTTCCTCCTTCCTGATACCTCCACAGTGGAGCTGTGGATGCACAGATCAGTTCCTGGAATCATCTCTGCCAAATCTAAAGACCAGCAGGAGTGGAAATGGGACCTGGAATGCAGACCACCTGCGAGCGCACCTGGCAGGGATTCACCTGTGTGACTAGGTGCAAGTTTTTACAACGTTTTGGCAAGATTGAAAGGACTTACATGTTGTCCTGCACTGCGGCAGGCCTGGAGTCCTTGAGGTCTCTCAGGTCATCAGATCTGGTGGGGATTGTCCAAGTTGTCCTCTCAGAGACCCGTCATTGCCAGGATAGGATGGGATTCTAGTAACTGGCCTCTTGAATATGTCACTGGACATCCTCAAAAGAATGGAAATGCTTAAACCAGGCTTTGGTTTGGACTGGATCCAACTGTGGATTGTTGGATCATAGGCTAGTTTTCATTTTTTGAGGAAATTCCATACTATTTTCCATAATGGTTGTACTAGTTTACATTCCCACGAGGGTTCCTTTTCTCCACATCCTCACCAACATTTGTTGTTTTTAGATTTTTTGGATAATCGCCACAGTTACACTGCTTCTTCTGTGAAGACGTGACTTATCATCCTTCTTTTCTTCTTACCCTATAAAAACAAACCATGAAAATGGGTCAAATGATAAAGGAGGCCTGCCTTTTTAGGACAATTATCCTGGCTATTTTGTACTTCCACCCTCCCTCTACACTCTCGGGATATACCTGACCTGTGTCCTGGGATGTCATCAGGCAGATTTGCATCAAGAACAGATAGCTCAATGTGAAAACTCAAGGCTCCTCCCTATCATTTCCCCCTCCATCCTGTTAACATGCCCTCCTTGTTTGAGTGTTAGTCTATTCTCTTCTTTTCCTTGTCACTCTCAACCGCACAAGTCCTGGCACTCCTTCTCAGGACAGTCGGAACCCAGTCCTTTACAAAATCCCAAATCTTACCATTTCTGTGTTTTCTGTCTACTCATTTTCTTAATCCATTGACCACTTGGTGTTCATAGAAGTTAAATCAATAGTGACGTTATCAACCAGCCCCTGTTAGCAACTTACTCCCATATCCCAGATGTTCACATAATCCAAAGGTTATATTCAAAAGTAAATAATTCAGAAAACATATTCACCCACCACAAATTCCTGATCTCTAATATTTTTATTCAAACACTCATACAGTAGATACCTGTCCCTCAAGATCAGTAGTAATGACAGATCAACGATTGTCTCCTTAATTTCCTCTTACACCTACCAATCCTGGATTCCATGGACTATGATCACAATAATTTCCTTGGAAAAATAAAAAATTCCTTACCACTCATTTATTTTGTAAACCTCCAAACCCAGAAGATCCCGATTATCTGCCGTGCCGTAGCTACTGCTGGTCTTATGACAAGCTGAAGAAAAAGCACGAAACATGATCTTTTTGTACCACTATAAATAGAAAGCCATCTGCATCAACTGGGAAGCACCCATAATGCCTAGAAATTTTGTTCTCTTTTTTTGTTTGGCTCAAAAACAAAAAGACAAATCAATTTAAAAAATGGGCAAAGAACCAGAGTAACATTTTTCCAGTGAAGACATACAGGTGGCCAGCAGGTGTATGAAAAGTTGTTCAGCATCACAAATCAGGGAACACAAATCAAAACCACAATGAGCTATCATTTCACACTTCTTATGATGGCGATTATCAAAAAAACTAAAGATGACAAATGTTGGTGAGGATGTGGAGAAAAGGAACCCTCGTGGGAATGTAAACTAGTACAGCCATTATGGAAAACAGTATGGAATTTCCTCCAAAAATGAAAACTAGCCTATGATCCAGCAATCCCACTTCTGGTATACACCCACAGGAATTGAAATCAGGGTCTCAAAGAGATATCTGCCCTCTAATGTTCATCACAGCAAATTCACAACAGCCAAGATATGGGAGTAACCTAAACGTCACTGATGGATGAATGGATAAAGAAATGGAATATTCTGCAGCATTGAAAAAAAAAGGAATTGCTGCTATTTTTGACAACATGAATGCACCTAAAAGACATTGTGCTAAGTGAAATAAAGCAGACAGAGAAAGGCAAATATTCCCTTATTTGTGGAATCTAAAATAGTCAAACTCACACAAGCAGAGGTTAGAATGGTGGTTGCCAGGGGCTGTGGAGATGGAGAAATTGGGAGCTGATGTTCAAAGATACACAGTTTCAGTTATCAAGATAAATAAGTTCTGGAAATCTAAGATACGGCATAGTGCCTACAGCTAAGAAGACTGTATTGCATACGTTACATTTGCTAATAGAGTAGATATTAAGTGTTCTTACAACAGAATAATAGTAATAAAGGAGGTGAGAGAAAACTTTGGGAGATGATGGATACATTTGTGGCCTTGATGGTGGTGACAGTCTCAAGGGTGTATGCTTATGTCCAAATTCATCAAGCTGTATATGGAAAAGTATGACATCATCGTTGATTCTTCTGCACCTTGAAATATGCCATGTCCTCATCACAAGAGAAAAAATTTGTAACTCTATATGGGGACGGATGTTAACTGGACTTATTGTGGTGATCATTTCAACATATATACAAACATTGAATCATTATGTCGTACCGCTGAAACTAATTTAATGTTGTATGTCAAATTTATCTCAATTAAAAAAACACAACCGACAAAACTATTTGAATACTGTATATGAGTTCAGTGAATCCCTGAAACTGCCCATTCCAATATGGGAATTACAGGAAGCAGAGAAGATGATGTAAGGTGGAAGAAAGTTGTACAAAACAGTATTGAAATTAAAATCATTTAAGTTGTTATCAGCTCCTTGTGGCAAAGCTCTGCGAGCAACTATCTACTGTCACACTTTTCCTGAAAAAACATACTTTAACATCCAACCCATAATAGTTTCATCATTTTCTCTAACAGGAAAATTTCAACTTAATAAATAAAACCAAAAGCATCTCTTATGTATGAATAAAGTTAGTGAACTTTACAGAGAAAAGAGCATATTTACACCATCTCAATAAAGGAAACAGAAGAACTGAATGATGATCAAGTCTCATTCAAGTTTATCTTTGAAAGCCAGTAAAAGCAGGCTGTCTTTTCAAGGATGTGTGTAGAGCTGTCAGCCTTGGAAGATAGAAATAGTGGCCTCCTCTGGAGCAAAGGGCAGGCTTGCTTACTGCCCAGTATAATAAAAATAACACCCCCTCCCAGGGCAAAGTTTAGCAGACATCCTGCCCGTTATCAAAGATTTGAGTTCCTTAGACTCTGAGATCTTGCATCTCTCTGCATGTCACCTGGCCCACTGTGTATCACCCTGTAGGAAGTGAGATTTATTGAACCGGTGCAAATGCTGATACTCTGGCCACTGTAATTGTTGTGTCATTAAGTCCTTTGTCTCTGACGCATGGGTCTCGTGACTTTTGCCAGCATCTGTAAGATCATTGTAGGCTAACTTATTGGTTTGCAGGTAAGGTAAAACACCAGACCTTTCACAGTTTCTGACTAGCCCTTAAAATAACTAGTAGTCTTAGGAACAGAGAGCTATCCAGAACAATATGCATGGATGGTCTTCGTAGAAGACTTCATGCAATCAAATCTTTAATAAGTCTCTCTGATCTCTTTTATTGCTACCCCAAGTAGAAGGAGAGGCACCAAGCTATTACAGACCTAAGGCTAGCGCAAGACACCTGGAGACCTAGTGACAAGAAACTACCCATGGGCAGCAAAGACAGATGGGCATATTTCCAAAATGGACCCATGTGACTCCCGGTCATCAAAAAGACAGTGCATTATATTAATTTATGATGATTTGAGTCATTAAAATCTTGTGATGGGCCAAATATACACTTCTAAGAGGAGTGAGGCACATAGTAGTTGTAAGCAGATTAATACACTTGGTGAATATCAAACTCTGAACCAACCTTAGTGTTCTAATCAATTAAAATGTACAACAAATTTATTTAGGTAGATTAAATGATATTTAATGTTATGCCTGATTATTACTCTTCAATAATGAACAAGAAGCTCATGTAAATAACTATAATTGGTCTTACTTTAAAACATGATAGTCAGGACTGTTTGAGATAAGCTGGAGAGAAGGAAGGGGAGAAATAGACAAAAGTTAGCTGCTCTGAAGCCACTGTCAAGACCTCCGGATCTACGTTTAACCCAGGAGATCGAGGCAAAGTGCTGTGCCCCTAGATCCTCCTGCAGTGTGGTTCTCAGGGATGTCACGGGGCTGAAGCAGCTTCCTGAATCGTGTTTACATGTCCATGTGTACAATACCCCTGACCATGGGGATGAACCACCATTCAATCATCCCTTACACCCCTCTAATTAACAAGTAGATTTCAGAATCATTGTATCATTACATGATAATTTATTCCTCAAACCTGTAGGATGCCGAGTTAAAAGAAAATCAAATATTAATGGTTTCTTTTCTTTGAAATACCAAGATGTTCTTTCACACTTAGAATCCTGATTAGAGGATAAATCCATCAAATCAATGGAAACAACTTAAGAAATGGACAGAGGGATATTTCATTCATATATCTACACTTTGCATTGTTGCAAAAATAGAGTTACATTTAAAAAAATTAGAACTTTTTGAAATTTCATTAAAGATTTTGTTCTGCTTATACTCCCTTTGGTTTACCAAATCAAACTCACTCCTTAATGGGCATTTCTAGCATTCAGTGCTAGTAAAAACAGTTTTTTTAAATTCTTATTTTTCCCAGGTTAAAGAACAAGGACAGAGGTCATAGAGAGGTCAAGTCTAATCTACCTAGGGATGTGGCAGCCTTAACTATGGATGTTCAAGCCAGACATTGCCAGCAGAACCACATCTCTTCATCAATAGGTGAGTTTCTACTAGTAATCACAGAGACTTGACGATATCAAAGGAAATTCTTCATTAAGAACCAAAGTTATAGGGCCGGCCCAGTGGCTTAGCAGTTAAGTGCACGCGCTCCGCTGCTGGTGGCCCTGGTTCGGATCCCGGGTGCGCACCGACGCACCGCTTCTCTGGCCGTGCTGAAGCCGCGTCCCACATACAGCAACTAGAAGAATGTCAGCTATAACATACAACTATCTACTGGGGCTTTTGGGGAAAAAATAAATAAATAAATAAAAAACTTTAAAAATGAACCAAAGTTATAGATTCCTATCTTGGGTTCATTACTTTGAATTTTTGAACCAAATCATATATATAGATTGGACCATGTTCAATTCTATAATCTTTAGAAGATGCAGCCTACAGCTGAAGAGAAACAGATACAACACCAACACCTTATCCTCTCTGAAGCCCAACTGAGAGCCCCTGGAGTCAGAAGTTTTCAAGACAAGAAAAAGTCATCCTTCTTCTGAACAAAGCCTGTAGAGGCTATACTAACATTCAACTTTATGTATTTTGTTTTTTATTTTTGCTTTGTGAGGCAGATCGGCCCTGAGCTAACATCTGCCAATCCTCCTCTTTTTGCTGAGGAAGACTGGCCGTGGGCTAACATCCATGCCCATCTTCCTCCACTTTATATGGGACTCCACCACAGCATGGCTTGACAAGCAGTGCGTCAGTGAGTACCTGGGATCTGAACCCGCAAATCTTGGGTCGCCGCGAACCCCGGGCCACCACAGTGGAGCACGCGCACTTAACCGCTTGCGCCACCGGGCCAGCCCAAACATTCAACTTTAAATTGTTAACATGACTTGTTAGAATGTGATGCAGCAAGCATAATATCTTCTAAGTTTCATGATTTTTCTCCAGAATACTGAGATGGATGACCTTGAAGTCCAGTTTCCCCATAAATGTCTTGATTCAGAGATAAAATTAATTTCCCTATAAAATAATACCCATAAAATTGTTAAAAATATATCATAGTCTCTGACTAAAAGGGAACAAAGCAAATTGAGCAGTTGAATAGCAGTGTAATAAATTCCATACAAGGATCTTACTGCAGCATTATGTATAATAGTGAAACTGGAAAAAACCCCATCTCTATCAAAGAAGAAATAAACAGATCATGGTATGCCTGTTCTTTGGAGTAGCTCTAAAACTTCTAAAAAGCTAAGTTAGAGTGACGTGCACTGATAAGGAGAGACGTCTATGATATATATTTGGGAAACAACAAGTTGCAAAACGATGTCGTTATGTAATTTATTTATGTTAAAAAATCTTTATGTGTATTTATAAATTCATAGGAAATGTCCAGAAGAATAAGCTGCCACCTCTTAACAATAGTTCCTTCTGATTAGGGGAGTGAGTTTGCAGGGAAGGGGATGGAAGGGGAAAGTTTCACTTTACTCTACATAGATCTGTGTAATTTGACTTTTTTTACACAGTATGTAATTCTTTCATAATTAGAAAAATGAGTGATGTCACCATTTGGTGCAGGGCAACAGTATTATGTTCACCAGTCTCTGTACTGTATGTTACTGCACAGCACAGACTGTAGGAGAAAGCCCAGAGGAGCAATGAAGACAAAAAGACATGACACCTGCAAAAAGTCAGTGAAGTATTTCTACATAAGAAACCTTACAGATGGGTGATGTTGAGTACCTTCCACTACTCCAGCACTTGCAATGAACCTAGAACCTGCCCAAGGTAGGCCGGACGACCATGCCCTGCTAGTCCACTCTCCACTCAGGGCCTGTTTGTGCAGGGTGGCTGCCAACTAGCAGACAATGGACTCAGGATGGGCCGTGTGGCTTTGGTGATGCTGGCAGAGAGGGACAAAGTGGAACACCAGCTAAGTGCACACACCTGAGAGGCGGAGTTCCAGGTGGAGACTCAAAATGCACCAAGAAATTGTGTGAAGGAAGCTAGTCGACCTCTCTGAGCCTCAGTGTTCCCCCTGTAAAATGGGGATTACAGGCCTACTTCACAGAGCTGTTGGGGAAGATACATAGAAGTGCCTGTGACAGTCAGTGTCACATTATTAACAAAGTCATATCCTACTTCAGAATAATCGATGAAAAGAATAATGTGATGAGACCAAAGACGAGATGCCCAGCTTCATAAGCAGCCCCAGCAGCATGAGAATGAGAGGAGCTCCGACTAAGCAGGGTTCTTCACAGCTCCACTTTAGAGGACGAACATGGGCTACACCAGGATAAGTGGCTGTTGTGCAGTGACTCGTGTAGTGAGGGTGGGTCCCTAAAGACACTGTGAAATCCAGTTACACACAGTGGCTCCTAGGAAACAACTACAAAGCAATCAATGCAGCAGTTAAGAATGGGAAGGGGCTGAGCAGAGGAGGGTCACAGCCACAAAATCTGACGGAAGACACTTAACCATGGTGAGCGCCCAGCTCTGTCAACAGCTGCTGTGGTTGCACCAGGAGATCAAATGTCTGAGGCAGCCATTGTGGGGACTGCTGGGAGCACAGTGGTCACTGAAGCCACACCCCAACAGCGGTGCATCGGAGCACACAGACCCAGAGACTTTCCTCTCAATTAATCCTTGTTTCAAGATGAGGAATATCCTCACGTTACACTGTCTCCTTCCAACACTTGTGGACGAGTGTCATCAGAAGCCCCTGAAGAGGTCACAGGCCAGAGTAGGTTGGAACACTGGGGGCTGGGGACTGGCGCTGCACCTGACCACACGGACTATCACCTGGGCCTGTTGAACACGAGAGAAGAACCCGAGTATGTGGTCTAACGAGAATTCCCCGTCTTGCCACATTCAGAGACACTGCAGAGACTCTCATCCTTTCTTTACAAAAATGTTGAAGAATTCATGTGTCATTAATTCATAAAGAGGCAAATTCTTGACAAAGTGACAGGGTCTAGTTTCCATGATCGGGTTTTCCAGTTGTTTTGATAATAAACCACATTCAGTAATCGGAAATGTAACCTATTTGGGTGTGTAATATAAACAAGGACTTGTTTTCATTTAGATCAACTCCCAGAATTTTAAGGATGACATAAATCAGAAAAACTGCTAATCATTCCTCCACAGGTTTCAATAAGACTTTTAAGTTAATTTATCAATCTCAGGAAAAGAGAATATGGCAATTCAAGTTTTTTGTTTCTGCATTGAAGTGTACAGTACAGCCAAGAGAAAGAGCAGCAAAAAATTAACAAGAAAGTCTTGCTTGCATTTTATCTTTTGCAAAAGAGCAGAATATTTTATGTTCTGTTCTTTTCACTGATGTAACCAATTTTTAAAGAATACGGTACATCTGACTATCCCAAGGCGTGTTTATCCGGGAACCTTGCCTGAATCCAAAGCAGAGATGTTAAAGCTGACGGGTTTCAAATACTGCCCAGGTGCTGTCTACCATGAACATCCCTCTCCCAAAGCTGGACCACCGTTCTCTTCCTGAGGGATCAGAATCACCACCCATGTCCCTGAGAGACTGGCCACTTAGGCCTGAGCTGAGATTAGGTGATCAATCTAAAGGGCAAAATGCTTAAGCTATTCTCATCTTAAGGATGTTGTTTCGGAGACTTCTGCACTGGAATGGGTTGGCGAAAACGGTCTCCTAGATACTTGCCTGGGAATTGATTTTTTCTCCTCTGCTCTTAGTGGATCCTGGGGAAACCAGTGATTAACCTCACAGATGCCTCAACTTCCACATCTGCGAAAAAGGCAAGCAACAGCCAATGTTACCACCCTGCAAACTCTTAAGTTGTGCTTGCAAGAGGGGCCACAAGGGCGAATGTCTCCCAAAAACTGATGAAATGATGGCACTTTGGCTGGAGAAGGCAGAGGGCAGCAGGCAAACTGGAAAGTTTCTGGGATGTCAAACCAGTTCCCATAAGCAGTTTAGAGAAGCTCCTGGCCCTGGACTAGGTAGGAGGCTGTGGAAAGACCCACAGGCACACAGGGGGGAGGAGGAACCAAGCAACGGAGGGAGGCAGTGGGGATGAGTCGCAAGTCCAGCTTCAATTTTGGACAAAAGCAGTTGCACTCTGCAAGCCTGCGGCTGCCCATGCAGCTGCCACACCCTCCTAACTCCCTGGTCCCACTCGTCCCATCAGATCCCTCCGGGACTCAGTCCAGTTGGAGCAGGTGCAGGACCAGAGTCCTGAGTCAAAGGAGGTTTGGCCCTCAGGCAAGCTTACACCGCCCTGCTCCTCCCCCCAGGGCTAGGCACCGCCCCGTGCCCAGAGCATCTTGGGAGTTGTAGTCATGCAGTCCTGCAAGCTCCCAGCCTGGAATGGTTGAGACAAAAGCACCCAGCCTGCACAGCTAGGGGACCTAACTCCCACCTGTCCCTCCACCCTTGGCCCACGCCCCTCTGCTTCTACACCTCACCTTCTACCTCGCCTCTTCTCTATATGATGCCATCTCTCCATGCCTTGCCCATCCCCCAGAGTATGTGCAGTGTGGTTGGGCTGCATCCTTTGAGGCAAGTACTCAGGTAGGGGTGGGGCTCACCAGCCTGGATATTGCTGAGGATGCTTGCAGCCCTGGTGGAAGCTCCCTGGCCAGTATTTGAAATGTAAATTCAATATCTAAAATGGAAATACCGGGTGCAGGGTATCCTGGAATTTGCCTTTTCAAGGACATCTGTTCTACCATCCCCTCCATCCATCCAGCCAGCCATGATCCTCCCTCTGGACCCCGTGATCAGGGTTGCTGCAGAAATCCTCTCTTTGGAACCCACTCACCTTAAGGGCCCATACCCATCATAAAAACTCAAAGCCATGCCACTTGCCAAATTGAGGCAAAAATGGAACGACCCAGGGGGGCCACTCAAGGGTGAGGGCATTACTAGATACTTGGGAGTATTAAAATCCATCTGATGATATCATGAGTGAACTTGTTCCACTTTAAAACAAAACACTGCTGTTATTCTGAGATATTGAGTTAAGATCTTTTTGCAAATATGCCGGATTTAAAATGTTTATTGATGTATAACATGCGTATAGAAATATACACAGAAGTCATCCACATAAACCTCAAAGAATTATAACAAAGTGAACACATTTGTGTTACCAAGAACTAGCACCAGCTTCACTCAGGCTCCGACCATCCCTTTCTCCCTCCTTCCTCCCCAAAGGTAACTAACATCTTACCAGCGAACACTATATATCGAGTTTGTCTTCTTATACAAGTGTTTTATTACAGAACAATTTAAACAATATACAAAATAAACAAAACAACATAATAGGCTAGTCACCCAGCTTCAACAACTACTAATCATCTGTCATTTTTGTTTCTTCCACACTCCATCTCATTCCCACCTCACTTTATTATTCTTTTAGTCCTTTGTGTGGGGGGGGGGTAAGAAGTACGCACATTGAAAGGCACAAATCTCAACCTTACATTTTTGGCAAATAAACATGCCCATATAACCTTCACCTCTTTAAGAATAGGATATTTCCATCACCCCCAGAAAACCCTTTCCTGTTCCTTCTTAGGCAATTTTGTCCTTCCCCCGAGGCAACCACTGTTCTGGTTTTTTCAGCATAGGTCAATCTTGGCTGAAATCATCCCAAGTGTATTGTTTTCTGTCCAGCTTGCTTCCCTTTTTACGAGGTTGATGAGACTCACCCAGCATGTGTGTGTCAGCGTTTGCTCCTCGGCACGGGTGAGGGCTTTCTGCTCTGTGGATGCCCCACAGTGCCGAATCCTCCTCCTGGGGAAGTGCAGGTCATCTCCTGTGAACATTCTTGTACAAACCCTTTTTGTATGCTATTTAATTCCTTTATTAGCATTTAAGAGGCACACCTTTGCATTTTTTAGTGGTTGGTCCAGATTACAATATGCATCTTTAACATATCACAGCCTACCTAGACTTAATAGTGCACCAGTTTAATCAATGTAAAATATGGAAGACTTGCTACAGAACAGTTCCATTTACCTCTGTCTGCCCTTTGTGCTATTGTGTCATAAATTTTACATCTTCCCTTGTTATAAATCCCACAATACAGTGTTTTAATTTTTGCTTTCAATAGTCATAGGTCTTTTAAAGTAATTAACATAAAAAAGTTATGTATTTTGAGGCAGATGATTTGAGGCTCTGAAAATGTATTTTTTTTTTTAAGTTTCACCCACAGTTTTTGCATTCATCAGTCAGCCTTACCGACAATAATTATTACTGTGGTGTTCTAGTGGCGATTTTCTATTTCATGCTATCCAGCCACATTTATTGTTTGGAATTCTGTGAGGAAGATTCCCTCCCTCCCTCTTCCTTCCTTCTTCCTTTCTTTTTCTTATTCTTTTTTATTCCTCTTTCTTTCTTCCTTTCTTATTTAATCTATTTTATGTCAGTATAGACTCATGGATATTTATTTTATTCTCTGTGTAATAATCCAATGCTACCATTATTTATTATGTTGCTCACGGTTTTCCAGCTTGAGCCATTGAGAATAGTTTCAGATTGATTCCTTTTGACACATCTCATCGTTTGCTGTGTTTTATTTAAAGCACTTTCCTACTTTCTGGCACTACAAGATGGTCCGGGCTCATATTGTATTTTCCATCTTCAGCCCTAGAATTAGCCATTTCTCCAAGAAAACCTGGTTCTTTTTGTTGGAGAATGATATTTAGAAAGCAAGATCTGGGAGCTAAGAGTGCTCATTGATACTAGGGTGTCACTGCTTCTGGATCCTCTCAGCAGAGCCTGGAAATGTATGTATAAATATAAACTCAGGTCTACACATCTATCTATTTATCTATCAATCTATCCATCTATCTGGATAGATATATTAGAAGTGACACGGATTCATACTGATACTTCCAACTCCTATCCAGCACCACAGAGTTTATTCTAGCATTCTCCTTTTGTTTATTTTTAACTTCTTTCACCAACAGTGAGAAACTTAACTCCAGTTAGCTACAATATATTTCCTAATGTGTCAACTAGTTTCAGAATTGCTAATCCATACCCTTATGAAAAACAAACTTACCACCTAGAGTACAGTGTTTGTGTACAATACTTTAGTTTTACAATATCCCATGAAAACACTGTCTTCCAAAGTAACTTAGGTCAGGACCTTTCATCCCCACCCATTATGTGTGGCTATGTCACATGCTTGTAATACAGTGAGATTCATTTGTCACTGCATTTCATCTGAGTTCCCCAGCATCCTGATTGATTTTTAAAATTTGCAGAGTAAAATTCACTCTTTGTAGTGTACAGTTCTGTGGGTTTTGACAACTTTATGGTCATGTATCCACCTCCACAGTAACATACAGAGCTGTTTTTTTAACCCCCCATAATTCTCTCATACTGTCCCTGTGTAGTCAACCCCTTCCCCCATTCCATCCCTTGGCAACCACTGATCATTTTTCATCTCTGTAATGCTGACTTATCTAGAAAGTCATAGAAATGAAACCATATACTGTACAGCCTTTCGAATCGGGCTTCCCTCACTTAGAGAAATGCAACCAAGATTCATCCATGTTGTTGTGTGAATCAAGATTTTGACATTTTTATTGCCAAGTAGTATTCTAATGTCCCAATTCACCACAGTTTCTTTCTCCATTCACCTGATGAAGGACATTTAGTTTATTTCCAGTTTGTGGCAATTATGAATAACATGGTTATGAAGATTCACCCAAAGATTTTGTTTAAACATTAGTTTTCAATTTGCTTGAGTAAATCCCTAGGAGTGGGATATGTGAGTCATATAATAAGTGTATGTTTAACTTTATAAGAACCTGCGAAACCGTTATCCGAATGCAACTATCATGTTGCATTCCCAGTTCTGCCCCTTCTCTTTTCTCAGCTCTCATGTTTGAAGTCTGTGGTCTGAGTCTTTGCACAATTATTAGGCCCCTCCTGCCAGTGCCTCGATGACCTGACTCCTGGTCCCAGTGGTGGGAAGCTCACCCCTTCCTGGGCTCCTTCCTTGCCTTGAGCTAAAATCCTCCTCCCTAGAAGTATTCTTCATCAGCTTCCAGCTGTGTCTTTCCCGGGTTCCCTGAGCTGCTGTATCATCCAGGACAGGAGACGTCAATGAGGCGACAGAAGCCAGAGGAAGCAGGGCTCCAGCTCCCCCTCACAGCTCATTCTCTTCCCTTCCCCAGGAATGCCAGGGCCTGAGGAACCTTTCCTCATTCCATGCGATCCTCTGGGCTCTGCAGGTTCCCTCCATTCAGCGTTGAAAAGAGATATGGAGATGGGTGTCCAGGTGGGTAGGCCACTCTCCATGTGAGCACCACCTGGGTGGACCAGACACCCCCCACAGGGCTAGAATTGCCCTTCAGTCAGTTGGGACCTCCTGGGAGATAGCAAACCCTGGCGATAGGGTCTGACCTGGTTGGGAGGCTTGGAGTCTTTCTGAAAACTTAGGCCAGTGGTTCTGCTTCAGGAATCAGTTTCCCTAAGTGACAGATCCTGGCTTGAGCCAAACTGAAGATTTTCAAGTGCTTTCAACAACAGAACTCTCTGTCCACATGTAATTAAGACTGTTGAAAACACATCTGCTGAGAAGATAAGAGAATGGAGGCCCCAGGTGAAAATAGGAGAACCCCCTCTCCAGTCCCAGACACCTCAGGGCTCAGAGGACACAGTGAAAACGCTCATCCAGGCTGTCTGGATCTTCTGGGTTTTCAAACAAAAGGCATTTACCCTAAAACCACTCCACAGTGTCTCTTTCCTTTTTGCCCTCCTCAGGAAGAAATGTACAAAACTTAAAAAGTTGATGAAAACAAACCAGCGGGAGAGCAGGAAGCTGCTCAAGGAGGTGAGTGGAGGCAGGAGATCTGGAAGGAGGGTAGGTGAGGTGGGGAGGGACAAGGCAGGATGTGCTTTGGGAAGTTTTTCACTTAAGGTTCCCTGAGAAATAACGGTCTGTCTTGTCCAGCTTGACAGGAAGCGGGGGGTGTGAGCTGCAGGGGAAGGTGGGGACTGTTTGGGGCAGGAGGCCTTGGTCACAGGATACAGTGATGTCGGCTGGACTGTTCCAGGAGGTGAAGAGCTGGCAGAATGAGCAGGTATCTGGCTTCCATGCTGACCCATCAGCTGGCCCTCTTCCTCCAGGCTGGCGGGTGGATGGAGTGGGTGGGGGTTCCTTTCTTCCTACAGCAGCCCAGCCTGTCTTCAGGAAGCCAGTCCCCTGCTGCTCCTTCTGTCTTCACTGCAACTCACAGGGGTCGGCACTCTGCCTGCCCCAGGGATGGGCACTGTAAGGTCACACAGGCCTTGTGGACACAGGGGCTGCCCAGCCTTGGGCCAAATGGTGGATCTGGGACAGAACTGTGTGATCTCTGGGACTGTGCTCTCTAGCCAGATAGTGGTCACTGCTGACAAACCAGTGAGTTTCGCCCGGTGCTTTGGTGACAAGGATATGCCCCAGATGGCAATGAGAATTATTGGGGAACCTACACATTCTTAATGGACCTTCCTGACAGGACATTAGAAGTTTCCAAGTAAAAAAGGATGCAAATGTCACCATTACACAGCCCTGTGGTAACCCCCTACACCGTCACTCAGATGTGGCACAAGGGGGATCCTTGCTGAGTGAACAAAGGAGGAGTTCTGTGCAGGGTCCATCATGAGGGGATCCTAGGGAGCTAAGGCCTTTGGCATGGCCTAAGGTCCAGCGTGGTGTCAGAGAATCCCAGGGGGCTGGAAAACACAGAATCCACTTGGATAGGACCCCGAGACACCTTGTGCCTCCCAATCCATGGCTCAGGCTGACTAAGGGCCTCAACACACCCCGAGAGTCCAGAGGACAGGACCTTGGTCAGAGGTGTGTCTGGAGGAGGAGTGAAGGCCGGGGGCCAGGCCCTTTGGCTGGGAAGGGGGATGGTCTCCTCTGTGGGCCCCTGAACAAGTCACTGCCCCTCTGTGGGCCTCAGTCTACTCATCTGGGAAATGGAAGGAGATGATCTGTGGTGCAAGCCTCATAGGGTTGATGAGGTACAAGGGGGAGAGGAATGTGCAGGAGCTTTGCGCTCCTCCTTGTCGAGGGGGGAGGGGAGATTACTGGTGACAGTCAGATTACACTGAATCCTCAGGGGACCCTGGGAGGCATGGGAGTCCTCCTCACACTTTCCTGATGAGGAGAGAGGCTTAGGGGCCTGGGCAGGCCTGAGGGCACAGAGGAGGGATTGTTAGAGCTGGGAGTGATCTAGAATCAGAGCACTGTGGAATGAGATCAGCCATAGACACCAGATGTCCAGGGTCCAGGGTCAGGGGCCTGGGAGACATGGGGAAGGGAGCATGGCCTCCCTGAGCCTGTCCTTGACCCTGCAGGAGATGACCTCTGTCTGGGCCACCCTAGAGATGGATCCCCAGGGAGCCCAGGAGAGGCAGCAGCAGCACGCGAAGGGCCCTGAGTGGGAGGGTCCAGGTGTTAGAGGAGGGGTTCTCTCTCATCACGGTTTGAGGCCTCCCTAAGAGAGGGGTCCCTCCTCCTCCAGCCCAGCTCCTGGAGCCCCAGAGCCTGAAATGCCTGCCCTGGAAGTGACCAGGAGGAGGCCTGGAAGGGCTGGGCCAAGGATGGATTAGGGAGGGGAGGGGCAGGGAGCACATACTCTGGGATTTGCCAAAAACCGCCCCTGGGAGGTGACTGGGGAAGTTGGGTGGTCCTGGAGGGGTCAACTGGGGGCAGGCCGCTGAGGGTCCTAGGCTGCTCTCTGTGGGAGTCTGTGGTGGGCAGGAGGCTGGGGTGAAGGTATTTGGAGGAGGGTCCATGGGGGCACCTGAGAGGTGGGACTCATCTCACCACTCCCACCATGAATTCACAGGGTGTCGTCCCCTTCTTGGGCACGTTCCTCTATCACCTGAAGCTGCTGGACATTGGGATGGAGGATGATCTGGAAGTGAGTGAGCCTGGAGCTGGGACCAAGGAGCAGGATCCTGAGGTTTGGGAGGCGAGAGCCCTGCACTGGGCCCTGAACTCTCAGCACCTGGCAAACCTCCTCTCATGAGAGCCCCATGGCCACCCCTGGGAGCTGGGGAGTCAGGCCCATCTTAGCAATGCATGAATAGATGCTCTGCATAAGCCCCCCACCAGGCTCCCTGGGCTGGTGAAGCTCAGAACCGCCTGCCTGCAGAGCTGCAGGAGGCTGTGTCTGAGCTGCACTCAGCCTCCCCCTCAGACCCTGCCCCTGGGGGAGTGCCATCAGCCCCTGCAAGTGAGGAAGCACTTCTGTGGTCCAGCTGTCCCTTCTTCCCTGAGGCCTCAGTCTCCCCATCTGTCATCAGAGATGGTGTGCTACATAAGGTCTCTGGCCTCAGCTCCCCTGTCCCTCCTGCTCTGCGGCCCAGAGCCTGGCCCAGTGTCAAGTTCTCTTTGTGGAATCTCTGCCCTGTGCTGGGCCCTGATGTTCTTATGTTCTTGCAGCCTGAGAAGGGGTGGGATGGGGGTTGGTTATGGGCTTAGGGGGCTGTTTCTGATGGACATTAGCTGTCTCTCTTCCAGGGAAATCGGGTCAACTTCCAGAAATGGTATGAGGTGAGCAGCTGTGGGAGGGTGGGGAAGTGGAAATCACAGACCTCCCCTGGCAACACTTTCTCTGGCCTCATCCCTTGGGTCTTACGTTCATTGGGAGAGTCAGATCCACAAAGCTGGGAATCCCATCACGTTGGCGGGTGTGGGAGGGGCTGACATCAAGGATACTTTCCTGGAAAAGGAACAAATTCCAGCCAACTGTGAGGACAGGCAAGTCCTAAATGGAGTGGGAAGGAAGGAGGGTTCCCGAGTGAGCACAGACCCCAGACCAGATCCTCAATCTGCACAAGTCCCTGGCAGGGTTCCCCACCCAAGCTCTGTCTGCATCCTGTCCTTCCTCCCAGAAATTAAAAGTCATCAGGAGGATCCAGCTGCTCCAGCAGGATGCAAATGCGTATGACTTGGAGCCTGAAGAGCGATTTGGGGCCTGGTTCCAGGCCATGGAGCCCCTCAGTGTCCATGAGAGGTGAGGGGGACAGGAGTTGGGTGAGGGCAGGGCAGACTCTCTCTGATGGCCAGCTCCAGAGCCTGTGGCCTGGCTCGCTAATCAACCTCAGAACTCGTAGCGGGGTGGCCCATGCGGCACTGGGACTCAGCTGCTGGCAGGCACTGGGAGGGGCACCTGAGGTGTGGCTCCTGGTAGCTCACAGGTCCACTCTGTCCTGTAGCTACTGAGTCTCCTGCTAGCTGGAGCTTGCACACCAGAAGGCGAGCAAAATGCGGCTCTTCAAGAGAAAGAGGAACCGGACATCCTCCAGTTTAGGGCAGAGTGAGTGTTGGGACAAGCAGCGACTGAATCCAGGGGCTCAGTACACCTTCGGCCTAAGCATGGGCCTGGATCCCAGCTCCACTGCTGACCAGGTCTGGGACAGGCTGCTCCCCTCTCCTCTCTGGGATTCAGTTGCATCCTCTGAAATGGGTAATGCTAAATGATGCCTCCTGCATCAGGGACAAACGGGGTGCTGTTGATGGACTCAGCACTCTGCACAGGGTTTTGATCAGAGTGCAGGGGTGCAGGGAGGTGTGCTATGAATCTCAGGAAGGGACCCCAAAATAGTCGGTTTCTTCTCTTCAGCCACCACGCCGTTGGCGATGAGCCATCACACTCTGGAGACCACAAGTGCAGCTCCTCCTGACCAGCATGGACACTGGCGCCCTCGGGGTGCACCGGGCCAGCTCTTCCCACCCTGAGTGAAGGAGGACATCCTAAGACTTTCTCTGGTTTCCCCTAAAGCCCCAGAGGGAGGGAACCACCCCCTCCAACTCCCTGACATCTGCACCCCAGCGACTGTTAACCCATTGGGGAGGAGTGATATTATTTCTTTACTAGTAAATGGTAGATTTGACTCTTACATTATATC
Organism: Diceros bicornis minor; assembly: GCF_020826845.1. Lineage (NCBI taxonomy): Eukaryota > Metazoa > Chordata > Mammalia > Perissodactyla > Rhinocerotidae > Diceros > Diceros bicornis. The sequence goes on from NW_026690866.1 coordinate 20,427,280, forward strand.
CTGCTTCTGTCACAGCCTGGGTGTTGTGGTGTGGTTCTTTCACTTCTTATGCTCATTTAAACAAGACACAGAATCTCACCTTCCTCCTTGAATTAAGAACTTGTGTATGCTCACAGCTTATTGTATGTGGGAGAAGGGAGGAGGGCCAGCCTCCTCCCTGGCTACTGAATGAAACCCTCAAGTCTCCCTTCCTCAAAGGACAGGTGCATTTCTGTGTGGGTTACCTGGGCCAGGAGCAGAGACAGCCCCTCAGATCTCCCTGGATGTAGAGGTTGGAGGGACTTTCCCAGGCAGAACAATAACCACTGAAATGTGGGTGTCTTTCAAATAGCACCTACCAGGACCATGTCCTTCCCCAGGACAGTGGCTGTCTTTCTACAGTTTTCCAGGAAGAAGGAATGTTTTTTGCTTCTCTTGTTGAGGTTTCTTTGATCAGATATTGGAACTTGCCATTTTCTAACCAGTCTCTGGATTTGCATCAACACTAAATGAGAGATAAATGAAAAAAGATAAATGTTTGCATGTGTAACGGACAAGGATAGAGGAACACCATGTGCAGATGGACTAAGGGTGCACAGGACATCCCCATCAGGCCGCCTCTAGGGCTCCCTCTTCACCCTTTGCCTAGATTGGAATCCTCCTGGGATCCTGGCCCATGCTCTTGGAAGTCCTTTTTCCGCTTGTTTCATATCCAGAGGGAAAGATTCATGATGCAGCTTTTAAACCTACAACAGGATTTTGTTCCATAAACCTCACTGCTCCCTGTGAACTAGGATTTCCAGCATCCCTGCACAGCTTTGTATGATTCTATTTGGGCAAAAATTCCCTAGAAGGCCCCTAGCCTTTCTGTCAGGTACACCGTAGCCATTCCTCCCCAGCTGGACCTGATGGATCAGGGGTAAGCTCTGGTTTGCCAGGACAAGAGACCTTAATCCTGTCCACTGAATGAACCACAACGTCCCTTGCTGCCCTGGGTGACATCTGGGCCCATGTGGTTCTGAGGTCCCTGGTCTCAGACAATCACTAGTTTACACACTCACTCATGTTGTTACTGAATTGTCCCAAAGGGGCTGCTGGGCCTGAGATAATAGAGCACGTAGCCCCTGGGACAGCTGTGTTCTTTTCCCCATTCTGTGCTGTGGTTATATGGATTTGTGTTACAGGGATGTGAAACTTTCCTGTTGGGAGTTTTGAAAGATGAGGCAGGAGAGGGGTAGGTATAGAAGTGGGTCCAGCAGGGGAATGCCACCAATCTTAGACACCACAGACACAACCTTACCAATTAAAATTGTGAAATGATCCCCAGGTGGGTGGTTAAAAGACACTGCTCAGAGCTCATGCCGAGAACCCACCCGACGACCTGGAGCTAAAGGGTTAGCACCTGGCATTTTGAACATCATGCCCTGGAAACACCCTGTAAGACAAGGGCCATTGTCTTGAATTCCTTGGTGCCTCTTCCCCCTCCTTTCTGAAGGCTGCAAGTGTCACCCAGGGAGGCCTTTTCAGTTCAGTCAGAAGCAGAGTAGAAATCCTAGTTCCCACAGCCCAGGCCCTTCCTTTCAAGGCACTGCCATCCAGGAAAGAAAGAATTCACACATCTGTGTAGACAACACAAACACACACACTTATATCCCACCAAAATCCCAAGATGCATGAACTACTAAGAGATTAAAATTGACTTCAGATACAGATCAACCAGTTGCAAAAGAAGGGTTTCATTAAGATCCTGACTCAAATAAAATGTAAAACCAGGAAATAACCTTGACAAAGCTGGGAGACTTTGGATACTGACTAGATAGTTGATTATCCGAATGACATTTTTATTTTTGTATGTGATAACGTTATTGTGTTTGTGTTCCAAAAATCCCTCATCTGTAAGAGAAACTGAAATATTTACAGCTGAAATGATGTGCTCTCAGCCATTTCCTCTGGTTAATTCTTGGCGTCTTGGTGTGAGGATAAACAAAGTCAGATGGTATACGAGTTGACAATGTTTGAAACAATTAACAGGTTCACAGAGATTTATTTTTCTGTATTCTGAGCTTTAGAGATTTTTGAAAACCTTCAGAACACAATTTTGATAAAAATAGTATACTTGGTGTCCACATTTCAATGTTACAAATTAAACATCACAAATATAAAGGAATGCTTCTCCTTCCTGACCTAAGGAAGCTCTCTCTCAGTCTGGCCTCTGTGAATGACCTGATGATGCCACCAATTATTCACTTATCACATGTTTGTTGAGTAATTCCTATGTGCTCTGTGCTGTGTGCAAGGCGAACACATTTCCACGACTCTGGATCTAGTGTGGGAAGGAAGGCAATGAGCCTGTTGCCAAGGTTCTGTAAGTGGAAAATAATGTCCCTGGGGGCATGCTTATTCTTGAGATACCAAAATCAAAGCTACACAAGTTTGCCAGGTAACAGATAAGAGATACTTAATTCATGATATAGAAATCACCTATGTCTGAATTACCATGTGACCATGAAGAGAAAGACTGATGGATTTTACGTTATAATTAGATGCAAAATAATCGTACTGGCCCCTGGCCAAGTGGTTAAGTTTGGCATGTTCTGCTTTGGTGGCCCAGGTTCAATTACTAGGCACGGACCTACAATACTCATTAGCAGCCATGCCGTGATGGTGACCCACACAAAAAGTAGAGGAAGATTGGCAACAAATGTTAGCTCAGGGTAAAACTTTCTCAGCAAAAAAACAAATAAATAAATAAAATTAGATGCAAAATCATAATAAAAATTTATGGAATCGGATTTAATATACATTCAAAGACAAATCTCTTTCTACTAGATATCATCACTTCATTGAGTGTAAGTTCTAAAAAAAACAAATGTAAGTTCAAAACACTAACTCCTCAGCTTCAATTATGCTATCAATTTTAATATAAAAAGGAGAAAACTCATGGTAAAGAAAAATTGAGGTTTACCATGAAAGATCAAGATCATGATGGAGGTTACAAAGAGATGCTGTGAGAGTCAAGCCTGTCTAATGGGGAATTTCTCAACGGCACCACTCTCCTTTTCTTCAGCACCGATGTTGCTTTCCTCACTGTTTCCAGGATGCCTTTCTTGGCTTCTTGCTCTCTCTGCCTCCACGGCAATCTCGTCTGTCGTCGAGACCACAGTCAGTCTCTCCCATGCTTTTCTTCACGTTCTGTGTCTGTCTCCTGATATCTCTAGAAGATGCCTGTTGCCTGCAGAGGGTCTGTGAGCGACCCAGACCCATTCCTGGACTCATCTCTGCCCAAATTTACAGCGAGCCAGGGTGGGCTCTGGGCTGATGTGCAGATCCCTCAGCCCCAGCATGGTCCAGGGATTCACATGGACCAGGCTGTGTGACTGTTTCGAAGGTATTTGCGACTCCAAAGAACTTAAAAATTCTCCTTTACTGCTGCAGGCCTGGAGTTCCTGCAGTCAGCTGTATCCACAGACTTGCTGCAGCTTCTCCAGGGTCTGCTCCCACTTATTGCACCTGACCTCACCACCAGGATGGGAAGTTATTCCAGTAACTGGCCTCTGGAATATGCAGCTGCTTAGGCTTCAGAGTGCATAGATCTTCGGTTTTCTGAATGGGTTTAGTTTCATGATCTTACTGTTTCCACTATGAAGTCGGGGAATATTTTTGGAGCTTTCTCTTTCAAAACAAAATTAAATGTGAAATTTCAACAAAAGGGAGGATGAAGACTACCATCCATGGAGAACGTTCTCAGCTCACGTGGATATTCCACCCTCCATCTCTCCCTGGAGACATGTGTCTCAAATCACACTGTGCATCACAATCATTGGAGAGTTTTTAAAACTAAGATTGCTGGATCTCAAACCAAGTAGGTCTGGGGAAGGAATAGAGAATTTTCATTTCTAAGAGGTGATGATCAGCTGCTGGTACAGGGACCACACATGGAGAACAGGATTCATTGACATCATCAAGCTGATGTGAGACAATGACAGAAAGCTCAAGGTCATTATCCAGTGTCAAATCCAGACCAACTTCCCTCTGCCATCTTGCTTCAGGACGTTCCTCTCCTCTGCTCTCTGTCATGGTCAAATACACACATGCTGGTGTCCCACAGCCCACTGTTATTGGGACACAGAGTTCCAAGAACTCCAGAGCTCCTTTCAGTGTCTCATCTCTAATGAAATTATTCACTACTCCATCCTTAGTCATTCACTTCCACACCCCGATCCTATCTTCACGCAAAGTTCTCCTGCTCACCAGTCAGTAATTCACAAACACCATATTCCCACCACAAATTTCCACATTTCCAGTTTGTACACAAAGAAATCCACTCTAAATAACCATTCTTCAATAAAGTAGATTACTCCAGTAGGAATATCTTCACAAGCCTCTTACTTTTCTTCTCCTAATCCCTTCTAGTAATTTCAGATTCACAGTCCATCATTTCAATCATCCACTGACCATACTCCCAGATACTTTATTGCCATCATATCCACCCTGCACACTTCAGATGATTTCAAATACCTGCCATGTCATTTTGACCCTTGCACTGAACAGAGAATGCACCAGGAGCCTGTGGATCCCAACAGAGAATCAACAGCAACCAATGGATCTATATGCATTCCTCTAATGCTTCCTGAATGCTCTGCTCATTTTTTTCCATTTCTTGAGTTCCATAAATCTCTATATTCCGACCTCCTCCATATTTCACAGTTAAATTGTTAACCACCAGACAAGAACTATTTCACTCTCTATTCATCAGATCTACAAATATTCCTCATAAGGAATTCATTTATCACAACTTTTCTGTTGTTATATCCAAAGAAATTGATTTTTTGGCTGAAAACACTCTGATTTTTATCTTATCCTTCCATTTCAATGACATTATGCCCTCAATATTTGTTGTGCTTTCCATAACTTCCCTACTGGAATCATCCCTCAAGTTTCAAATATGCACAAATCTCTACCATCTACAAACCAATCTCTCAGCCAGCGTTCCTAATAGTCCTCACCCTCCACGCCCCTCCTCTCCTCCTCCTGCCAGGGATCCATTGTGAAAAGTTCACATATATCCCAATGCCTCTGTTTCCACAGTCCCCACCCAATCCTATCCCCATTCTGTGGATGCTTCTCTTGCTAACCTCACAAGCCGTGTCTCTTACTAATCCACTGGGGACTTTTCATGATTTTTCTGACATGCTCTGCAGTAACACATGACATTGCGTACTCCAATGTCCTTTTAAAAGACCATATGTCCTTGGGATCCACCACCCTACACTGTCCTGCTCTTGCCTCTCTAAACTTCCTGAGAAACTTCCAGGCTTCTCTTTATTACCACCCCACAATGACTGATGCTTCCCAAATTCAGCACTGCTCTGGCACCTGTTCCCCATCTGCACCATCCTTCTGGGGCAACCCCATCCATTTCCCTGGCTTCAAGTACCACTAATGAGCCAAACATGTCCAAAGAATCAGCAGAGACCTAACTCTGAACCCCAGACCCATTTATCTACCTGCACATTCACCACATCAGTGATAACTCACATTGACCAGGACCCAAGTTGAACAAGTCACTTACCCAAATAATTGGCTTCTCTCTCAGTGTCCCCAAACTCACTTATTTTTGGTAATAACCTGTCTACCTCTGGGTGTCACTCTGGACACCCTGCCACCCTGCACTCACATATCAATGAACCATCCAGCCAGCCTTCTGAATCTACCTACAGGTTATCCACTTCTGATTTATTTCTAATCACTTTTCAGACCTCATACAAAATATCACTTCCACACAGTGAACACTCCTGCTCCAGTAACCTAAATTACAAAATTCCATTTTTCCTCTTTGTTGATTTTTTTTCTATTTTAATTATATGTGCATTATTATCTATTTCTTTCAAGATTTAGTTCTTTCTCACTAAATTAGATATTCCATGAAGACAAGACTAATGTGGATTTTCCAAATTTTCCCACAATAGTGTTCACATATGGCTTTGCACACAAAAAGAGCTCACATATATTATGTGTACAATATATAATTTATATTCATATACATATAAAATTCAAACACTAAAACTTTGCTTCATAAAATATTTTAAATCCATCCACTTAACTATTCTTTTTTTTTTTACCCGAGGAAGATCATCCCTGAGCTAACATCCATGCTAATCCTCCTGTTTTTGCTGAGGAAGACTGGCTCTGAGTTAACATCTATTGCCAGACCTCCTCTTTTTTATCCCCAAAGCCCCAGCAGATAGTTGTATGTCATAGTTGCACATCCTTCTAGTTGCTGTATGTGGGACTCGGCCTCAGCATGGCTGGAGAAGCCCACCTGGGGTTCTGAACCACAGTCGTCAGCAGCGGAGCACACACACTTAACCACTAAGCCACGGGACCAGCCACTCCACTTAACTACTCTTGTGCAAAGATACCACCTTTAGGTGCTTCACTGCAATAAATTAGCAGGAGTAGCTTAAGATTCCAAATCCTTTCTCCTCGTAATCCAATCATGAGATTCTAGTCACAATGATCTGTTTAAAATGCAAAAGTGTTCAGTTCATCTTAACTTTTAAATCCTCCATTTCTGTCTTCAGCACATATTTCTCCTGTTGTCTTATCATAATTATTAATATTACCCTTTTCATTCCCTGATGTGTTCCAGTTTGGAGGGAAAACTATTTGGTCATTCTATTTTTAGAGCACTTACTACATGCAAAGCTCTGGTGTAAAACCTGTGATCTACAAAATAACTAAATAGACTCACTGCACCTGTTTGATTTAGTCTTAGTGAGAGGAAAGAGATCATAAATGGCAAAGGATGTATAACATGCCATGTAGAAATCACTACTGTGATGAACAATAAGGCAGAGAGTGAGAGTTTGAGCTTGAGCGCATTTTCAAATTACTTGTGTGTGTATGTGTGTGTGTGTGTGTCTGTGTGTTTGCACGTGCTCATGCCTGCTGCCTGGATGTGATGAGTTGCTTCCTCCTGGGGATTGGGGGAGCCTCCTATGCCTCGGGAAAGTTCCTCCATGTGCACTTAATATGCACTTTGTTATCCAGGTGTATTACTCAGGATTCTCTAGAGAAATACAACCATAGAATATATATAAACATATAGAAGTGGAAATTTATTGTAAGAGTTGGCTCACAAGGTTATAGAGGTTGAGAAGTCCCACAATATGCCATCTGCAAGCTGGAGAACCAGAAAAACCAGTGACATAATTCAGTCAAATTCTGAAGGCCTGAGAACCAAGACCTCTGATGTCCAAGTGCAGGAAAAGATGGACACCCCAGCTCAGGAAGAGACAATGGATTCAGTCTTTATTTGTTTTTTGTTCTATTGAGCCTTCAACAGATTAGATGATGCCCACCCACTCTAGTGAGGGTGAGTTTGTTTATGTAGACCATGGAATCAAATGATAATGTCTTCCAGAAACATTCTCACAGACACACCCAGCAATAATGTTTCACAGTCTATCTGGGCACCCCTGTGTCTAGTCAAGTTGACAGCTAAAATTAACCATCATATCATGGCTCTATCCAAACAAGATCAACAGAGATATCACAATGTGACCTATGTCATTTAAATTTTCCAGAACACATGTTAAAGTAAGTAAATACAAACAGATGAAACCAGATTTTATAACATTTTCTTTAACTCAAGAAATATAAATATTATCATTTCAAAATGCAGTCCACATAGTACAAAGAAGAAGACACTCAGGTTTTCGCCCCCTCTGTCTTGCTGGTGAATTTTAATGAATACTGGCTCCTCATATATCTTAATATGATCCAATGTATAATATTCTCCCATCTATTTGAGCTTTATTGTATCAAAAGGAAATCATTTTCTCATTGTCAAACTGCTCTGCTATCTCTTTTTTTATAAATTAAAGCGATATATTGTGTTTATGTTAGAACTGAAATTAAGAATTTAAGTAACTAAGAAGGAATTGATTCCAGCAAAGGCTGGTTTACTAAAATGGAAGACAGTTCACGTGCAAATCTCCCAAGAAAACCCTAGGGCCAATGGCATTGGAAATTTCAGGGTAGAATTAAAAGACACATGGGGTGTGATTAAAAGGAGAGTAGAGAGAATGTGGGGAGGAATTGATATCAGAAGTGAAAATACACAAGCATGTTCCAAGTTGATGAAAGACAGCAATCCACAGATTCAATTAATTCAACATTTCCTAAGCAGAGTGACTACACAGGAAATATTAATGAACTAAACTATGGTCTAAAAACCAAAGTTAATGTAAAATATTTCAGGGACAAGAGAGGCCAAATAAGCAAGAAAAAGGCCAATTGGTGATTTCTAACCATAAAGAAAATAAGATAGACATCCACAGAGCAGCATTTTTAAAATGCTAAAAGAAATCTCATGTCAAACCAGAATTCTACACCCAGCAACAATAGTGTCCCAAATAAAAATGTCCCAGAAAATCTTAAAGTGAAACTTTTAGCAGCCTTGAATTAGACAAAATACTGTAGTGAGTTATCACATCCAAAGGAAAATTAACCCAGCTTGAAAACCAGGAATGCAGGAAGGACTGAAGAGGAAAGGAAAGGATAATTTATAAATAAATATAAATGAATTTTATTTCGGGAAGTAATTCTAGAAATCTCTCATGGAGATTAAAATATATGTAGAATGAAATGCATGAAAACAGTAATACAAATGTTACAAAGGTTAAAAATACAATTGAAAGTGTTGAAGGTATTAGCATTTGGGGGAGATGGTAAAAGTAATTCTTCATATTAGACTGTATTAAGGATTCAGAATTTAACCATTAGTGCAATTAAAGATTTCTATATGATTCCAAGTAATAAGTTTATAGAGGAAATAACAGAATAACAAAAGAGTTAAATCAACATCAGTGAAGTAAAGAAAGTAAAGGAACATTAATTATTCAGGTCAAAGGGAAGGGAAAGAGTAAGACGGTTGAAATAATTACAAGTTTACTGGTAATTACATGAGATGTAAATGCACAAAATACTAATTTCTTGTTAATGGCTGTGTGATATATTCTAGAGAAATGTTAATAAATATTTGGACATTCTTTCATTGATAAACGTTTACACAGTCTATTTTTTTCTATTAAAAAATAAGTGGTTTGGACATTTTTGTACATATAAACTTCCATTCCTATTTTTAGAGAAAGTATCATTAGTGGAAGAAAAAGGAAACATTAAAATGTTGATAGAAACTGCAAATACCACCTCCCCACACAATTTTATTAAATGTTTTCATACCAAAAGTATCTGACAGTGTCAATAACCCAGCTTTTTTTTTTTAGGTATAAAGCTTTAGGAATTTCTCAAATCCCATTAATAAGAGACAGGATGTCTCCCCTGGATTATCCACAGATTGGATTATCCACTCCTTTCCTCAATAAAAGGGGAATCAGAGGAAGAAATACTTGCATTTTCCAGCATTCCACAGGCTGTCTGCACATCAGGAGTGGTGTGAGCAGGACAACTCTGAAGCCATGGAGGAACCTGCATCAGCCTGTTTTCCAAGCCAGCCTATTCTGGTGAGCGTGGAATCCATATGGACAGCAAGAGTGTCCATTTGTACACTTTGTCCTTCTGTGAAACCTCTTTAAGTATGCAGGCTGTAGCTCTTAAAACAAGAAGATACCTTATTGAAAGTTGTTTCCTATGTGTTAATGTTTGTTAAGTAATTATCAAGGTGTTGTATCTTTCTGTATAGGGATCATCCTTGGGATAATAGGCCAGACATTTGGTTTGTTTTGTTTTTAACCAAAAACATCACTGCGAAGTGGAAGTAGTATTCATCTCTGCACTGTTGACATTGTTCTCGTCTCTGGAAAATCTTTTACCCACAATGTGATTGGTCTTTTCAAAAAAACATTCAGTTCTGTGCTCAAATATCACCTCATCAGTTAGTCCTTTCCTAATCTCTGCATCATCTAACTGTAGGTGGGCCGGCCCCCCTGGCGAAGCAGTTAAGTGCTGACGCTCTGCTGCCGGCAGCCCATGTTCAGGTCCTGGAAAAGCACCAACGCACCACTTGTCAGGCCATGCTGTGTTGGCGTCTCATATGAAGTTGAGGAAGATGGGCACAGATGATAACACAGGGGAAGTCTTCCTCAGCAAAAAAAAGAGGAGGATTGGTATGGATGTTAGCTCAAGGCTGATCTTGCTCACAAAATAAATAAATAAATGAAATAATTGTAGGTAATTTCTTTCCCTTTATCCCTCCTTACTGTTCTTCCTCCATCCCTCCTTCTGTCTCTGTATCTCTGCGTAGCCCTTACTGTTTATGACAGGATCTAATTATACCTAACACTATATTAGACATTCATCCATCTCTTTATTAACTCATTCCTCTCACCAAGATTAATATAAACAGGGGACGTTAATTTTTAAGTTAAATTCTGGATCATGGATTTTAGTACATAACTTGGCTTATAATAGGTGCTCTATAAATGGGAGGATCAAATAATTTTCCCTCCAAACTGAGATATGTTGGAGAGTGAAAGGGATGGTATAAATGATTATGGCAGGACAACAGGGATGAAGTCAGATGTATGACTTCACTTTTAAAAAGGATCTGAAAACAGAAATGAGAGATTGTAAAGGAAAGGTGCACTGATTAGGTTTGCATTTTAAATAGATTATTGTGGCTAGAGTCTTAAAATGAATTACAGACAGAAAGGATTTGCAATCTTAGTGATAATTTATTGCCGTATACCACCAAAGAGATTCTATCCTTGTATAACTGTAGTTGATTGAATTTGTTTGAAAGCTTTAGAAAGTACTTTTTGGAGTTTGAATAATTTCTTTCAATAAATATGTTGTGCAACTTCTAAAGGCAAAGCAGTGAGTGAATACGGCAGTGTAAAACATTACAGTCCACATCAGTCTTCACTTTTTGGAGTATCCAATTTAGTGAGAAAAACACTAGGAGAGAAATAGATGATAATACACATACAATTAAAAACTTTAAAAATTAACAGAGAAAATGACATTAATTTTGATGGCGGGATAAGGAAAGATCACTCTGTGGAAATGGTATTTTGTAGGAAATCTGAAAGGTGCTCAAGAATTATTCAAAAGTGGAGAATCTTTAGGTGGATTCAGCAGGGTAGATGGATTGTTCACTGATATATGAGTGTGGAGTGGCAGGGTGTCCAGAATGACACTCAGGTGAAGACAGGATATCAGCACAAAGTGAGATTAGGGGACCCTGAGTTATGGGTGATTATTTGGAGAACTGGTTGGTTCAACTTGGTACCTGCTAACTGTGCGCAGAGTCATCGAGTTATCACTGATGTGGTGAATGCGCAGATGGGTATATGGATCTCAGGGTTGAAGCCAGGTCTGTGCTAATTCTATGAGCATTTCGAGTTCATTAATGGTATTTGAAGCCAGGGAAATGGATGGTATGGCCTAAAAGAGGGTGTGGATTTGGAACCAATGTGAGAGCAGGATTGACTTCTAAGAAGCGTCTATTGTGTTAAGTCAGATGGTGGAGTCCAGATTAACAGGGAGGACTAGGAGGAGAGAGGAAGAGTCAGGAGAGGAAAAATGGTTTTTTACAGTGGCTAGAACTATGTGATCGGAATATGGCATGTTTGAATTATTTATTTATGAACAGGAGAATATTTGAGTGAAGATGGCACTTGGGTGTTAAAGTGAAATGAGCATCAAATTGCTGAGAGGAACGTGATTTCATTAGAGATGAGGCACTAAATTGTTATGCTCTGGGCACACAACAATCTAGTCTTCATAGTCTTTTCTGTCCTTGACTCATATCAGCTTGATATCCAAGGATCTAGTTCTCAATGTGTGGTGCCTGTGCCAGCAGCATCAGCAGCATCCGGGAACACTTAGAAGTACAAATTCTTGGCCCTCCCCAGGCCTACTTGGGTTGATGTCCAGCAATCGGTGTTTTAACAACCCTCCAAATTATTGTGATGCACAGGGCAGTTTGAGAGATACTTCTCCAGGATACAGGAGGGTGGAAGATCCAAATGAGGTGAGAAAATTCTCCATGGCTGGCAGTCTGCATTCCACATTTTATTCAAATTTCACATTTCATTTTGTTTTCAAAGGGAAAGCTCAAAAGAAATATGATGCCCCAGAAGTCAGAGAAGAAAAGACAGGTCCATTTAGCCAAGACCAAGCAGAGGCATCGTGAAAGGTCTGCACTTCCTATAAGTGCATTTTAGGAGGTCAGTCTCCTGGCTGCATTTTCAAGAGGACAGTTACAAGGATAACTTCCCACCCTGGCAATGAGGTCAGGTACAGTCAACGGGAGGAGACCTTGCAGAAGCACCAGCAAGTCTGTGCACACAGGAGACTGCAGGGACTCCAGGCCTGCAGCAGTGAAGGAGAACTTTTAAGTACTTTTGATAGCACAACTACCTTAAATATAATTGCACCAGGTGGTCCAGGTGAATCCCTGGGCTATGTTGGTGCCTGGTCTCTAAACCCCAGCCTCAAGCCCACTGCCACACAGTCTTCAGACTGGGCAGAGATGATCCCAGGAGTGGGTCTCAGTCTCCCCCACCCACTCTACAGACAGCCTGTAACTTATGGAGAGATCCGCAGACAGAGTCAGAAAGTGAAAAAAGCAAGGGAGACTGGCTGAGGCCCTGAGGGCAGAGATGTTTGCCAGAGAGGCAGAGAGCAAGGAGCCAAGAAGGATGTTCTGAGACCCGATGGAAAATAGGAGAAGGTCCTGCTGAAGAAGCCAAGAAGGGTGGCCCCAGAGCAGTGGTTCCCCATGAACAGCCCCCAGTTTCACTCGCCTGATTTAATATCACTCTCTCTACTTGCTCTGGACTGTGATGCTTTGTCATTTTATAATTGTACTTTATTAAACTCTTTTGAGTGACATAAATGTGAAGAGTAGACTGTTGTGTGGGTGAGAGATCGTGATTCATGTGACAGGAAAGAAGATCTTTACGTGTCCTGGTATACTGCAATTTCTGCTTATCATGATTTTTCTTCACTTTTATATTAAAGGTAATTTGGCCTCAGGGATCATTTAGTATTTTTAGTTATATTTTTTTAGAATACTTGCACTCAGGAAAAGATGATACTTATTGTAAAGAGCTTTTTTTAACCTTAAATTAATTTGATTCCATAAAAGTCTTACTTCACTAAGCTTGCCTTTATATCTCATTCTAACATAAGTTGTATCCTTTTTTTGCTAAATGCTAGCTCAAATACAAGGAATTTTCTGGACTTTCTTGAAGACCTTTGATAGAGCAGTCTTAGCAGTCATGGGGAAGGAAGCCCATTTCAGGGGGTCAAAGAGTGACTGAGAAACAGAAGGGCAGAGAGTGAATGGAGGTGGACAGCTGTGCCTTGTGCCTCCAGACAATGGCCTCTGGATTTAACACAGTGATGGCTCCCTCCCAGAGCCCACAGCTTTGGTGTGGGGCTGACTGCTCCCTACGACTAGGGTGTTCTAATTCCTCATTGTGAGCTAATCTGCATATTCCAACCCCCAGATGTCCTAGGACAGGGGGTGTAAAATTGCCCTCTCTGACCCTACAGGATCCATGCACAGGCCCCTTTATGGATCAGGAAGAGGATCTGGGTATACACGAGGTTATTACCTGCCAGACATGGAGTTATGGGGAGTGGAGCTGAGTGAGGTCACAGTCTAGGAACCGCTGACATGGTCTGAGGCCATCTGGGAGGACAGCAGAGTAAGGGTGGCCATGGGGGATCGTCAGGCCAAGACCTGCCCCCTCATTTGTATGCTGCATCTGTGTGCTTGGTCACAATCTACTCCTCAAGTCTCATTAACATGAGCTGATTTCTTCCCTCATTGCATCTTTTCTTCCCTCGTATATTCTGTTAAATTGTTTTAGGTTAACGTCAGTTGGGTTTTTGCCCCCATACCTCTAAATTATTCCTGACGAATTTGTAGATGTAGACCATGATTTCATTGAGTTACATTGAAAAATGAAAGTGTTCACATGTGATAATTGCAGACCTGAGATATTTAAATGATGGCATCGGGCGTGGTCCATGATCCTCAGGACATCCATATAAACCACGTGATAATCGTGATAATTTTTAAGACAAGGTACTATTAGGATTTGATGGTTTGAGTGAGAACAAAGGGGAGCCCTACAATTGATTCACAGTTTATCAACAGCAGAGAATCCGCCCTCACCTCTTCCAGCTCCTGGTGGTACCTGCTTCCCTGTCTTGTGGCAGCAGATCTCCAATCTCTGCCTACGTCTTTCATGTGATCTTCTTCCCTCCATGTCTCTGTGTTGTCTCTTCTTCTTATAAGGACACCAGTCATTGAATTTAGGGCCCACCCTAAATCCAGGGTGAGTTCATCTGCAGATCTTTAATCACATCTGCAAAGACCCTGTTTCCAAATAAGATCACATTCTAAGGTTCTGGGTGAACTTGAATCTTTGGGAGACGTTATTCAACTGACTACATCCTCTACCCTCAAGTTGAGGTTGGGAGCTGGCTCAGGCAGACCAGAATGTTAACGATATCGGAGGAGTTGTTTTCACCAACAATATTGGAGTTGTTTTCCTCAAAAGTACTTGATTCAATGTAATAAACTTAAAAATCATAATTATTTGAAATCGTGATAGTGATTCTTACATCATATGGAAGAGAAATTTTACAAAATGAAAGAAGAATCTTTGAGAACCAACCACCAAACAAAGTAAACATGAAAGAGAAAAAGAACAAAGGGACGTATCAAAACATCTCCCTAGTTCTGTTAACAAATCGGCAAATTAAGGTACTCACAGAACCAGTCTCTCTACTGAATAAACCGTTCAGTTGGACAAAACTGACAGAATCAAGTGTTTCAGAACTGGGAAATATAATAAAAAACTTACAACATCCAGAGGAGTGATTAATGAGGGAAAACATGGCTGAATTTGGGTAAGAAAGCACTGTGGTGTTTTTGCTTAATGCCTACCCACTGCCATTCTCTGGTACAGCGGAGGATGTGAAGATGGGAGCCAAGAATCCTTACATGGCTCCCTCGAGCCAGGAGACAAATACTAACCTGCTTCTTAAAATAGGGTGATTATGTGACTGGGGGGTAGTGATCTGACTTTTGGGTCCCTGAAGGACCAGCACAGAAGTTGACAGGTATTTCTCCCCCTCAGAGTGGAGGGACTTTCCAAGTGGTGTCATTGTCTGTTGAAACATTTAAAGACCTATGCTACTGGTAGATAACTGGGCAATTGGCTGGGGCAGGAGAGAGAAATAAAAATCTGGAAAGGAGGCATCTGAGGAGGAAGTTTCTTGGGGAATGAAAGCTTAGAATGGCCACTGCATCTACCAGGGAAGCTGGAGTGCAATGTGCACGCCCAGGATTGGATGGGTGCTCAGACAAGACCTGAGAAGACCTGGGCTTGCACCTCTGGCAGATTTGTGGGCCCCATGCATGTAGGGGGTGAAGTCTAAGGAAGAGCTACAGGGGACCAGCTGCAAAGACTGGAGAGATTTTATTTTTTTCTTTTTTGAAAATGTATTATTTTGGATTCTTGCATTTAAAGAAATCTCTGTCAGGTCGCTTGCTCATTGTTAAGATAACTGAAAAGTGATTTCAGTGACCACACACATCAAAGAACATAGTCTTTGCAAAAATCATTTGAAAAGTCGCTAAACAAAAGGATGATTGCAGCTCATAAAAAGCCACAACAGCAAAACCTGGAGAGCAGGAGAATCTGATTCTCACAACGACCACATTGTAATACGCAAAATGTCCAGATACCACTACAAAATTACAAATGATATGAAGGTACAGGAAAGTATAGCCGGTTCATATGGAGTAGAATGGAAATTGACAGAAGTTTTTCCTGAGGAAACCCAGGCATTGGACTCATGAGACAAAGACTTTAAAACAACTCTCTTATATATGCTCAAAGGGCTAATGGAAAGTAGGGACAAAGGACCCAGGAAAATAAAGAGAATGATGTCTCAATTCACAGAGAATATCAATAAAGAGATAGAAACTGTAAAAAGAACCAAAGAGAAATAATTGAGTATTACCCCTGCACTTCTCCCACCTCCAACCTTAAACAACCACAAATTTACTTCCTGTCTGTACAGATTTGCCCATATTTGACATCCCATGTAAATAGAATCATGTAATACGTGGTCTTCTTTGACTACTTGCTTTCACTTAGCAGGTCTTCAAGGTGCATCCATGGTGTTGCACGTGTACTTCATATCTTTATGGCTGAATAACATACAATGTACAGAAATACGGATCACCTTGTGTTATACATTCATTAGATGATGGATATTGGGGCTACTCTGGTCCACCTTTTGCTTGTCCCACTCTCACCTTCAGAGCCCAACATCAATGTCTCCCATCACTCTTCAGTATTCACTGCCATCCAGTCAGCTCAGGTCTGCTTAGGCACTAGGTCTTCTCAATGTAAACACTGTTGGATCCCTTAGCAAGGGCCCTAAAAGGCAGAGATTGGGACGGGTAGTGGCCACCTCGCTGAAGACTGCCAAGTCCAACACATGCTTTCTAGAGCTGCAACTTTAACATAAAAAAATTAGAGCGGAAATTCCCAAGGTTGCTGACACAAGTGGTCTCCAGTGGTTACTCTTAAATCACTTAAAGTACAGGGCCTCCTAGTAGACATCTGTCATCCTTCTTGGTTTCTCAGCCACTGAACCCCTATCCTATGTTTGAGGGCTTCCCTCACTTTATGATCATGGGTGGAGACAACACCAGCTTCCAGATTTAAAAGCAGAAAATGCCAGACACATCCATTTGCATCCTCCCCGGTGCAACCAGGGCACAGTTCTGTGGATCAGACGCGTCCACGAAGACTGACCCAGGAGGTGGGACCTACGCTCTGATGAGGATGGATTTGGACAACAGTTAATAGAAGCAGCCTCAGCGGGGCTCCAGCCCATCCCCGTCCTCCCAGAGGCTCCGTGAGCCATCACCGTATCAATCCTGTTGCACACAATCAAGATCCCTGAAAGAGAGCCTGGCACTGGTGTTGGAAGTGGGGAGACGGTCAGGAGGGGCCCACTGTTCGCATTCCAGCCTTGGTCTAGGCTGGGGCCCTCTTCCCAGACCCCCGGTCAGCCGGCGTGGTCACTGGCCCCCAGCGGCCTTACCCATGGGCTGGGCCCGCGGGTTCAGCAGGGGTTAGAGGCTACACCCCCGGGGGCATTCCCCGCAGCGGACATCGGCGCCAGACTCCACGGAGCCATCACCTCTGGAGGATGCAGCCATGGGGACATTCGCGTGCTCGTCGTGGGCGGAGGACACACCGCTGTCCGGCCAGACTGCCCCGCGCCTTGGGTAGCGGTGGGGCCGGACGAGCGGGGAGGAGGGCAGCGGGGACCGGGTCCACGACCCTCCGGGGGGTCGCTCGGGGCAGCTCGGACGCGTGGAATGCTCCGGGCTCCGCGTCCACGGCCCCATCCAGCGCGGTCGCCTTCATTCTCCGCCGTCCACCACTCCGCTTCCTTCTGCGGCGCGGCACACTCTCTCTTCTCTGGGCCGCCCGCGACCACTCAGCTCTTCCCAGCGGCCCCTCGGTGCGGCTCTCTCCGCCGCCTCTCGCCGCTTTTCGGCTGGGCTCGGCTCCTCCAACTAAGCTTCGGGCCCTTCCGCCTGGCCTCTGTTGTGTCTTCACATCTTCAGCTCTTTCCGTTTATCTTCTTCTCTCTCTGCCTGGTTTTGGCTCCCACCGCCTCTCCCCGCGATTCCTTGGCTCAGCGGTTCGGGTTCATCTCTCTCCGTCTGGTTTCGGCTTTCTACGATTTCACTGCCACAGTTCGGCTCTTTCTGTCTCTCCTCGCCAAGTCCCGGGCTCCGTTGGGCTCTCTCTGTTTGCCAAGGTCCTCTTGTACGTGGGTGGAGGTGGTTCAAATTCCTCCCTAGTCACTGTGGTATGGGAGTGTCACTTTCTCTACATCCTAATACATCAACATATTAAGCAAAGAGTAAATATTCCTAATCTAATAAATAAAAACAAGAATCTTGGTGTTTTACTTATTTTTCCTTTGGTGGGCGAAGTTGAGAATCATCTCTTATACTGAGAGCATTCTGTATTTTCTGTGAACTGTTCTTCGCCATTTGTCCATTTCTCCAACAGATTCTTGGTCTTTTTTGGTTAGTAAGAGTTCCTTAATATTAACAAATTAGCTTTTTGTGATGAGTTGCCAACATTCTCCTCTTTTCCTTTTTTTGTCTTTGCCTCTAGTTGTTGCTGCCATGTAGATTTTTTTGAAAGGAAATCAAACGTGTTGATTTCATTTCTTGTTTTATGTTATACTTTTTTTTTTTTTTTTTTTTTTTTTTTTTTTTTTTTTTGTGAGGAGATCAGCCCTGAGCTAACATCCGCCAATCCTCCTCCTTTTTTTTTTGCTGAGGAAGACGGCCCTGGGCTAACATGGGTGCCCATCTTCCTCCACTTTATATGGGACGCCGCCACAGCATGGCTTACCAAGCAGTGCGTCGGTGCGCGCCCGGGATCCGAACCAGCGAACCCCGGGCCGCCGCAGCGGAGCGCGCGCACTTAACCGCTTGCGCCACCGGGCCGGCCCCTTATGTTATACTTTTAAAAGAACATCTTTTCTCTGAGATTATATATAAAATACTTATCCTTTGGTTTTTTCTAGGACTTTCACAGCTTTAATATTTACATTTAAATCTATGATAATCCCTATTCCACAGAACAACTGGGGGTTCCAACATGAGTTTTGGTTAACCATTCGTTTTTTCTTTCCTGCCTTAGCACACCACCCGCACCCAATTTATTGGGAAAAATGTTCAGGCATGGAGATAATTTGAAAGAGTTGTACAGTGAACAGTCTCGTTATGGACAGAATTCTGTCCCCTCAACAGTCTTGTGTTGAACCCCTAATCCCTAGCACCTCTCATTGTAAGTTTATTTGGAGGTTGTGACTTAAAAGAAAGTAACTGAGATAAAATAGGGCAATTAGGGTGGACCCTAATCCAATGTGATCAATGTCCTTATAAGATGGGATTAGGACGCTCACACCAAGAGACGCCAGGGGCACACATACACAGAAGGATGACCACGTGAAGCAGCAAGAGCATGGTCATCTTGAAGTCAAGGAGAGAGGACTCAGGAGAAAGCAATCCTGCAGGCAACTTGGTCTTGGACTTCCAGCCTCCAGAATTATGAGAAAGTAAATTTCTGCTGTTTAAGCCACCCCACCTGTGGTACTTTACTAGGGCAGCCCTAATGAAGACAGCCCACACCTATATTCCATCAGTTACAATTTACTATGTTTACTTTGTCACCTCCATCCATTTATCAACCAAGAATCCATCTCTGTTTAATGCATTTTGAAATAGGTTGCAGATAGCAGTAGACTTCACTCCTAAACATGTTAGCATACATAGTCATTAAAGTTCAAAATTTGACTGAGGCTGGAGGATCTTCCCAAGTGGCTCACTGAATGGTGAGCACTTGGTGCTGACAAGTTGGTTCCTCTCCACATGGACCTCTCCACAGGGCTACTTGAGCGTCCTCATGACATGGTGGATGGCTTCCCCTAGAGAGGGCGCAATCTAAGAGACCAAGGAGGAAGCTTCAGTGTGTTTTATGATGTAGCCTCAGATGTGAGACCCTGTCATTTCTGCAGCACTGTATTGATCACTTGGGTTCATGACAATTCACGGCTAATCGAATGTGGGAGGAGACTGCACAGGGCATAAACACAGGTGGAAAGCACCATTGGTGGCTATCTTGGCTGCTAGCCTACACACCCACCTTTCCTCCAGGCCAACTCTCCTCATCAGCCCAGAATTCCTTTACTTCTGCTCCAGCTCACCCCTGAGAACCTGGTTTGATTGGAGCTGTTTGGGGCCTCTGGATTGCATTGCTGTGTTTCGGACAACGTGGAAGGTCTCATCTTTCCCTTTACTCTTGTTCCTCTCCCCTCTCTATCCTTCTCAGCCTCTCCCCCAGCTCCAGCCTTCCTTGGCTCCTAGTGATTCTTTTAGCAGTAGAGGATATTCTGAAGGTCAGCAGGATGTG
The DNA here is from genome assembly GCF_020826845.1 of Diceros bicornis minor. Classification (NCBI taxonomy): domain Eukaryota; kingdom Metazoa; phylum Chordata; class Mammalia; order Perissodactyla; family Rhinocerotidae; genus Diceros; species Diceros bicornis. The sequence continues at coordinate 20,447,271 of NW_026690866.1, forward strand.
CAACAGACAAGAGGGGTTTGCTGGAGCAGGAAATGTTGGGGGAAAGTTTGCTTCCTGGGCTCCTGTCACCTTCTGTAGAAGGGGAGCTTGGGGGTTGTTGGTGGCTTGTCAGGACAACTTCTGTGTTCCTTATTCTGAGACTGGGTCCTTCACATTCCCCAGGGCAGGGGATATTAGATAGGGCTCCATCTATCCACTACATTTGGGGACAGAGACACCTACACAGCAAGAGGAAACTGATGAGCTGCCAGCTGGGGCTCAGAATGTTCCTTGTGTTTGGGATTAGGGAGGACTCACCACAGGGACCGTCGTCTCCTGTTGGGAGGGACTTGAGGGACTTGCATTGTGGGAGCCTCTCATTTGTGTTGAGTGCTGCTTGCTAATGCTTCTATAGACTCTTATCTTTTGATAATGGGAAGCGAAGGAGTTTTCTTTTTCTGTACCCTAATAATTTAATAAGGATTTAGCCATTTCTTTTATTTTAAAAAATAGAATTTATTATATGAACTCTATGTAAAGCAAACTGACAAGCCTTCCCTAATAATACCAGTGACTTAAAGAGCTCAGTAATAACTTTTACAGTCTCCCAGTTGACAATTCACATCATTCTTGTTATATGATATACACTGTTTCATTCTTTTTTCTGAATTCCTTCTCTTTCCAGCTGACTTTGTAGACGTATATGTTTCCCGTTGTTGCAGATTGTGTTCTTCAGGAAGCAAATGCTGAGATGGAGTTAGGATTGCAAAAGGTTTAAGAAACCTTTTGGCAACCTAAGGGCCCATCAAGGGGAGAGTAGATAAAGAAGATGTGGTATATATACACAATGGAATATTACTCAGCCATAAGAAACAATGAAATCCAGCCATTTGTGACAACATTGATGGACATTGATGATGTTATGCAAAGTGAAATAAGTCAGAAGGAGAAGGTCAAATACTGTATGATCTCACTCATTATGTAGTAGATAATAACAACAACAAACAAACACATAGAGACATTGATTGGATTGGTGATTACCAGAGGGGGCAGGGGGAGGGAAGAGGGTGAAAGGGATGAATCGTCACATGTGTGTGGTGATGGGTTGTAATTAGTATTTGGGTCGTGAACATGATATAATCTATGCAGAAATAGAAGTATAATGATGTACACCTGAAATTTATACAATGTTATAAACTAAAATTACTGCAATAAACAAAAAAATAAAAAACAAAAAAACAAAAAAAGAATCCTTTTGCACTCCTAACTCCTGTGAAAGTAACGAGCCACAGGATTGGGCCAGGGGAACAGCAGAACGTTATTATACACACCTACCAAAGTCTCCACCAGTCTTATGGGGACCTGCAAAGCAAAAACTGCCCTTTAGAGGAGTCTATGTTGGGCAGAAATGCTAGGCCCTTGTACCGCCACCTTGCTCAGTCATTGCGTGTGGGCAACCTCAAGAAGAGAAAAACCCAAGGAAAGAGTGACCTGGGCTTGAAAGCCAAAGCAGAGTCTGAAAAGATGATAGCAGGACACCGTCAGCTAATCACACGCCCGGCAATTGGGCAAGTCTTTTCTTGAATGCTGCGTGTCCATGTCAGCCATGTGTGTGTCTGAACCTCCCTCACAGACTGGCATGGCACCTTGCATATAGCCCTTGCACTAGTAAAGATTGGTTGGTTGCTAAGAGTATGAAATTCACTATTTACTACAACCAACCCTGCTTTGTCAACTTGTCACTGCCCAAACATACCTAGTATTACCTCCTGATGTGGTCAGATCTGAGTGTGGGAAGAAAAATTAACAAATCCACCTGGACCCATGATCCACATGCTGAAATCTCACAGCAAAATCACAGATGAAATACCTTTCCCAATACCATATGTTGTATAGTTGAGTTGAGGAATTTCTTTCCCTAATTCCAGAATATCGATTTTCCTCTTATATTGCTGTAGACGTAACAAGATCAACTCCCCCACCTCCACTGGCCACTAAAGGAATAAAGAGAGATCATGAAGACAGAGAATTAGAGACACCAGCATAGGAGAGATCAAGCATTTTAGAAAACAGAAAGTGGATAGAGACGTGGCAATTAATATGGCAGAACATAGAAAGCTGAAGCCCAAGTTCCAGAGTGGAGAAAGCCAGCAAGAAACAAGCTGATTCCTATTGCAGAACTCTCATCAGCTCAGAAATGAGGCCCCTGATCCTCTGAACCGGGAAAGACTGAAAACGCAAAACAGCTGTGAGTCTTTAAAAGACACATTTGAGCCCAGTGATCTGCCTCACTCCACAAGCCCAGGTCACAACCCACTGACACCTTGAAAGAAGACCAGAGTGAAAGGTTACTCCTGAGGTTAAACTTGACCTCAGGGACACCAAAAAACATAAAGGGAAAGAGTAGAGCTGGAAGAAAGCTGAGGAATCACCCAAAAAGATAAATGAGAAGCAGTTGAGCAAAGAAAATTAGAATATCAACCTGGAGGTCAAATATCTAATTAAGTGTTTCAAGACAAACAAAAACAACGGCAATGGTGGGAAGAAATGATCAAATAATCTAGAAAACATTCCACAAGCCAAGACTACAAATTTCCAGGTCTAAAAGACCAAAAATATCCAGAACAATGAATGAAAAAAGACACATTACCATTAAAGAAACAACAATTTAAAAATCTTCCTATAGAAGCACCAGGCCAGACAGGTTTACCATCAAATTCTACCAAACATTCCAGGAACCAGAGAGGTAGTTTTCTGAGGATCTGTTTGACACTTACATTGGAGAAGCTGGCGTGTTGCCTAGTGAGACTCTGGTGACTGCTTTTCTGGGGGTGTCGAGACTGGGTTACTCTTTGTTGGGGATACTCATATCTAGTCTGAGGAGTCAAGAGACAAGCTGGGGTTTGTGTTGGTGAAAATGGTGTGGTATTTGTTGGTGCTCCTTTCTTCTTGGTGTATAGGGGGTTGTCAGTTGCTTTTTGGGGTTTCCAACATCTCTAATCTGGCAGGAATATGGGGGATCAGTTGCTGAAGCTTCCAACATTTGATGGAGCCCTCATGATGTTGGGGATAACTGGGAGGCATGAGACTGAGGTTCCTGTTGTCTCTGGTGCTTGGAGGCTGGAGGACCACTGCTTGTATGGGGCTCCCACTTTTCAAGTGTTGGCGTGACAGGGAGGGGTCACTGGATGGAGGGCCTTTGTCTCTAATTCAGGAAGAGGATTGGGATAATTGCATGAGATTCCACTTATCTTTAGTCAGGGGTCTCTGGAGGGGTCTTTATAGATCTACTTTTTTCTGGTGCTGCGGGAGAGTAGAAGTCTCACTTTCTGGGTCTGCCTTTGTCTGCATTGTTGGCATAGACAAGGTGGGTCACTGGGCTGGGGCTTCCCATTCTCTAGTGTTGAGGAGCAGCTAAGGGTGTGACTTATGGGGTTGCTGTCATTCCTAGAATTGGAAGTGACTAGGGAGTGCTTGCTGGAGTCCCATAATTTCTAGCTTTGGGGGAATGGAGGTCTTGATGCTCAGACCTCAGCTTTTGTGTTTGTGGATGACAGTTGTTATCTGGGGTCTGGTTGCCTCTAGTTTTGGAAGGAACAGGTGGTGTGTCGCTAGGGCTTCTGTCACATCTGCTGTTGGATGCAGATTGTGAGCACCATTTGCTGGGGCTCCATAATCTCTAGTCTTGGGGGGTGGAGTAAGATTCCCTTGGAGGGGCTTCCATCATCTCTAGTTTTCGGGTTCCAGTTCAACGTGTTTTTAAAAGCATTTTATTTTGAAAATATTTAGAATTACATAAAAGTTGTAAAAGTATACAGGATAGTTTTATTCAGTCAATATTCATTATATTTACGTATATTTTGTTTCCTGCTGATGATCATTCCAGCATTATGTGTCTTTGTGTGTAATTCTTTTCCTTCAGCCTGAAAATTCTCTTTTGAGTTTCTTGAAGTTCAGTTCTGCTGTTGTTTAATTGTTCTAGCTAGGTTTTTTTAAACGCCCTTTGGAAAATATCTTGAATTTATCTGCATTTTTGAAAAATATTTTTCTTAAGTCAGAGAATTTTAAATGGGTAGTTTTTTCCCCCCGTCCCATTCAACCCTTTAGCTGTCAGATGTCATTCATGTCTTCTGCTTCCAAAGTTTCTTTTGAAAAGTTTCCAGACTTACTATTGCTCTTATGAAAGAAACGTGTCCTTTTCCTTTGGTTGCTTTAAAGATTTCTAGTTTGTCTTTCATTTTCTACAATTGTCCATGTTTCTTTGCTTTGATTCATAGTTATTTTGTAGTCTTTGTTTGCTAATTCCGGTATCTGGATTGTCTCTGGGTCTGCTTCTACTGATTTATATATTCATAATTCAGAGCATTTTCCTGCTGCTCTGCATGTCTATTAATATTTTATTGCGTGCTGGATCTTGTGAACAATACCTCGTAGAAGGTCTTAATCATGTTGCCTTCCTCTAACGATTAGGTTTCTTGCACGAATGGATCACCCTGAGCCTCTGAAGGCTAGGTTTTAGACCCTAAAAGGACATATATATTTCAGTTTTGCACTGACTCCCAAGTTGTAATCCTTACTCTTAGTGTGTGGCACTGACTCTCAGGCTGTGACATTTCTAGGGTCATAATTGAAAGCCAGGGCTTTTTTATTTTATCAAGGTCATTCACTTCAGAAAAGTCCAAAAGCCAACGTCCCACTCCTGGCATGTGTGATTTCTGACATTTCTGCACAATATTCAGTTTTCGGTGGCTTTTCTCTTCTAAGTCTCCTAGATTCGTTCCCTGCACATGCACAAGTGAGGTGTTATTCAAGGACCTGAGGGGGGATTTCTAGGAAGATTTTGGGGGCTTCTGTTTGTGAATCTTTATTTTCCACTAAAATATCCTTCAGAGATATTTCAGCGTCAGGTTGTATTTCCTCTACCATAGCCCTGGAATCCAGTATTCTTCCAGAGAGCCCTGGTTCCTTCCTTTTTCTTTAGAATAGTATCTTAGAAACCAATTTCTGGGCGGTTGACAAGTATTCTCATTATTACTGGAGTGTCGTTCTTCTAGGCCTTCTGACCTCACAGGCTTTGGAAAGATATGAAGCTATACTATCCTCTACATACACACATTATCTATCTATCTATGTATCTATCTATCTCTCTATCTATTTACACATCCATCCGTGAAAAGCGTGAATTGATAATGGTAGCTCTTATTCCAATCAAATGCCTCAGTTGGAGTGGAATAAGAGCTAGCCTTCTCTCTTTCCTTGTTTATAACATCTTTCTTTGACTGTGATACACTGGCTCTCATCATCTACAATATAATTACTTAGTTGTTCAAATCTGGTATACGCATAAACTAGTTTCAGAATTGCTAACCCATACCCCTCCGAGAAACGTTTTTCATGAACTAGAGTACAGGATTTCTGATCAGTTCTTTTGATCCAGGCTTACAGGATCTGGTAAAACATATTTTTCCAAAGTAAATTTGTTTTCATTTTCATAGCCTTCATTGTGGCAATGTTATACATTTGCAATACATTTAGATTCATTTGTTATAGCTTGTTTTCCGTTTTACGTTCCATTCACTACCGGGTGGATTAATTTTTTGAACCTACAGTAATATCCACTCTGGGGTGTACAGTTCTATGTGCCTTGGCTAATGCAGAGAGTTGTGTATCCATCAACACAGTCATGATCAAACATGACACACACATGAACTGTCTTCATAGGAAAATTCCATCACTCTCAAATTCCTTTGTGCAGTCCCTTTGTAGTCATCCCCTCTGTTACTCTTTGCCCCTGGAAACCGTTGATTTGTTGTCTTTCCGTACAGTTTTGCCTTTCCCCAAATGGCATACAATGGAATCTACAATAAATGGCTTTATGTCTCTGGCTTCTTTCACTTAGGAAAATGAATCTGATTTAAATTGAGGCATATGTTACACATAGCACAATGCATAGATCTTAGGTGTAGAACTCAATGCATTTTGACAAATGCATACACCTATGAAACCTATACTCCTTTCAAGATATAGAACGTTCTCCTGACCCCATAAAGTTCCTCCATGTCCGTTCTTGGTCAATCCTTACTCCTGCCTCACCCCTTCTCCACAATCTGTGGTTAGATGCAACCACTGTTCTGATTATTTTTCCTATCACAGATTATTTTTTGACTTTTCTTGGAACTCATACAAATAGAATCATACAATATTTACTCTTTTTTGTATGTGGCTGATTTGCTCAGTATAATCCTGCAATGGATTTTAATTAATTCACAATAAAAGATGAAGTATATAATGTTTCCTATATACTGGGAGTCTCGTAAATGTTTTGCATATGTTAGCTGATTGAATCCTTAATACAAATCTGTGAAGTAGGCACTCTCATTGTTCTCATTATACAGATGAAGAAACTTTGGCAGAAAAAGTTTGTTACTTGCTTGAGGTAACCATCTCTAAAGAAGAGAACTGAGATTAGGCAGAAGAGATTGATCTGTGATAAGTTAAAAATGGAGACCACAGTTGATCCCAATGGGAGCACTGGAGCTGAGGTGGCCCTTCAGGGGTCTCTCAAGTGAAGCAAAGGAATTGGGCCTTTATATCCTCCCCCCATGAACCAGTCATTGGAAGTGGGCTGCCATTGGGAGTGGTCACAATCTTATGTGTGGCACTTTCCTTTGGCCCAAGGAAATTCCCAGAGATGTTGGCAGGGTGAGCCCTTAGAAGACTTTCGGCAGTTACAAGAACGAGCGACTTAGTCCTTAAAGAAGAATCTAGAAAATATATCACTGTCTCCATTGTGGTCCATCATTTATGCCACTCAGATACATTTGCTTCTTACAGTCAGTGCACTAGGATTCTGGTCGGTCATGTTGACTGGGGAAACTTAGAAGAGGAAGATCAGTGGGACAAATTACAGACAGCTCTTGACTGCACCTTTTCTTCGTGCTCCAATTGATACTTACCATCCAACTACTCCTACTGTCCCATTTAGATTCCCTTCACCCTTGACAAGCACCTCTGGTGGTCTGGGTGGCTTATCAGGAGGGAGGATCCAGTTCCTCATCCCTGAGTCATCTGAACACCTGATCACCACTCCCTTCACAGGATACAGTTGCTACACTTAATTATTGGGGAAAGAATATCAAAAGAGAACCCAAAGGATTACCTGAAGGCCAAATGTCTTCTTTGCCCTCACTCTATAACAGAAGCCTCATGTCCTCTGGATGAATTACTTGTGCCAGAGGCCATAGTGACTTCTTTCCTTCTGTTGGTCTCATAAGCAGTAGTAAAGTTCAATGGGACTCTGACTTTGTTTCCTGATAGAAGTATCCACCTCTGGGAACTAGGACCTGTTGGTTAATTATTGTTTGCAATTCTTCCCAAGAACCCCATAACCCATCATACGTGAAGAACACCTACAAGGACAACTATTTTATACTACACCTAGGAGTATCCATGCTTGGATTGCACCTAAGACTGTGCAGTAGCTTATGGGATTCCTGGGCAGGGCTATGAAATGCCCAGCCAGGTGATTGACAAGAGTAGATTCTCAGGCAAAAAAGGGTTGCACAGTTCAGAATATCTTCCATTGCCCCAGTAGATCCGCCTTATCTATCTTGATGCACCCAGGAAGGTTAGTGAAGATGAACTACGGCAGCGGGCTTTCTTGCCTTAAGGCTTTTGGCTGGGTTTAGTCAATGGAGAGCCTAGACATGAAATCAGAAGGATGAAAGAGAGTGACATCTGGTCCTGGATATTTCTTGCAGGAGAACCTGGGGCTGGATGCTACTTCTGACCTCCTTTCAGCTCCTGGAATGCAATTCCCTCCTCTCTTGTTTCTAGAATTGGATAATTGCTCACTCTCCTTACCCCTTCAGGCTCATGGGTGTTAATAGAGCCCTACACTTACCAGCTTACTGGGTACCAACCACCTTTTGTGGTTTTCTTACATCTTGTCCACAACTCCGAGAAGCCCTTGTATGAAAACTCTTCTTGAATCATCCTAGTCTCAGTGTGTCCTCTGTATCCTGCTGAGATTCCTACTGATATGCCAACTCATTGATAGCATAAGGAAAAGACCTAATAGTGAACCATAAATCCCAACAAGATCAGGACCCATCAAGTCTCTGACCACATCATCTTCTACCACTCCTTCCCTGTCCCCACCATGATGTACTCCAGTCACACTGGCCTCCGTGTTGTGGACCTTTGCATGAATAAACTGCTTTAGCCACACAAATTCATATGACTCACTGTCCCAACTCGTGAAGGTCTCTGTTCAAGTGTCCCTTAACTAAAACTTTTTCCCTTCTTATTCCGTGTAAAATAGCAAGATCCCAATCCCTATTAACTGTCTTAAAATACTTTCATTTTCTACATAACACTTATAGTAACATATTTTCTTTATTTTTCTATAATCTGCCTTTCTCCTATTAGATCTTAAGTGCTCCAATAGCAGAAGTGGAGTTTTATTCATTGCTGCAGACACCAGTGTCTCCAGCAGTGCTTGGCATATAGAATATACTCAACAAATAGGCTGGTGGTTAAAGGTATCGACTGTCTGGGCTCAAATCTGGGCTCTACCATTTTCTAACCAGAGAGCTCAGGCAAGTGACATGCCAGTTTTCTCATTATTATCAATTATCAAGCATTTAACGGTGAATAAAACAAAGAGGTTACAGTACAGGAGATCAAGAGAGAGAGACACACGAGGTAGGAGAATATGGAGAACTTAGAAAAAGTAAAACACTTAGAAAGTAGTGTCCTAATGATAGAGCAGTCAGCTGGGTCGAATGACGCTGAGTGGTGAAGTAAAATGAGAGTAAAAAATGGCCACTGATTTGGGCCTCATAGAAGCTGCTGATGTCTTTGACAAGAGCCGATTGAGTGACATACTTGGACAAATCTGATTGAAGTGCATTGAAAAGGATGGGAATTGAGGAAGAGGGTTATTTGAACACGAACAACCCTTGCAAATGTTTGCCTTGAAGATTAGCAGAGAAACGGCAAAAGAGCTGTTGAGAGAGACTTTGGGTTTAGGAGAGACAGACTTTAAATGGAAGATACTGGAACATGTAGTAAGTAAGTGCTGGAGTCCTGGCATAGGATGTAGGTCTAAGGAATAGGTTAGGTGTAAATATATGTGAACTTAGACTTTATCCCATGCCAAACTGGTACGAACTGGATAATGGATATCTATTCCCTGAACTGTGCATGAGACCAGTTCTTCAGATAAGGGTCAAAAAGACCTAAAGGTCAGGTTGGCGATATAGGCTGTAAAGTACCCTTGAGGGTTACCCAAGGCATGGTCAATGACCTCCTCCTTGGGTATCACAGGAATCATGCTAGGCTGTTTATGCTGATTGTAATACCAGCTCTTTGTAATACTGTGTTTTGTTGGATGCAACACCTTTCAGTCAACTGCAAGAAACTGAATGTTTGCCTGGGAAAGAAAAAATCCAACCTCCGTATGGGGTTGTACCCAGAGCCTTGCTGACCCCCAGCTCTGATGACATCTCTGGCACCTGCAGTGGAAGATGTTGCCCAAACATATTTTTCACCTTTGTCTTTACCAGGGCACAGGGTCCCAGGAGCAGAGCCCTAGGGCACGGAGGCCCCCAGATCTCCTTACTGAGAGCAGTGACCAGTTAGGCCTGGACTAGGGGAGTGACAACAAGAGGAGACCAGAAGCAACTCTGATCCACAGTGACATTGATGGAAGATTTGAGCCAGTATATATCGCTTCTGAAAATGCCCTAGTTCTGATCAATAACTAATCTTCTTTCCATGGTCTTGAATGGCAGAGCACTTTTAGACACGTGTACCCTGCACAGGAGTAAAATTTCCCTGCAGAGGGCTACACTGCAGGTCTCCTTCCAGCTCTGCTCCCCCAGTCACAACTGACTAGAGACCTTGCCTCAAGCTGGTGAGTCAGCTGAGATGTTCTTTCTGCTTCTTCTGCCCCTCCTTGGGAAGTTTCCACATTCCATGTGCATGATGAGTTATTATGATGGCTTTGATTACATAAGGCCCAGTGTCTACAAGGAAGGGGACTTGTTGGTCATTGGGTTTTCCCCCTTCTATACATTGACTCAGGATTCAGAAATGCAGCAGAAATTTCTTTGTGATTCGTCCAAGCAAAGATGTCACATTTTACCTGTAAGTTCATGTGTGTGTGTGAATCCCTCTGACAGTTATGAAAGTTGAATATAAAAGCTGTGTTGAGAATCTCCCATAAACTGTGAATCATCAGCTCCTTTTTTTCCTTTAATAATTATTTGTGGCTTCCTTTTTTTTTCCCTTCTGGAATATTTTCCTTCTAAACAGAAGACAGAAAAAAGCATCTTTTATTTTCTCCTGCCTGCCTTGGAATAATCTCCATTAGTGTTTATTTTCTGAAAGCCTAAAGTATGCAAGCTGCAGGCACAAAAAACCAAGATCCCACTGCAGTGATCCTCATGCCATCCTGCTCCTGACCCACGAAGTGGGAAGGGAGAGAATCCTTGCGCACACCATATCTTGGCTAGAAGTTAGTGCTAAGAGTAAGTCTCATCATAGTATATAGATTATTCAAAAACGAACTTTTTATTGAGATGATATTCATTTTTCTTCAAAATGCATTTACTGAGTATCCTTTATGGTCTAAAATAATTTGGAATATTCTCTGAAAAAGATGTGTTCTTTTCCAGTTTAATGAGATATAATTGAAGTTCATCGCTGTATAAATTTAAGGTGTACAGCATAATGGTTTCACTTATATATTTCGTAAAATGATGACCACAATAAGTTTAGCTAGCATCTATCATCTCATATAAATATAATAAAAAGAAAAAGCAAAAAAAAAGAAAAGATATTTTTTCCTTGTGATGAGAACTCAGGTTTTATCTCTTAACAACTTTATTTGTACTATACAGCAGTGTTAACTATAGTCATGGTGTACATTATTTCCCTAGTACTTATCAAAGATCAAGTGTTTAATATATATATATGATGAAATTTTCTAGATGTCTTTTTATTAATTGCTAGGCTAATGATACTGCGGTCAGAGAATGCACAGTGTATAATTTCAATGTTCAAAGGCTTACTTGATGGCCCAGTGCATGGTTAAATGTATGTATATTCTTTGGTGTTCATAGAATACCACCGTTATTGACATTTTTATGTAAATATCTGTTAAGCTTAAGTCTTCCATAACTTTGTATATTTTCTTCATCTTTAATTTGACCAAAGGTTGTGTTAAATCTCCAAATCTGGTTGTTCATAAATGTACTTATGCACATTGATCTATAAATAATAGCTCTTTCTCACTTTGGGGGTATGTATATTGACTGTTAGCACTCGATCTTCTCTTCCTTTCACCACATATGGTCACCACATAATGTCACATATGACATATGATCACCACCTTTGATATTTCACATGCTTTTTGCTTTGAACTCGGATTTTATCAGATATTAACGAGGATACCCATGCTTTCTTTTTGTTCATATTTAAATGGGATATCATTTCTATCTACTTTAATCACTTCTGTGTTTTGCTTCAAGTATTGGAAAGTATGTAGTTGGATCCAGTGGTAGGTGGAATGTGCCCCCAAAGGTGACCAAGTCCTAATCCTTCGAATCTGTGAATATGTTACCTCACATAGAAAGGAGACTTTGCAAGTGTGATGAAGTCAAGGATCTTCAGATGAGGAGATAATCCTGAATTATCTGGATGGGTCCAATATAATCACAAGGGTTATTTCACAAGTGAAAGAATAAGTCAAGAATGTCAGAGTCAGAGAAGGAGTTATGACAACGGAAACAGAGATTGAAGTGATATGAGGCTGTTACCTAGGAATGGGAGCAGCCTCTAGAAGCTAGAAAATGCAAATAAATGGACTCTTGTCTAGAGCCTCCAGAAGGAATGCAGTCCTGCTGACACCTTGATTTTCACCAGTGAGACTCATTTTAGATTTCTGACCTCCCAAAGTATGAGATAATAAATTTGTCTTGTTTTAGGCCTCTAAATCGGTGGTAGTTTCTCAGAGTAGCAATAGGAAATTAATAAAAGTCCTATTTGTAATCCAATCTGAGTGTTTCTGTGTGACTCAGAATTACAGCATCCCAACGTTTTGGTTTTTAAAGCTGTATTCACCAATGAAAATAATATTTTAATATTAGAGCAACAAACGCCTATGTTCTACTCTGCAATCTTCTGGAATTGCATGCTGTACCTTGTCAATTAATTTGTTTGAAAATTAAAGTTGGACTGAACTTAGATGTGCAAGAGAGGAATCAACCCAAAGATAAGCTCTAAAGCTCACTGCCTATGATGGTTTTCTAATCTGTAAAGAAATAGATGAAAAGCTGCAAGTTTGCCTTGTTCCTTGGACTCTGAATTGTTTTTACTCTTTAGGAAAAACATAGAGTCATAAATTGCTTCTTCCTCTTTATTTTCTCCCTAAGACTATCTCCTTATTTATGATGGTGCATTTCCCTGCTTCTGCTAGTATGTGTTTCCTAAGTCTGTGAGGCAGGCAGTTTTAGAAAGATATATTGCAAGAGTTTTGATGACACCATTCTATATTCGACTTGCCCTTCCTCCAAGCTTTTCTTATGCACTTCCCTGACCTAGCTAGTTTCTTTGTATGGATCATGAACTTTTGCTTCATCTCATTATACCGGCACTTGACCATGACCAACCTCATGTTGCTGGCCTGCATGAAGTAGTGCTTGACTCGTAAACAAATATGTAAATTGTCCTTTCCACTTAAGCACCCTTACAACTAACTCATTTTAGGACATTGGTCTATGTCTTTTGAGTGCAGAGCGGTAGTGCTGGATCTTCCAAGGTTTTGGGAACACCATGTGCATGTGCTTTCTATTCCAAAGTCATGAAGAGACAGTAATTGCTCTGGAATGGACAAGTTGCTTGAGTCAAAATGCCATGCTTTTCCTCCTTTTTTTCCCACAGGAGTTACTCCTAAAGTGCATGACTTGATCATTATTTCTAATACTATGGCTTTGGTACAGGCTGAACTACAAAAATTATCGTTATGTCCTGGTCTTTGTTTTTGCCTTCAAGGAGATCAACAGGAGCCCCCAGCTGCTCTCCAACCTGTCTCTGGGTTTCCATGTCTACAATTCCTTTCACAGTGATGTCAGCACCTTGGAGAACACCATGAGGTAGTCATTGGGTGGGGCCAGAAGATCCCTAATTACACCTGCCAGGTACAGAACAAGGATGTGGCTGTCACTGCAGGAACCACACCAGCATTCTCTGCCCAGATTGGGACACTGCTGGAGCTCTACACATACCACAGGTATGAGCATGTTGGGGGCATGGATCTGCAGGGACTGAAGTTTTCCTCCTTGATGAAATTCTGTGGCCACTCAAGTGGAAAAGAAGAAAGTGCGTTTGCATATCTCCCTAATAGGAAAATACCTACCACAGATAGTTCTTGATATGGTGGATTCATTATTTTGGTGTGTGAAGCTGAGAAGGTATGAAGTAGTCTGAGGCTAGCATCATTGGCTAAAGCAGACCACAGTAGCTTCTGGAAATGTAGTTGCCCAAATTCCCTCAAAGGAGTGGAAGCTGAATATTCTGAAATAAACACACCTTACTTTTTTATCTTCTCGTTAGTAAAATTTTATATGTAAACATGTACTTAAAAACCATGTTAGTTGGGCAAAAGTCCTGAACAGACATTTATCCAAAGAAGATATACAGATGGCCAACAGACACATGAAAAAATGTTCAAAATCATTAACTATCAAGGAAATGCAAATCAAAATTTGCATGAGATATCACCTCCTGCCCGTCAGAATGGTTATAATAACAGGACAGGAAACAACATGTATTGGAGAGGATGTGGAGAGAAGGGAACTCTCATACACTGTTGGTGGGAGTGCAAACTGGTGCAGCCACTATGGAAAACAGTATGGAGATTCCTCAAAAAAATCAAGGATAGAACTAACATATGATCCAGCTATTCCACTGCTGGGTATTTATCCAAAGAACTTGAAAACACCAATGCATAAAGATACATGCACCCCTGTGTTCATTGCAGGTTTATTCACAATAGCCAAGACTTGGAAGCAACCTAAGTGCCCATCAAGGGACGAATGGATAAAGAAGATGTGGTATATATACACAATGGAATACCACTCAGCCATAAGAAATGATGAAATCCAGCCATTTGTGACAACATGGATGGACATTGAGGGTATTATGCAAAGTAAAATAAGTCAGAAGGAGAAGGTCAAACACCGTATGATCTCACTCATTAAGTAGTAGATATTAACAACACCAAAAAAACACATAGAGGCAGAGTTTGGATTGGTGGTTACCAGAGGGGAAGGTGGAAGGGAGGCGGGCGAAAGGGATAATTCGGCACAAGTGTGTGGTGATGGGTTGTAATTAGTATTTTGGTGGTGAACATGATGTAATCTATGCAGAAATAGAAATATAATGATGTACACCTGAAAATTATGCCATGTTGTAAACCAATGTTACTGCAATAAAAATTTTTTTTAACAATGACAAATAAAAAAATTTTACACTCTTCAAATGCTTTACGAATAGTCACAAATTTAATCCTAATAAAAGGCAATGAAAAGGTACCATTATTATGGGAATTTTTAGAGATATAGAAACTAAGATGGATAGAGGTTATGTAACCTTCTCAAGATCGTGAAGCTAGTCATACTAGAGTCAGGGTTTGAATCCAGGCAGTCTGGCTTCAAAGCCAAGCTTACACTCAATCACTTCTACCATCAGATAATATTGCTTCACATTCACAGTGTTATGGCCAAGAATATAAGTTTACCTACCTGATCATATGAATTTTCTGAAAATCTGCTTATGTTGCTTCCAGAGAACTCAATACAGAACCTTTTAACTCTTTTGATTCAGATAACCTATGGAGATATTGATCCTGTACTGAAAGGTAAGGACTAGATTTCCTCTCTATCAGATGGCTTCCAAGGACATATTTTTAGTCTTCAGAAGGGTCTCGCTGTTGATACATTTTGGCTGGACCTGGGTGGGAAATTTAGTGTCAGTTGATATAAAAAGTGAACAGTTCCTCTGGGTACTTAGAAGAGAGGTGACTATGAACGGTGCCTGCCTGTTACTAAGATACCTGTGACCAAGAGGACGTACACTTCAAAAGATTGGACCTTCATTGCCAGAATCATAGGCTCATCAGCCAATACGTTTATCATGTATGCTGACACAAGTATATTAATAAGTGTGAGCATTGCAGGAAACTATTATTTAACCACTCAGAAGGTGTGGATCACTACATGCACAATGGGATTCTATTTTTATTCCACTTCACCACTTTTTAGATACTTACCATGGGAGTCTTTCCTTTGCACACCAGAACTTTGAGATATCTGGATTTAAACACTCTCTATGGACAGTTAGCCCCTCTAAATACTAAGAAGACTGTTTCTTTACCAAATTATGGCTTGAAATTTTTAACTGCTCATTTGCAGAACCTGAATGTGGAAAATTTTGGAGTGTCTGCTCAATGCCTCCCTGGATTCTCTGCCAAAGGACAAATTAGACACGACCATGTCTGGATCCAGCTACTACATCTATCATGCTGTGGATGTGGTGGCCTGAGCCCTCCATGAAATGCTTTTGATAAAAGCAGAAATGGTGTCCATAGTGGATGCAGGCCAGCTCATGTTTCTCCCTTAGCAGGTAAAATTTCTCCCTTAAATGTGATCCCATTATTGTTTTTTTAGGAGCCGAGAGTTATTTTATTTGGGTATAGAATTGTGATTGTGACATTGTGACAGATCAGCAGTGACGTGAGCATAATGAATTTCTGTTCTTTCTTTACGGGTTGCAAGTAAATCTCTAATAATTGTAGGGGCTAATTAGCAACAGTGTCAACTCTTTTAACTAGAAATAATCAATTAAAAACTTTCTCTGTGAGAGGTAAGTTTGTAAGATAAAACTTGATGACAATTCATCCCAGGGAATTTAAAAATTCAGGGATTTGCAAAATCTACTTCTGGCCCTATCCCATGATATCTTAAATGCAACTGGGGATAGGACAATTTATTTGAACTTCCTGCATTTTTCTAGAAAGTCTACTGATAGCTAAATGAGTATTTCCTCATTGAAATTTAAAATGACTTTTGGAAGCAAGGAGATTGATCCCCTTTTTACAGATGAGAACCCCAATACGTTGAAATATATTTTAATTTCCCCAAGACCTTTTCAATTCTACTTAGATGAACCTAGACTTTTATAAATCCAAAACCTATGCATAATGTGTCTTGAAATACTTGCTCTTATGTACAAGGAAGTGAATGTGATGTCAGATCTAAATACACACATTTTATTGTGAATATACATTTATTTATGAATATAGAACTTTATATATATATTTATGTAGTATATAAATATTAGTTATACATTTACATATAAATTATATCAATTAATGTATGAATATTCTTTACTAGTAGCTTTTATATCTTCTCTCTCATTTAATAAATTATTTTGTTCAACGTTAGTAAGGAGCAAACTTTCTTTCTTTGTCTCTTCTTGAGTTCAAGGAAACTCCCTAGCACCCCTAAAGCAAACCTCATTGCTCAAGGTGCTCAGGTTTAGCTCTACAGCACTCCCTGGACATGGAATCTTCAGGAATGGTTTAAACAAATCATGATGTGCTCTCTGAGGGCAGACAAGAACGCCTTCTTCCTTAAGCATGCAGAATAGTAAACACTCCCGAAATTGAACTTATTCAGAAGATGACTAATATAGAGGGGAAAAAAATCTAATTGCTGGGCAACTGAGTATCCCCACCAGTTCGTATCTGAGTTTTCTGTCCTCACTTTCCATGCTCATTTCATTTCATAACTATGTCCCCCTTTCAGCTCCACCCATTCCTAAAAAACACCCAATTTAAAAACAGCACTGGAGCTCATGTGACACTGGATGAGAAAATAAACTCTGTGTCATAGCATGAAATTCTGAACTATGTCATTTTCCTAAAGGTCTTGGACTTCAGGTGAAAGTAAGGGAGTTTGTTCCCCAGGATCCACGTGGTCAAGATTTCATCATACATGAGGAGTTGATAGACTGGGCCGTCGGATTCAAAAAGGTTGCAGAAAACTCAGTCTTGGATTAATTCTTCCTCTACATCACAAGATAGAGACCATATATGAGAATAATGGTGAAATTATTTAACTCATAACAAAATTCTCATTTATTGATATAATTTTTCTTACTGTTCAAGAGATATTGAAAGTACACTTTTAATTAAGGAGAAATTCCCAAATTTTGAAATGCTTTCTATGCTACAGCAGGACAGTGAGGCGACCAATTTAGTAGGAGGAGCTGATAAATAATTGATGATTTAAATTCCCATTTAAGCTGAAAAAGTGTCAATCTCATTGTTTGCAAATTCATTGCTGTCCATGCATTGTGCCTTGAAGACATAACAGATGCTGACCATCTAGACTTTTGATGACTTGTATATACAATTCAAATTGTCTTTGGCCATTTGGTTTTCTTCCAGAAAACAGATTTTATTCTCTTTAACTAGAATCGAAAGAATTGACATTAAGGTTTTTTTTAATATTTAAATATTTTATTAATATTCCTTATATTTCCATCTCTTCATCCCACCTGTATACATTCTTGTAGAAAAATTCACCATCAGAAAAAAAGATTCCTTTTGCTCTTCCAGGAACTACATTCTTCCTCTTCATCAGATGTCCCTTTAAAACTCAGTCCTGTAAGTCATCCTCCAAGATGCTATATTATATCATTCAAGCCTGTCCCTGTGTCTTTGGTGTATAATCTACCTGACATTAAATATATTACTAAATAAATTCAATAATTGCAATTTGTACTAATCAAACAATTCTCATGTTAATGTATTGTATGAATTTAAATATTATTTATTATTAAGGTAAAATCTGCTTATAGTTCAAAAACGTAATCCAGAAATACCATATTCAGAATCACATTTGGCAATAACAAATATGATTCATGATCAGATGCCCCATTTGCTTAAAACAAACAAGCGTCCTAGTCATTGAGATGGAAAATGTTTTAAATCATTATGTATCTTCATGTTGGGAATTTTTTTGTGCAGATTGACCTTGATTTTATTTTGCTTTCCCTGGGTGCATCAATCATGTCACATCTTAGAGGTGATCTTTGAATTTTTGAGATAATTTAAATAATATTATCAATTATTCAATATTATAAAATAATAAAATATTATCCAATTATATAGTATTGTTCAGTATTATCAATAATTCTCTTCTTTCAAGCTCCCATCTATGGGTGTAGGATGTTCTGTCAGCCAGGATTCAGGAAAATCCCTCAGGAAGAGAGCTACCTGCTGCTTTGACTGTGTATTGTGCCCAGAGAGAGAAAAATGTAATCAGACAGGTATGAACTGGCAAAAATACACAATCACTTTCTCTCAGGTCTTCTTTGTCTCCAAATAAAATGTAAAGGGTCTGGGATTAACCAATAGCATCGCACTTCTTCTTTATTTTCTATTATTTCATTCACTCATTCAATACATTCATTTAGGTAATCAATACATCATTTCCATGTTGGGAGTTACCTTGATCTGGCTTCTTTATACTCACATTGTTAGGTTATGCTGAAGCAGCTCTTCTCAAGGGAATACAGCTCTTAAACTACATGTTGTGTTAGGCAAACACTTAGAGATTCCGTAGCACCATATACTAATCTTGATCACAGAATAACACACACGGTATTAAGATGGAAGTAAGTGTGGGTGTCTTTAGGACATGCTTCCTATTCATATCATTACACCCAAGGTGACGAGCACTGTTTCTTACAAATAGTAGGTGTACAAAAATCAGAACTAAAGATTCAATAAATGAATGGATATATTATATTATTATTGCTCTGGTAGAAGATATAAACAGTAAACCGAGCATGCAAACTTGATAAGATAAAGGCCCTGCTTTCCAAGAAATCATAGTCAGGTACATGTGAAAAAAGAATAACAGGGCAATTTGAATAGTGCCATAATAAAGGTAGTTAGAAGTTAGCAGAGTCAACAAGAGTAGATAGTCTTACTTGGATGAATCAGATAATTCTTCATGGAAAGCTGATGTTTGAGTTGAGTTTTTAAAAACATGTGGGGATTTGTCAGTTCAAGATGAAGAGGGATTCTTGGCAATAGAAATTTGGACAACAAAAGTTATGCAAGATGAATAAGTTCTGGCAACCTACGGTCCAACATGGGCCTATAGTTAACAATAATGTATTGTAGACTTAAAAATTTACTAGGAGGGTAGATTTATGTTAAGTGTTCCTACCTCAAAAGAAAAAAAGTATTTTCAAAAAGGAGGTTAAAATAAAAAAATAAAGAAGACAGGAGGAAGCATTTGGAGGTGATGAATAGGTTTAAGGACTTGATTGTAGTGATGGATTCACGGGTGTATATTATCTCCAAACACATTAAGTTGTACACATTAAGTATGTACAGCTTTTTGTATGTCAGTCATACCTCAATAAAGTGTTTTAAAATGTTTTTATGTGGTATATTCAGACATATGGAATAAGACTAGTATGGCTGGAATGAGATGATAAAAGACTGATCGTGGATGATGATGGAATAG
The DNA here is from genome assembly GCF_020826845.1 of Diceros bicornis minor. NCBI lineage: Eukaryota > Metazoa > Chordata > Mammalia > Perissodactyla > Rhinocerotidae > Diceros > Diceros bicornis. The sequence continues at coordinate 20,466,863 of NW_026690866.1, forward strand.
GTAAATAATGAAAAAAAAATCCCATCATATTTAAAGTACAATATTCCAGTCTTAACAAACAAAACAGCAAGGAATTCATATGTACTAATTACCAAAGTTATCTCTTGCGATTGCTAAATGTTCTGTCCAGTAAAATAATGCATGAAATAACATATTACAGAAATAAATAAGGGCTGGAGGAGAGAGCATGTTTACAAATTATGTTTTTTGTTAGAACGCATCTGGCTATAAATTAAAAAGAAAACAAACTAAATGTGTCTTTTAAAAAATATTTATTATATCCCATAAAAAAGACCAGAGTAATTTACTATGATGATTCGTTGTGCCAGAAAAAATAAAACCACAGTGTTGCATTATAAAGATGGAGAGGGAAATATGTTTCGTTCCATTTGTTATTTACTTAATGAATATTGTCATAAATATCACTTTTCAAAAATAAAAAAAAGTGAAACAATTAAAAAAAATGGCCAGAGATAGAATGACTCGAGGATTAGAGAATTCAGCAGCTCAAAACTATAATCAAGCACAGATGATATTCTCATATTTTGTTCTATCATCTTGTGTTCCCAGCTTTCTCTTCAGGCTGGGCTCCTTGTGGTCTCAAAGGCTGAGCTGTTTAAAGTATTATACCATAGTAAGAGAACAGAAAGATTAAAGGGAGTGGGCATCTACTCCCCCTGACTTTGTAAGAGTAACTCAAAAACACATCTTCCAAGTGGGGCCAATTATAATTGATTTAGAGCTGTCAGCCTCCCCTCAATCACACGGCCTCATGCAAGAAGTTGAATGTCAAAGCACAACTGAGCTACTGGTAGAAAGGGGATAGATGGGTCATGAATAAGCCACCAGTGGAATCTGCTTCAACGTTTACTTACATAATGCAAAAAATATTTTAAATTAGAATGCAAAAATATCTAATCAATTAGTGGGATCCAAAATAATGTATCAGGCCGGCCCTGTGGTGTAGTGCTTAAAATTCAGCATGCACCATTTTGGTGGCCCGGGTTCATGGGTTCAAATGACAGGCATAGACCTACACCGCATATCAAACATTCTGTGGTGGCCACTCACATACAAAATAGAGGAAGACTGGCACAGATGTTAGCTCACGGCTAATCTTCCTCAATCAAAAGATAAATAAATAAATGAATAAATAATTAACTAAATAAATAAAAGATGAAATTAATGTATCAATAGTAATGATTTTCCCACATATCAATAGTAAAGTGTTTGATAATGCAGTATTAAAGTCTCATTTCTCACTCTCAAAAACACAAAAACGTAATGCACAAAGTACATTAGTTAGAATGTGTTCAGCTCAAAGTGATAGAGAACCTCATAGTGGCCTTAAATCATGACATTTGTTATTTATGTTACAAGAATTTCAGAAATAGACAGATGCAAAGGTTTTTTTTTTTTTTCCTATCAACCTTTTGATAACAAAGACTCAGGCTCCATATAACTTTTGCTTCAATATGCTTAGTGTGTTGAATTTTATTTTTACAAGTGTCTGCCACTGCTCATCATCCACAGGGGAAAGAAAGAGGAAGAGTGAGCTATAGCATCCTATTAGATGCAGGATTTATTTAGTGCAAGAAAGAGACCATTCAATCAGATTGTCAGTGATTTAGGCCCATGGCGCATAGCTGACAAGTGAGGTGGAGCACACTCTGGGAAAAATTAGCTTAGATCTGCCACAATTGGCTTAGGTCACTCAAAATTGGGGTTCTAATAGCTAGGTATAATGGAGGAAGTGTGCTTGTAGGTAGTTGTTGTATGTTATGCGAAGCATAGTTTTAATTTTTGCTAAAAATGTGTTTGGGAAATGCAAAACAAAATGAACACAGTTAGCGCCATTAAATTTCCCAAACGGAATGTCTGAATATTACAAAAGTCTTTATCCTTTTCTAAATAATTTTTAGCTTTACCGCAATTCAAACCACTTTATCAAAGGAATTTACTTTGAAAGTTAAGAATTTTACTACGTTTTTTATCAAACAAAAATCGAGTTAGAAAAATCGAGAAACAAGATTTATATAGAAAAGTGATTCAAAAAGAAAAGCTGTAATTACGGTAATTATATTGTTCTAATATTATTTGTAGAAATAGGGACGAGAAAAGAATGCCCACTTTCAACAATAAGAATCGCTGCTTCATGCCCTGAGGTCAGAGATGAGTAGTTGTGGCAGAGACCCTATGGCCCACAAAGCCTAAAATATTTGTTCTCTGTCACTTTACAGTAAAAGTTTGCCCAATACAAATTCATAGGCCAGGGCGTAGCCCTTGAATGATGGCTGATGGGCATGCCTGCATATGTGTTGCAGCTGCCTCATCCTCAGCTGAGATGACTTGTTCTCATGTGTTCTTCTTGTCTCACAGTACTCCCCAGAGAGATTGAGCTCTAGGTGAGCACAGTGGTATAGCACTTGATGTCCCTGATGCCCTGCCTTCCTTTCCCTGCCTCACTTTCCCAGTACCTCACTGGTGTGTTGCAAAATCCCCACCACCTAAAATATTCACCCTTAAACCTTTAAGTTTATGGAAACATCCAACTAACACAAGACCCAAACTTGGAACTTCTGGAGGTGGATTATCACCTACTTGAAGCTAAAAGCATTCTGGCATAGAACGGAACTGATTAATGTGAATATTTTTAACCTAAGTCTCTGCAACTTTGTGTCTCACAACCAAATAAGGTGTGGGCAATGGGCCCTATAATGCCAATGAGACTTTTGTTTTTTGTCTTGGGAATGTGGAAGAGTGGCTGACTGAATCACCAAGACTTTCCTTTGCTTTTCAAATAGAGATCAATGTATAGGGCGTCCAGGAAACCAGTATGCAAACAATGAGAGAAATTGCATCCTGCTGAAAGTTGTGACATTTCTGGCATTTGAAGATTCTTTAGGGAAGACTCTGGTTTTCACAGCTCCTTGCTTCTCTGTTGTCACAGCAGTGGTCTTTGGGGTCTCTGTGAAGCACCGAGACACTCCTGTAATCAAGGCCAAGAGTTGGACTCTCAGCTACATCCTGCTCATCTCCCTCACTCTCTGCTTTCTCTGCTCCTTACTCTTCATCGGCTGACCCAACACAACCACCTACATTATTCAACAAATCACATTTAGAGTTGTTTTTACTGTGGCTCTTTCCACTGTCTTGGCCACAACTATTTTTGTTGTGGTGGCCTTCAAGGTCACTGCACCAGGGAGAAGGATGTGGCAGTGGTTGGTGTCAGGGACACATAACTTCATCATTCCCATCTGCTCCTTTATCCAGCTGAGTCTCTTTGTGATCTGGCTGGAACCTCTCCTTCTTCATTGACACAGATGTACACTCTGAACATGGCCACATCCTCATCGTGTGCAACAAGAGCTCAGTCACTGCCTTGTACTGTGTCCTGGGATACCTGTGATCCTTGGCCCTGGGCACCTTCACTGTGGCTTTCCTGGCCTGGAACCTGCCTGACAACTTTAATGATGCCAAGTTCCTGACATTCAGCATGCTGATGATCTGCAGTGTCTGGGACATTTTCCTCCCTGCCTGCCACTGCACCAAGGGCAATGACATGGTGGCCGTGGAGAGCCTCTCCATCTTGGCCTCAAGTGTGGGGCTATTAGGCTGCATCTTTGCCCCCAAGTGTTACACTATCTTCCCAAGGCCAGAGAGAAACCCATCAATAGGGTTAAGGAATACAACTGGTTCAGGTGAAAATAAGCAATATATATATATTTTTCACCAGAATTTGCATACACCTGAAAAATAAACTACCAAATTTTTGCAAGCAGACTTTAAGTACCAAGTAAAGGGCCAGCCCCTTGGTTTAGCGGTTAAGTGTGCGCGTTCCGCTACTGGAGGCCTGGGTTCGAATTCCGGGCGTGCACCGACGCACCACTTGTCAGGCCATGCTGAGGTCGCGTCCCACATACAGCAACCAGAAGCATGTGCAACTATGACATACAGCTATCTACTGGGGCTTTGGGAAATAAAAAAAGGAGGAGTATTGGAAATAGATGCTAGCTCAGAGCTGGTCTTCCTCAGCAAACAGAGGATGATTAGCATGGATGTTACCTCAGGGTTGATCTTCCTCACACACATACACACACAAATAGTACAAAGTAAATTTACCTTACATCTCCAATTAATTTATTGTTTTACTTTCTTTTGGCTTTGTACAATGATCCTCGGCATTCAAATGCACAAATACACAAATATGAATATTACCTCAGATTAATTTTCCTCTAAAATTATCTGTGGTAGATTGCATAAATGCCCACACATCAGTTCTCTCCCACCATCTGTGTGTTTTGGTAGAAACCTCCCACTTTGACTCTGTGCGGACTTGGCCTTTTAACTGGCTATGGTCAATTGAACACTAGTAAATGACAACAACACATCTTTAAGAATATATATTAAGGAACAGCAGAGTCAAGATGGCAGTGTAAGCAGACTCGGAACTAACCTCCTCCCGTGGACACAGCCAATTTACAACTACTCATGGGAAAATTACCCCTGAGACAGAACTGAAAACTGCATAAGAGGAACTCCTGCAACAATGGACAATTCTAACTGAGGTAGAAGAGGCAGAGACTCACTTCTGGAGAGGAAAATCGCCGCCTTCACAAGCTGCCAGCTTCACGGCTGCCGTTAGCAGCTCACAGGTACACAGCCTCCCTGGAGGCGTGGGGTCCTGAGCCGGGGAGGGCCCCCGCTGTGGGCATTTTGTGGACCTAGCACAATCGATATGAGAGGCATAAATCTGACTTTGCCTGCTACTAAAACACTGGGTAGTACCCCAAGAAAACCCGGTTCACAGAGAAACTAAAACTGGCTCTTAAAGGGCCCGAGTGCAAACACACCCGTTTCAGAAAGCATCCTAAAATCACCAGAAAGAAAGGTGCACAGTGCTGTGGTGAAAAGAGACTCACCTAATAGGCCCTGAGTGCATCTCGGTGAGGGGTGAGACCTCTCCAGGGACTGGGACATTGGCGGCGGACATTGCTGTGGGCAGGTGTGGGCATGCTGACACAGAAGCCATTGGAGTTCTCCCTGAGGCCTGCTAGCCCAGGTCTGCCCCGCTCACTAGAGCACCGATTTAATCCAGCTCAGCCAGGGCATGCAGCCCACCCTAGAGACTGGCCCCACCCAACAACAAGCCCTCAGGCAACTTGTGGGCCTGCATAGATTGGTGACTGGATTCTCTGCAGCCTGGCAACTGAGCGGACTTGAGCCAGGCAGGGTCTGCACAAGGAGCGGGTGGAGAGTGTGGGGCGGTGGCGGAGTGTGTGGGGCTCCCGCTGTGGAGAGACTGGGTCTGCTTGGGGAGGTCGGGGTGCTCACACGGGGCAGGATTGTGTTGACTGTGTGTGTGGACCTGTGGTCTGCAGGGCTTTTCAGCTGCAGAAGACTTGTGCTTCTCAAAGACCCACATGGAGGTTTGCCCCACCTTCCAAAGCCTGAAATGATTGGGTGATCCTGTGCCTGAGGTCAGACCCACCCAGCTGCAACCTCAGAGAGCTGACAAGAGACTTAATAGGCTAGAGGCTTACAGCAATTGTAAGGCCCTGAGCCTAACAACCTGCCATGCTGGGGGCCTACTCACTTAAAAGAAATACTGCAACACAAATGTTGTATTAGAACTTGCAGTCAACTGTGCTGGGGCTCTCCACACCTGATAAAGAAACTGAAGGGCCCACAGCAACTACAAGCAGCTGAGCATTACAACAGCTGGCCAGGAGCATAACTCGGCCACCCTGGGCGCCTACAGGGAGAGCAAACAGGCCACAACAGAAGGACACACGTAGCCCACAAGGGGTCACCCCTGGAACATTGAGAACTGAGGGAAGCAGACTGGAAGACCTCTAAGGCATCATTTACATAAGGTCACCTATCCAAGAGCAGGAGACGTAGCTGACCTACCTAATACGTAGACACAAGCATAGGGAAAGAGGCAAAATGAGGAGGCAAAAGAATACATTCCAAGTAAGGGAACAGGACAAAACCCCAGAAAAGGAACTAAGTGAAACAGAAATGAGCAACCTACCCGACAGAGAGTTCAAACTAAGAGTGTTAAGGATGCTCACTGATCTGGGGAGAAGAATAGATGAACTCAGTGAGAATGTCAATAAAGAAAAGGAAGACATAAAAAAGAACCAATCAGAAATGAAGAATACAATACTGGAAATGAAAAATTCATTAGAGGGACTAAAAAGCAGAGTAGAGGATACAGAAGAACGGATCTGTGAGCTGGACGAAAGACTAGAAGAAATTACCCAACCTGAACAGGTAAAAGAGAAAAGAATTAAAAAGAGTGAGGACAGTCTAAGGGACCTTTGGAACAACATCAAGCACACTAACATCCGTGTTATAGGTGTCACGGAAGGAGAAGAGCGAGACCAAGGGGCAGAGAATCTATTTCAAGAAATAATAGATGAAAACTTCCCTAACCTAAGGAAGGAAACAGACATCCAGGTACAGGAAGCACAGAGAGCCCCAAACAAAATAAACCCAAAGAGGCCCACACCAACACACGTCATAATCAAAATGTCAAGAATTAAAGATAAAGAGAGAATCCTAAAAGCCGCAAGAGAATGTCAAGATACATACAAACAAACCCCATAAGGCTATCAGCTGACTTCTCAGCAGAAACCTTACAGGCTAGAAGAGAATGGCACGATATATTAAAAGTGCTAAAAGGAAAAAACTTACAGCCAAGAATACTCTAGCCATCAAGGTTATCATTCAAAATGGAAGGAGAGATCAAAAATTTCCCAGATAAGCAAAAATTAAAGGAGTCTGTCACCAAGAAACCAGTGCTACAAGAAATGTTAAAGGGACTGTTTTAAGGGGAAAAGAGAAGACCACAAACAGGAAAAATTATCTATTTCCATGATATGAAAGTAATGGATACAAATACACAAAAAAGAGGTTAGATCTGATATCAGAAACATAAAAGGAGGGAGGAGGGGAGTTAAGAGTACAGCTTTCAGACTGGTCAAACTAAAGTGACCATCAATTCTGTATAGAAGAAGAAAGGAACAGAGAAGGACTACTAAAACACTGAGAAAAAAAGTTAAAAAATGGCAGTAAGTACATACTTATCAATAGCTACTTTAAACGTCAATGGACTAAATGCTCCAATTAAAAGGCATAGGGTGGCTGACTGGATAAAAAAACAAGACCCATATATATGCTGCATGCAAGAGACACACTTCAGACATAAAGACACTTACAAACTGAAAGTGAAGGGATGGAAAAAGATACTCCACGCAAATAGCAATGAAAAGAAAGCTGAGGTAGCAGTACTCATATCAGACAAAATAGACTTTAAAACAAAAACTGTAAAAAGAGACAAAGAAGGGCATTACATAATGATCAAGGGAATAATCCAACAAGAGGTTATAACACTTGTAAATTTCTACGCACCCAATGTAGGTGCATGTAAATATATAAAGCATTGATTAACAGACATAAAAACAGAAATAGACAGTAACACAATAATAGTAGGGGACTTTAACACTCCACTTACACGAACGGATAGATCATCCAAACAGAGGATCAACAAGGAAACATTGGCCTTAAACGACACACTAGAACAGATGGACCTAGTAGATATATACAGAGCATTCCATCCAAAAACCGAAGAATACACGTTTTTTTCAAATGCACATGGAACATACTCCAGGATTGATCACATATTAGGCCACAAAGCAAGTCTCCATAAATTTAAGAAGATTGAAATAATACCAAGTATCTTTTCTGACCACAACGGTATGAAACTAGAAATCAACTATAGGAAGAAAATCAGAAAAGTCACTAATACATGGAGATTAAACAAAATGCTACTGAACAACGACTGGGTTAACGAAGAAATCAAAGAAGAAATCAAAAAATACCTGGACACAAATGAAAATGAAAATACGACATGCCAGAATTTATGGGATACAGCAAAAGCGGTTTTAAGAGGGAAGTTTATAACGATACAAGCCTATCTCAACAAACAAGAAAAATCTCAAATAAACAATCTAACAATGCACCTAAAGGAACTGGAAAAAGAAGAACAAACCAAGCCCAAAATCAGTAGAAGAAGGGAAATCATAAAAATCAGAGGAGAAATGAATGAAATAGAGACCAAAAAAAAAAATAGAAAAAATTAATAAAACCAAGAGCTGGTTCTTTGAAAAGATCAAACAAAGATCAACAAAATTGACACATCTTTAGCTAGACTCACTAAGAAAAAAAGAGAGAAGGCACAAGTAAGTAAAATCAGAAATGAAATGAAAGAGGAGAGGTTACAACAGACACCTTGGAAATACAAAAGATTATAAGAGAATACTATGAAAAGCTATATGCCAACCAGTTTGACAATCTGGAAGAAATGGATAAATTCTTAGAATCATGCAACCTTCCAAAACTGGATCAAGAAGAAGTAGAGAATTTGAATGGACCTATCACCAGTAAGGAGATCGAAACAGTAATCAAAAACCTCCCCAAAAATAAAAGTCCAGGACCAGACGCCTTCCCTGGGGAATTCTACCAAACTTTCAAAGAAGACTTAATACCTACCCTTCTCAAACTCTTCCAAAAAAATCGAGGAGGGGGGGAAGCTCCCTAACTCATTCTACGAAGCTGACATTACCCTGATACCAAAACCAGACAAGGACAACACAAAAAAAGAAAATTACAGGCCAATATCACTGATGAACATCAATGCAAAAATCCTCAACAAAATACTAGCAAATAGCATACAACAATATGTTAAAAAGCTTATACACCATGATCAAGTGGGATTTATTCCAAGGATGCAGGGATGGTTTAACATTCGCAAATCAATCAACGTAATACACCACATTAATAAAATGAAGAATAAAAATCACATGATCATCTCAATAGATGCAGAGAAAACATTTGACAAGATACAGCATCCATTTATGATAAAAACTCTGAATAAAATGGGTATAGAAGGAAAGTATCTCAACATAATTAAGACCATATATGAGAAACCCACAGCTAATATCATCCTCAATGGTGAAAAACTGAAAGCTATCCCTCGAAGAACAGGAACCAGACAAGGATGCCCACTCTCACCACTCCTATTTAACATAGTACTGGAAGTCCTAGCCAGAGCAATCAGGCAAGAGAAAGAAATAAAAGAGATCCAAATTGGAAAGGAAGAAGTGAAACTGTCACTATTTGCAGATGACATGATTTTATATATAGAAAACCCTAAAGAATCCACCAGAAAACTTTTAGAAGTAATAAACGAATATGGTAAAGTTGCAGGATACAAAATCAACATAAAAAATCAGTTTTATTTCTGTACACTAACAACGAAGTAGCAGAAAGAGAAATTAAGAATACAATACATTTACAATTGCAACAAAAAGAATAAAATACCTAGGAATAAACTTAACCAAAGAAGTGAAAGATCTGTACACCCAAAACTATAAAACATTTCTGAAAGTAATTGAAGAAGACACAAAGAAATGGAAAGATATTCAGTGCACTTGGATTGGAAGAATTAACATAGTTAAGATGTCCATACTTCCTAAAGCCATCTATAGATTCAATGCAATCCCTATCAAATTTCCAACAACTTTTTTGACAGAAATAGAGCAAAGAATCTTAAAATTTAAACGGAACAACAAAAGACCCCGAATAGCTAAAGGAATCTTGAGAAAAAAGAACAAAGCTGGAGGTATCACACTCCCTGATTTCAAAATATACTACAAAGCTATAGTAACCAAAACAGCATGGTACTGACACAAAAACAGACACACAGATCCAATGGAATAGAATCGAAAGCCCAAAAATAAACCCACACATCTATGGACAGCTAATCTTTGACACAGGAGCCAAGAACATACAATGGGGAAAAGAAAGTGTCTTCAACAAATGGTGTTGGGAAAACTGGATAGCCATATGCAAAAAAATGAAAGTAGACCCTTACCTTACACCATATACAAAAATTAACTCCAAATGGAGTAAAGACTTGAATGTAAGACCTGAAAGTGTGAAACTTCTAGAAGAAAACATAGGCAGTACGCTCTTCGACATTGGTCTTAGCAACATCTTTTCAAACACCACGTCTGACCGGGCAAGAGAAACAATAGAAAAAATAAACAAATGGGACTACATCAAACTGAAAAGCTTCTGCACCACAAAGGAAACCATCAACAAAACTAAAAGACAACCTAAAAATTGGGAGAATATATTTGCAAACGATACATGTGATAAGGGCTTAATCTCCAAAATATATAAAGAACTCATGAATCTCAACAACGAAAAAGCTACCAACCCAATTAAAAAATGGGCAAATGACCTGAACAGACATTTCTCCAAAGAAGATATACAGATGGCCAACAGACAAATGAAAAGATGTTCAAAATCACTATCAGAGAAATGCAAATCAAAACTACAAAGAGATATTACCTCACGACTCTCAGAATGGCTGTAATTAACAAGACAGGAAACAACATGTGTTGGAGAGGATGTGCAGAGAATGGAACTCTCATACACTGCTGGTGGGAGTGCAAACTGGTGCAGCCATTATGGAAAACAGTATGGATATTCCTCAAAAAATCAAGGATAGAACTACCATATGATCCAGCTATTCCACTGTTGGGTATTTATCCAAAGAAATTGAAAACACCAATTTGTAAAGGTACATGCACCCCTGTGTTCATTGCAGCGTTATTCACAATAGCCAAGACTTGGAAGCAACCTAAGTGCCCATCAAGGGACAAATGGATAAAGAAGCTGTGGTATATAAACACAATGGAATACTACTCAACCATAAGAAAAGATGAAATCCAGCCATTTGTGACAACATGGATGGACATTGAGGGTATAATGCAAAGTGAAATAAGTCAGAGGGAGAAGGTTAAATACTCTATGATTTCCTTCATTAAGTACTAGATAATAACAACAATAAACAAACACATAGGGACAGAGATTGGATTGGTGGTTACCAGAGGGGAAGGGGGGAGGGAGGAGGGTGAAAGGGATAATTCAGTACATTTGCTTGGTGATGGGTTGTAATTAGTATTTTGGTGGTGAACATGATGTAATCTAGGCAGAAATAGAGGTACAATTATGTACACCTGAAATTTTTACAGTCATAAACCAATGTTACTGCAATAAACAAAAAATTAAAAAAAAAGAATATATATTAAGAATAAGTTTACTAATTGTACGATCATGGATATTCTCCTGTATTGTCATCCACCACTGTTATGCACTGAGTACTTCTACTCTTAATTTTAGCCCTATAATCCATTTGGAGTGATTTACTTGTGAATAATGTTAGTCAATGGTCCAGGGTTTTATTTTGCAAAGGGATATCTTATTGTCTATAAAACAATTACTGTATCATTTTAAAATTTGATTTTAAATACAATGAAGCTGAATGATGCTTGGAAAATGGATATTATTTTCATTCATAATTGTAGTATATCTCTCCATTTCTTCAGAGCTTTTATGTCTTGTGGTATCTCTTTATAATCTTCTTCATTTATCTTACACAACTTATAAATTATATAACTACATACAGCATCATGCTGCATAAATCCAATTATTTCAAATATTTTATTTCTCCTAAGTCTAGAATAATTACTTATATGTTTAAATTAGTTCTTGGTAATAAAATGATATTTTTTATATGGTTATCTAGTATCTTTTCACGTTAGTCAACTTATTTAAAATTCTAAATTTTATAAGTTATTTCCCACTAAAATAATAGATTTTTCTCTTCTTCTTTCATATTATTTACCTTATTCTTTCTATTCTCATTTTTAAATGACTGGGCTCTCTGGTGCCACACTGAATCACAATAATGTTTGCCAGGAGCATCTTCCTCTTCTGAAGTGTAGCCTAAACACCAGATAAATTATTTGTCAGGGCAAAGCAGTCATCTAAGAGAGAGAAAACAAAAACGTGAAGGGGAACCATTTCTACCTGGAAGTCAACAGACTTCCCTCTCTTGGTTATTTAATGCTAGATATGTTATGACAATGTACCCACTGAGAATTAGAGGACCTCACTCTAGTTCCAGGAATTAATCTTGGTCAAATAGTTTAACCTCTTTAGACTTTCTTCATCTTTATTATGAAGAGCTTGAAAAGTGTTTATAAGTTTTAATGTCCTATGATTCCAAGGTATCCTTTACCCAGATGCACCTGACAAAGAACAGAGTGAATTTTCAGTTATCTACTTCTCCATCAACATTATCACTTGGGAAGGAGAATGCCCCTGAGCTAACATCTGAGCCAATTCTTCTCTAATTTTTCTCTGTGGGTTGCACCACTCCTCAAGAATGGCTTGAGGAGTGGTGCATTAAGTGTCTGGTGGTGCATAGGCCTGTGCCCGGAATCAGAACTAGTGAACCCCGGGCCACGAAAGCAGAACACGGGAACTTGACCACTACGCAACTTGGCCAGGCCCCAATATTATTTTTGTCTGAGGAAATGGATGTATGGAAACACTTAACTAAGGCTTGTAAATAGATAGTTCATCGAGGAATTTTGTCTGAAAGAATGAAAAGAGAGGGTACATAGTTGCAATATGTCTTTGTAAGTAAATATCTAGATGGAAACTGAACGTGGCTGCACCAACGAGGGACATGACAACATGATACATCTAGAACTAATACATCTACGCATACAAAGAAGAAAAAAACCCACTATGTATTCGATCGGGATACATAGCATTAGGCTAGACTTGTTCAAAGACATTGAAACACTGACCCCAAATTCTCACTTCCTCCACCCTACAAGGGATCCAGCTTTGGGTCATTCCGGCGACCCAGAAGTCCCAGGTCCAGCTGTTGCCCAACTTGGAGGGGCTCCACAAAGTCCCTTGACTTGTCATCATGCGGTTAAGGGTAGGAGTGTGCTAGACTTCGGACTAGGGGGATAGGTATGGAGACAATGGATCTCAAAAAGTTAGCAGTTGTCCTAGCATCTTTTCGATGGACTAGATGCTGGACTTCCTGGTGGCTCAGAGTCAGGCCGTCAATGGAGCAGTTGTGGCTGCACCAGAAGTGAACCAAGACGTGCACCGGAAGTGGACCAAAATCAGCAACAGAAGGTGAACACAGGCTTGCAAGTGGGAAGTGGAACATGGCTCCCACCAGGATGAATTGTGTGGCAAGTGGTACCATCTTAATGTAGAATGTGTGTGTGCCAGGAGTTGGCAGGAAACTGGAGTGGTGGGTTTGATGTAAGCGCTGAGTGGAGGGGATTTTTGAGGCCTGGGGGGACCAAATCAACCCATAACAGTAGCCTTGTCTCAAGTCAGAGGAGGTGGGTTTCAGTGTGGTAAGTCATAATTTGATGTGGTGGTTGCAAAACCTAGAAACCCTTGCCTCTGCCAGAGTCTCATGTCTGTGTGTATTGGATGCATTTTTCAATTCCCTACTCAGTAGTCATGTATACTTTAATATTTTTATCTTAAGAATATATTTTACTTGACCCAGTATGTCAAGGACTATTATGGTCTCAATGTATAATCAGTATAAACATTATTATTGAGATGTTCTATATTCACTTTTGTCATACAAATTTTTTTTATATCCATTCATATTTTACACTCATAACATACCTGAATTTAGACTAACCATATTTTAAATGCTCAATAATGACATATGGCGAGTGGCTACCAGATTGGTTAACAAAATAATTAATAAATGTTATGTTTTTGGAGCTCTTTTAGATTTATGGAAAAATTGAGATGAGAGTATAGAGTCCCTGTATACTCTTCCTCCCTGCACACACGCACACTTTCCATTATTATTAACATCTTGCATTAGCGTGGCATATTAGCTATAATTCAGGAAGCAAGATTGATACATTATTATTAACCAAGAACTATAGTTTACGTTAGGGTTCACTCTTTGTCTTGTACATTCTGTGGGTTTTGGGAAATGTATCCTGTGCCCACCGTTACAGTATCATACAAAATAATCATTTTCCCTGACATAAAAGTGCACTGTGCTCCAGGGCCAGATAGATGTATAGATGTGGCCCTTGTCATTGATGTTTGGGGTGATGGGAACATAGGTGTTTTCCAGCATGTATCCTCCACTTTAGGATGAAAATTAAAGGAATTTCCCACATAGTCCCATGTTCTCACAACAGCATAAATAGTGGAGGAAACTAATCCTGAAGGTGTGGAAGTGGATCATCACACCATATTGATTCCTGGGAGGAGGGAGGAGGGTGAAAGGGATAATTCGGTACATGTGTGTGGTGATGGGTTGTAATTAGTATTTTGGTGGTGAACATGATGTATTCCATGCAGAAATAGAAGTACAATGATGTACACCTGAAATTTTTACAATGTTATAAACCAATGCTACTGCAATAAACAAAAAATTAAAAAAATAAATAAATAAATAAAATAAAAAGCAGCTTTATCACTGAGATCCCAAAAGGCATCTCCATGTGCAGATGCACAACATTCTCTCTGACTTCGCTCCTGGTCCGATTTTCTCACCTAATGTTGTTGATGTTTGTCTTCCCCAAATAGTTTTTCTTTATCAGACTTGTCTGAATGATGCCTATTTTATTGAGCTTCCCCAAGAATCAGAGTGACTGATTACTTTTCCTCTGGACTTATTTTATACTTGTTTTATACTCTTATTTCTGCTTCTATCTCTCTTTCTAAATTATTTTTTTATGTTTTCTTTCTCCGTTCTCCTTGTTTTGAGTTGAGAGTTTAATTCACTCGTTTTCATTTTTATTTACTATTCAAGATATTTAATGCTCAGATATTTTCTTTCAGAACAGACAGTTTTCTTCTCTTCCTCCTTTCTCTCTCCTCTCTCTCCAGGGCTCCTTGCTACCCCTTGGTTTGATTTCCTGTTTCACCAAAGAGTTAGTCATGAGAATGATTAGTGGCTTATAAATTGTCTGATTTGTTTAAGATATGTTGGCAGTTAATGAGCATTTTTGCGTGCAAGTTGGTTAAGGAACTGGATTTCAAATCTGCCTGTTCCTCTGATGAGCTATTGAGTCAGAATTTCTGTGGTTGGCCATGTATCTCTCTTCTGGTGGCTTCAGGAGATGATTACTATGTAGAAATTGCTTGCTGGACGAAGATAGGAACTAATTTTATAATAATATTATTTCTTTGCTTCGGAGTAGGACGTTTGAGATTTATATGCAGACATATGTGTGTGTGTGTATGCTCCAAAAATAATTAATGATAAATCAAGATTAACAATATATACGATTCCTATATTGACTTTTTTTTGGACAAAGACTGAGAAGTTGACTAGTCTTACTATGGTTGTAGTTAGGTTCACTTTACTTCATATTTTTAAAATCCTTTTTTTAATATATGATTGAACATATACTTTTTGACTGCTAACCACCTTTTAGTCCCTAAATCTTTTGCCTTCAGATATGTGTACCATTATACACATTCATATATGAAAGTTTCATATTAGTTGTGGCTTTACTTTTGTGAGCATGTGTATGGACTATTACTGACAATGCCCTTTCTTTCAGCATCTACGTTCAGTGTTAGTTTCCTATGTCTTCGTGGAATGTAGAGTAACATTCAATATTGAAAAGGTGATTTAAGTAACTTCAGTATAGTATAACTGATATACGTAGCATTATCTCTCTGGTTCTATTTTTTTGTACTTTTCTTTTTTTCTTTTTTCCTAGTTTTGCTCCGTTTAAAGTAATTTTCCTTATTAAACTTTTCTCCACTGTGTTGGATATATAGATCATTCTCACATTCTAGTTTAGATTTTTTTTTCCTGAGGAAAACTGGCTCTGGCCTAACATCCATGCCCATCTTCCTCTACTTTATATGGGACACCGCCACAGCATGGCTTGATGAGCGGTGCATAGGTCTGCACCAGGGATCCGAACTCATGAACCTTAGGCCATCAAAGCAGAGTGTGCAAACTTAACCACTACAACACCAGGATGGCCCCTATTTTACAATATTTTTAATTTGAGAAATAAGAAGAACCCATAATCTGAAGTCTTGCTTCACTGACTCCTCAATGTTAGATGAAAAATTAATTAGTATTTTACTGCTTTTCTTTTTCTCCAAATCCAATGTCTCTAGGTATAGATTAAGCACTTGGTTCAAGATGGTTTTAAATTTTATGCACATTTTTTAAAGTTGTTGGTATTTTGCATTTTTTATAAATCACATTAACACAAAGTACTTAGACAATTGTTTTACATTTTCAGTGTTCACTTCTTTAGTGTGGTGCTTTTTTTTTGAAACCTGTCATCCTCAAGCTTGATTAAGGATCTGAATGATCTGCAGGGCTTGTTAAAACACAGAAGGAGTCCTGGACCCCACCCCAGATATTCTGATTCAGTAGGTTTTGGGTGGGGCTGAAGGACTGGCATCTCCATATTGTGATTGGAAGCTCCCCTGCCTAATATTCCTTATTTTTTTTATTTCACAGGCAGTAAAATCCGTGTCTCAGTGTGAGGGCTGTCCCTCCCCAATCCTTTGATTCTTCACAGGTGTTATGGTACAATAAACTTCTTGTACTCCTAACTCCACCTCAGCAATTGGAGGCCCCAACTTACACGCAAAAGTTCTTCATTTTTCCTCAGAAAGGGGTGTTTTATTTTCAGAAAACTCACACAATCTGCAATAAGTTTAATATGGATGCTGCTCTCTGCTCTTTAGATATTGCAATGTATTTTTACAACACCTGCACCATTTTTCATTGTTCTCAGCATTTAACGCTCTAATATTGGAAACACCTGGGGCTTCTGGACATTCTGGACATTCTCCCTTCTTCAAGTTTAATTGAACATATCACATCTGAACTAAGTTGAACTACATTTGGCCATATCATGGCTTGTCACATGACCATCAGGTATATGTATAGTATGTGTGCATCTCACAGAAACAGAATGTTCCTGGAGTGTGTCTGTCAATGATTTTTCTCCTAAAACTTGATTAAATATGTTCTAAATAGAGGTTTTCAGTTAAATGTACCTAATCTATACATACATTACTGGTCTGTACAATGTTCTACATCATAAACTTATTTTGTTGAATAGCATGTAAATTATTTCTATGCCCCCAAGCTCACACATTTGATTGTAACATTTATTTTCTTTTCAACTTAAAGAAAGAATTTCTATTAAAATAAAGAAATCCAAAGGAGTATCCTAAAAAATGAAATACTATGAGTATATAGGACTAGATATCTTGAAGGGGTTTCCCTCCACATAACAATATCTTCCATAAAATATAATTTTATTACATTCTTGAGTTCACATGAAGTAAGCCAAATCTCAAAGGACAGAAGAAGGAAACTGTAAGCACTAGACAAATTTGGATTCACCCAGTGATCTAAGGTCAGTACGATCCTCTAATGAAAGGAGTTGTTCTTGTGTCACAAGTGACTTGAGACAATGAATCCGGGAGTCACAGATTAGTTGTGAGTCACACAAAAATGTCACTTAGCTTGGTGTCAACGAGCATGACTGTGAGCCGAAACCAGTGACATTCTTTTCTGGAGGAAAGGATCTAAACTAAAACCTTACATTCTGTACACATTAAAATCATACAAAAATGAGCTCATAATCAAAGTTCACCAAACAAATAAGGAATACATGTCATTGTCGATAAGTGTCATCAGCACATAAGAAAATTAAAAATAAAACAATAGATTTAAACAGTAAAACCTCAAATATGAGATTTACCAACTTCAAGATATAAAATAACTGTGTATAAACTGTTTATAAAAAATGGAACCAGAAAAATGGGAATAACAAAATCTAACAGGAGACTCTAGAAATTATCTGACATATTTGCCAAAGGGCCTTATAGAACTTTAAGAGATGAAAAAGACTTAACTGTTGAGTTTCAAAACTCCACAGATAGGTTCTACAACAGAAGAGAGAATACAAAACTAAATTTGAATTCTGAAGGAAACAGAAAGCAGCATAGAAAGACAAGGAAGTAGAAAACATGAAAGATAAGGTAGATATGGAGATGATGAGAGAGAGGAAAGGAAAAGGAGAAATATAATACTGTACAACAAAAACAAGTGAGTCATGAGGGTAAAACTGAAAGTTAAAGGGTCTATAAATTTCTCAGGAGATGAGAAATTATATCCACTTCAGGCAATGTGGGCTGGTGGTAAAATAGAAGCAGAGAATATAACTCTGACCCAAATAGAGGAGATACAATAGAATATGGAAGCAAGCATAAATCAATAAATTTTAAAGGGAAATAAAATAATAAATCTTGTGGAAAAAATAGAAGGAAAACATATAGATAATGGGGGCAAAACAAGGATATAAATGATCACAACAAATGTAAATGAAATAAATTCTGTAGTTAAATACAGATTGTTAAATTTGATGGGACAATGACAAACGTAACTGTATCTTGTTTACAAGACTTGTGAAAACTAAAAAACATGGAAAACTAGAAATTCAAAATAGAATAGAACATATAAACATACGCTAGTAAAATACCAATCAAAAATCAACCCAGGGTAGCTGTAATAATATGAGATAAAACAGATGAGGAAAAAACCATCATTAGGAAGTAAGTGGTTAATTCCCAATGGTATATAAGTTCAACTGATCATGAAGATATAGTAGTTGTTATACTACACACGATGTCATGTGAAGATAATATAGCCTCAACTAGGAAAGGAAGGAGGAGAAGGAAGAGGAGGAGAAGGAGAAGAAGGAGAAGACAAAAAGAAACAAAAGGAGGAGGAGGAGGAGGAAGTATAGGAGAAGGAGGCAGAGGAAGAGGAGAGGTAGAAATAATATACCTTCATAGTGAAGAATTTCAACATTCCTCTGAGACAAAGAATAACACATATCTATTAATAGAGTATTTGAAAAACCAATTAGCAAGTTTGATTTAGTGGACACATATCGAAACCTATACCCAACAAATGAAGAAAACCTATTCTTCACAAGGACACGGGGAGCATTAACAAGCAGTGAGCATGAACTAGGGTACTAATCAATCCTCAAATAATAGAACTCTTGAAATAAGTACAAGTGACTGCTCTATTTTATTCTTGATGGTGTTACAGATGCCAGGCAATAGAAATGCAAAGAATTTTCTTTGGCTTAGGAGTTATTTGTGTAGAAAGTCTGTAGAAAAGATGAATATAATATGGGCTATCAGGAATAGGTACTGTTAAAGATGTTAAGGATTAATTTTAATTTCATATTTTTTTAACTAAGAAATGGATGAGAAGCTTTTTAAACTTTACAATGCTGTCTCTCTTAGATTCCAAAGTGTTTCTAGTCCTTTCAGTTCTTCTTGATTCTTTCAATTGTTCCTGCCTGTTGATGATTCCTCGTTCATTGGATCTCTGAAGTTCACCTTAGTTTCCTGGTTTTTGATGGTGGCAGATGCACAGGTTTGAGGAGGAAGAGGCTTAGGCAATTTGAGGGACAGCTTTCTGTTGCACCATTCTCAACCTGCACATGTCATGTGTCTAAGCTTGTCACGCACATGTCAGTTGCGATTATTCTTCCTCCCAAGGGCTATCCCCAATCTCATGCTAATATTGTTGCTTTTCTAGGAAGGAATTAATGGTGTGCTCATATAAACAAGCATTTTGCCTCCTGAACCAAACAGCCATTTACAAATCTAATCTGAATGTGATCTGTTTTTCCATTCATTGTACTTTCTTTTGTGTACTTAACCAGTTACCTTCATGAGTGTGGAATTCACTAAGGACCTTCCACAGCTGGAGTCATGTTATTTTCTTTAGTTATAAATTTTAAGGCTTCAGGAGAGCCATCTGTTGCCACAGACGTTCGAGTCAATAGCAAATTCATTTGAATGAAGTTATTGTATTGCATTTGAAGGAAATCATTTTGAGTATTTTCCCTAAGGATCCCTATCCTTCTATGCAGGTTTCAGTACAAGATCTACCAGTATGTTCTGGCCTTGGTTTTTGCCATTGAGGAAATCAATGAGAACCCTCCTATTTTGCCCAACATGTCTCTGGGATTTGATCTCTATAATGCCCTGCCCAGTGAACGGAGGTCATTGGAGAGGTCCCTGATTTGACTCTCGGGGTTGGGCAAGGACATCCCTAATAAAGACTGCAGGAGAGAGAGCAAGTCTCTAGCGGTCCTTACAGGAACCACATGGGCAATTTCTGCCCAGATTGGAACACTGCTGGATCTGTACAAATTTCCACAGGTAAGACTGGGTGGGATGGGGAGAGATGAAACCATGTCTCCTTTGGTGCCATTCTCAGGTACCTAAATAGGAGGAGAGGAGAAGACTGGGTTTGTGTATCTCTCAAAGGATATGATCTCAAAGGGCACGTGTACAGGTCCTTGGTGGGGTATGACATTTCCATTCTTTGGAGTAGAGAGAAGGCTGAGGGGGAAAGAGATAAAGCAGTTTCCTGGAAGTCTACTGATCTTATTTTCTAGAAAGCTTTCAGGGAGTGGAAAATGATTAGAAAATGAAATGAGCTATTGTCCCCTTCTACCACCTCCAAGTGTTGTTGAACAACCTTCAGTACTGAGAGTGTGGTTTTTGCCAATCCTCATCCTCATATTGCTTCCAATTGTCTTTTCCTTTTAGCTTACATATGGTCCTTGTGATCTTATCCTGAATGATGAAGAGTAGTTTCCATCTCTCTATCAGATGTCCCCCAGGGACACATCTCTAGCCATTGGCATGGTCTCTTTGCTGCTTCATTTCAGTTGGACCTGGGTGGGGCTGGTCATCTCAGAAGACAAGAAAGATGTTGAGTTTCTCTCAGACTTGAGAGGAGAGATGGACAAGAATGGAATCTGTGCAGCCTTTGTGGAAATGATCCCTGTCACTGAAAGGTCATATTCCTCAATGACCTTGCCATATGATTTACAAGTAGAGGAAACAGAAGGGAGTGTGGTTATCATTTATGGTGATGCCGACTCTCTCGTAAGCTTGAGCTTTTCTACTTGGGAGTATTTAGTGATATGGAATGTCTGGGTCACGACATCAGAGTGGGATTTTATCCACAGTGAGAGAGATTTCATCCTTGACTCATTCCATGGGACTCTCATTTTTTGACACCACCCTAGTAAGGTCTCTGGCTTTGAAAATTTTATTCAGACAGTTAACCCTACCAAATATCCAGAAGACATTTACCTAACTAGCTTGTGGTACCCCTTTATTCCTTGCACCGTTTCTGAGCCTGACTGTAAAACACTGGAGAATTGTTCACCCAATGCCTCCTTGGGATGGTTGCCTTGGCAGATTTTTGGTCCGACAATGACTGAATGAAGTTACAATGTGTACAATGCTGTGTATACTGTGGCCTGGAGCCTTCATGAGATGCTTCTTCAACGTGCAGAAATTCAGCCAATGGGAAGTGGGGAAGATCTGGTGTTTTCTCCCTGGCAGGTAAAGTCTCTTCCACTTAACAGCATGTACCCTTGTAAAAGTGACTTTCTTATGGGTTTCCACAGGTGTTCAAACCAAGAAGTTAGGATTCTTTCTCCATGAAAAGCAGAGGAGTTTCTGTACTTGTTTCACTCTCTAGGAGGTAAATCTAGTCCTGGGTAGTAAGTCATCAACAAGAAGGTTCTAGTGGCAACGAGGAAGTGAACTATGAGTCAAAATCAATGTTTTGTGTTACAAAGGATCCCAACATCCTGCTTGCCTAATGTTTCAATAGGGATTATCCAGCCTTCTCCCATGCAGCTCCTCAATGACAAGAAGAAGAGAACTTGTCCTTTACGTGTGACTATCTGGTGCTGAACATCATGGTGAATACTTTACATAAATGATCTCATTTAATTCTGCAACCACTTTAGGTATTGCTAGCATCATTTTGCAGATTGATGGTCTGGGAAAATTCAGAGAGTGCCTGAGGGTGGCTGGATTGGACTTTGTACTTGAGATTTGTCTGAATCCTATCACCACTGGTCATCTTGATATTCTTGTCTTTAGGCATTTTCTCTTGAAACTACCTGATATTTTAGAAACATTATGATATTGTAGTTCTCCATATGATTTCATTTGCTTTTACTTCATTGGATACTTGTAATAAAGTTACATTATGAAACAAGGATTACAGTCAATGAAAGGCTGTCCCCAATTCAGGGTTTTTCTCTTTAACACCTGGGCCTACTTCACCGCAGGATGATGTGTCACTTCTAGCTTCACCCCTTTCTGAGGAACATAGAATTTAACAATCCTGCTGGTGACTCAGTGAATTTGGCTGAAGGAGGAAAATCAGATTAAGAGTACACCATTCTCAACTTTTGGAATTTTCAGAAGGTCTTAGACTTATGGTGAAAGTAGGAGAATATTCCCAACATGCTCCACGTGGTCAAGAAGTGTCTTTATCTGAGGAAGTGATTGAGTGTGCCAAAGGAATTACTGAGATGGGTTGATCCCAATCACAATTACTTACACCACACATAAATAACCAAAATCTTGTTGGGGTTTTGTACCCCCTCAGAGCTTCATAAAAGACCACATATGGGAATTTAACAATTCACTTCCAACTGAAGTAATTTTTTCTTTTACCAATAATCCAAGATCGAAGCAAGACATTCACAAGCAAAAAGATTGCAAGTTGATGAATGTTCAGAAGGTGGCTAGAAATTTTTAGGAATAATTTAAAAAAATTAAGTTATGTACATGTTTTTTAGAGATAATGTTTTTGCACACTTAGTACACTACAGTATAGTGTAAACATAGCTTCTTTATGCACTAAGAAATCAAAAAACTCGTGTGACTCACTTTATTGCAATATTTGATTTGTTGCGGTGCTCTGGAAACAAACCCACAATACGTCTGAGCCGTACCAGTCTTTTATATCATACAATAAGCATGACATCCAACCAATGAATTGGATTTAGATATTTCAAGCTTCAGTTTGTTAAGGTCAATACTGTAAAACACTCTAGTTACTTGAAAATTAAGTAAAAGTCACACTGTTACCAAGTGTTATCTGATTTTCTCCAGACTCCACACTCTGTATGCAGTGAGAGTTGCACTCTGGGATTCAGGAAGAGCCCTCAAGAGAACAAGGCTGCCTGTTGTTTTGATTGCATTCCTTGCCCAGAGAATGAGATTTCCAATGAGATAGGTGAGGATATGCCTTCCAGCCACATTCTCCACTTCTATTTTTTTTTTGAAGGGAAACATTTGTCCTGAGCTAACATCTGTTGCCAATCTTCCTCTTTTATTATTGTCCCCAAAACCCTAGTACATAGTTGTATATCCTAGTTGTAAATCCTTCTAGTTCTATGTGAGCCATCACCACAGCATGGCAATTCACAGAGAGATGGTGTGGTTCCATGACCAGGAAACCAACCGGAGCCACCAAAGTGATGAGCACTGAACATTCATCACTAGGCCATCAGGGCTGGCTCTCCACCGCTGTTTTGTATGCACCATTCTCCCAAAGAAACGGAAAAGCTCTGGATGAGGACTGCAGGGTCCAAATGTTTCCTTCCTCCATTTAGTAATTTAACTTTTATAGCCAAAAAAGCCAACTTTTTTATCATTCCACCCAAAAGGATACACTCTCTCTCTACATTGAACTAGCTTGCTTGACTCATTTTAACATCATTTCAGGCATTATCATCTCAAGGAAACCCTTTTTGACCACTCCACAGGATCCTAACTTAAATCTCTCTCATGTAATCTAACACATGGTATCATAAGTCCTTACTTTTCATCTTCTTTAAATCTACATTTAGATCACATTGAACAAATCCTTATTTTTCCAGAGTCTGGTGCTGTTCTTGGCACAGAGCAGGAGCTCAGAAAGGTTGTGTTTGATTTAAGGGGTAAGTATTTACATGGTATGCAACGTGCTTAGGGTACAGCTTCCTTCAATGAGTACATACATCTTTTGTCTGATGTCCTAGAGTTCGCAGGTGAGTAGAGGTGACAACATGCAGTGAAGTGAATTCAAGGTGGTGACATAGGGCTGCAATATAGGTATGCAGAGACCCATGGGATGCAATAAGTGATAGTATATATATTTGTGGAGAGGGAACTGTCATGGACTTCTTCATAGAGGCAGTAGCATTAGTATTATGTCAGACTAATGAAGGCGGATTAAATTCTTGGTGGAATTCTTAGAAATGGCAGAAACTGGCAAATAAGCCCTGCATTTAATATTCTAGGGAGCTGAGAAACGTTCAACATGAGTAGAACACAGACAATGTGGGTTTGGCAGTTGGATCATGAAGTAGAAGAGGGACAGAAAACCAACACTGAAGATTTTTCATACCATAATTAACATCTTGGAATTACTCAGATTTATATTAAATGGTGCAATGCTGGAATCCCCTCAATGGTGGCATTATCTAATTTTATTTTTGTGATTGATATGAAGCTTAATTTCACAACATCTTTTGTATAATTTCAATTTTTTTGAAATGTACTGAGATTGATGATATAGTCTGGCATATCGTCAATTTGGATAAAGCTTTCACGTGCATATTTGTCGTGTGGTAAGTTTTGGTATAAGTTCCATATGCACATCTAAAGAACACTACGTCCACTAACTTCAATTCCTACATGCTTGGAGATTAATAAATACACTTGTAAACAATCGATGATTAATTAGTAAACTATCATGGAAATTAGAATGTATTTCCAATTAAAAATACTATTTATCTAATCTTATGTGGTGGAGTTAAAACTATACTTAGAGAGAAATGTATAATCCTAGATTATATATATTTATATATTATTTTGTATATTTAAATAAAGAAAGGTTGAATTTCTAAGTTGTAAGCATTCATCACAAGCTAGAAAAAGAGCAGAAAATTAAACACAAGGAAAAGAGAAAACACAAAATGATAAATATTAGAGGAAATGTTAACAAAATAAAAGACAAACATCAAAAGGATAAATAAAACTAAATTAGATTCTAATAAATGACAAATATACTCAATAAAATCCTAGTACTAGTGTTCAACAAAAGAGAAAAATTGCAACAAAAACATACCAAGGCTGAAGGGAGTAATCTATGCAGATCATATGGAAAATTTTTAACATGAAGAAAACATAAATAACATCACGTTGATACAATGAAAATTTAGAGGAAACTCACAAATTACCAGGCAAATAAAAGTTACCAAACCATCTCACGAAAAAATGAAAAATCTGAATATTGCCATACCTATTACAGAAATTGAGACCATATTTTAAAACATTTCTACAAAATTTTATTGTAGGCTATTTATTTGGTACAAAGCTGATGAATCTTCCCAAATATTCAAGAAAGAAATAATATACATCTACTCAAACTCGTCCAGAGAATAGGAAAAATAGAAAACTTTTTGACTCATTATGAGAGGCTAGCTTAACATTGGTACCAAAATCTAACAAATCCATTGCAGGAAAGGAAATTACAGGCCACTCTCTTTCTTGGATTAAACTCATTTATCCTAAAAAAAAATCAAATCAAATCAATGTTCCAAATCTAGCTATATTTTATAAGAAGGACATATCATGACCAAATTAGGTTCATGCAATGTAATTCAGTACACTAATCTCTGAAAAAAGAGAAATAATAATCGCAATAACTGTAAGAAAAACTAGTAAAATTAAACACCTATTCATATTTTAAAACAAACAACAACAACAGAACAACCCTTACCAAATCAGGAACAGAAGGAAACTCTCTTACTCCCATACACAGTAGTCACAGAATGGAACTTTAAGGTGCACTGTTGAAAGCAAGGATAAGAGAAGAATGTTCAACATCACTGCCTCTATTAGAAGTTACACTGGAGGTCCTGCCTGATACAATATTGGCAGGAAAAGAAATAAAAGGAATAATTTACTTCAAAGGAAGAAGTAAAATTGATGTTATCTTCAGATGATATTATGGTATAAATGTAAAATCCATGTAAATCAATGTATTAATTGAGCTTAGTGGTGGCTGAATACAAGGTTAATATAGAAAATTTTGCTTCCATCTACCCTTCATAAGGCATCCAAAATTTGAATTTTAAAAAATGACATTTACAACATCTTAAAGTATGAAGTACCTAGAAATAACTTTAATGAGACTTTCAAAAGATTTCTGTCCATAAATTTGTAGAACAGCATTTAGAAAAATAGACGAAAACTGAAAGAAGTGGAGGGATAAACCAAGTTCGTGACAGAACAGACTCAAAAGTCAACAGATATCAAAACTGTCTAAATTAATCTACAGCTTCCACAAAATTGCAGCTAAAATGCTGACCCGTTCTGTGGAAATTACAATTGATACAATTCTTATGGAAATGATAAAGGAAAAACTTAACTAAGAAAATCTTGAAGAAAAGAATAAAGTGGGAGTACTTACTCTACCTGACATCAAGTATTATAGCATCACAATAGAGGAGGTTCATCAAGAGGATAAACAAGAAAATCAACGGAACCAAATGGTAACTTCAGATACAAGCTGCTCATATATGGACTCATGTATAGACGTCTGATTTACAAGGAAACACTGAGGAGGAGTGGGCAAATGAAAGACTTTTCAATAAAGCATGTTGGGTAAATTGGCTGTCTTCATGGAGAAGACAATGACTCGCCAACCTGAACTCACAGCATCCACAGAAATCATTATCAGGCAGATTGTAGTTCTAAACATGAAAAGTGAGAAAATTTAAAGGGATGTAAAGAGGAAGGAGCAATGCCCCTGTAGAAGTAAAAACATGTATTTATACCTGCAGGGATGAGTGGGCACGGAACAGTTTCAGAACCACAGGAAGATTTGGGAATCTTAAAAATCAGAGCAAAGGTAGTAGAGGTAGGCAAGACCAAGGTTATACAGTCTTTTTGGTCTTCTTTAGAGTTTGTCGGATTTTTTAATGGAGGCTAAACATGATCTCACTTACATGTAGAAGTATCACTTGTGATGCAGGACAAGGGCAGGGAACCTGAGTAAAAAGATCTTATGATAACATAGGAGAGAAGTGACTAAAATCTTAACAGAAGTGGTGGAAGTGAAATCAAGATGAAATGTTTTGGAGATCATTTTAGATAGTAGAAAGGGTCTCATTTTGAAACTCCCTAGGAGTGAGGTCTATGACTTTGTCATTTCTGTTTCCCTAGAACGTAGCATATTATCTGCCTCATGGAGGTTTTCCAATAACTGCTTGCTCATTGAATGAGTAAATCTAGGCCATAGCTTACTGGGGTATAGCTCAGAGAGACAGGGAGCACTTCTGGTTTTCTGCTGAGAAAAAAGTGCTTTCAGGATTATGCAAGATAAATACTGAGAAGCATAATAGCTTTGTTTACTTAACCATAAAGAAGATGGGCACTATTAACTGGGAACGGTTCTCTGTAGAGTATTCTGTTATTTGGTGCATGGAGCAACAAAGGAAAACAATTTTCTAAACTTACCCAATGTCTTCTTTGGGGGCATGCTAATAAGAGAGAGTGACTGAACCTGGGCTGAGGACACTTTGCATCTCTCCTCAGACATGGATCAGTGTGTGAAGTGTCCAGATCATCAGTAGGCCAAGAGAGAGCAAGATCGCTGCCTCCAAAATGCTGTGATCTTTCTGGCTTATGAGGACCCCTTGGGGATGGCCCTGGCCTGCACAGCTCTGTGCTTCTCTGTCCTCACAGCTGTGGTCCTGGGGGTCTTTGTGAAACAGCAAGACACTCCCATAATCAAGGCCAATAATCAGACTCTCAGCTACATCCTGCTCATCTCCCTCACCCTCTGATTCCTATGCTCCTTACTCTTCATTAGTCGTCCCAACACAGCCACCTGCCTTCTTCAACAAATCACGTTTTTACTGTGGCTGTTTCCAGTGTCTTGGCCAAAAATATGATTTTGGTTGTGGCCTTCAAGGTCACTGCACCAGGGAGAAGGATGAGGCAGTGGTTGGTGTCAGGGAAACCTAACTTCATCATTCCCATCTGCTCCTTTATCAAGCTGAGTCTCTGTGGAATCTGGCTGGGAACCTCTGCTCCCTTCATTGACACAGATGCACACTCTGAACACGGCCACATCTTCATCGTGTGCAACAAGGGCTCGGTCACTGCTTTCTACTGTGTCCTGGGACACCTGGGCTTCTTGGCCCTGGGCAGCTTCACTGTGGCTTTCCTGGCCTGGAACCTGCCTGACACAAAATATCAAATAGGATTTATACTCAAAATGATATTTCCACTCAAATTGTGTTATTTAATGTGGTGTGCTTTGGGGCAGGTCAGTTACTTCTTCAGAGACAGTGGTAATGATAGACTGAAAAGTATTCTATAGAGATTAAATGAAACAAAGTATGAGAAACTGCTTTGTAAATTGCAAAGCAATCTATTTCAGCTAATTTTTCTAAAAATATTTTCATTTATACAATCCTTTTTGACTCTACGCAACCTACCTAGACTGAGTTTTACAATTTACTCAACAATAAAATGGGTCAAAATGCTTGAATATTAGAAATTTCATATGGTTCAACTTAATAGGCCATCACAATATTTAATTTGGTTATAATTACAGCTAAATTTTTCATATTGCCTTACCATGTGCCAGGCACTCTAAACATCTGACATGTAGTCCCTCACTTAATCCTCACAACGATGCTATGGAGACAATACTATTCACCCCTATTGTATGGATGAGGAATATTAGAAGTTACATAATTGACCAAGGTCACACAGCTGGTACCCAGGCAGTCTACCTCCAAAATCTCTTTTAGGGATCCATTAGAGGTCATGGTGCTTACATTGTAAAAGGATCACCCTGGTTCCTGGTTGACGAATGGACCAGAGGAGACTAAGCAAGAAAACACATGGGTACTGAAATGATCCAGTCAAGCAATTCTGAATACAGGATTTCGTTCCTTTTTAAGGCTGAATAATATTCCATTGTATGGATGCCCCAAATTTTCTTCATCCTTTCACCCACGGATTCACAATTATGTAGTTTCCATCCTTTGGCTATTGTGAATAATATTGCAGTTCATTTTGTCAAACGATTTCCTGGCACTAAGTGAGTTTGAAAAAAATCTTCTTATACACATTAGTTACTGTAATGAATTACCTTTCCAAATGTCTAAAGTTTAAATATTTGTCATTCTACAGAAATACCTTGCCTAATCATGATTTGTGTTGTTATCAGTTCATGAATGATCTAAGATTTTTGTACAAAAATTTGCTATAATGCCTTTTTTGCATGTATTCAGGAACTTTGCATAATATGGGTATTCCCTGATTCTTGATTTTTAGTAGAGTTTTCTAGTAAGCCTTTAGGATAGGAAGTATCTTCCTAGATGTGAGGCAGAGAGCCGAAAAATAATAAAGTGATTGCTATACTTAATTATATCAAAAGAAAACTGTCGTTTTGCTAAATTGTTTTTACACATCCTTTGCTTATTTGTAAGAATGGCAAATATCATTTTACTAATGAAAAGAAAATTCAATAAACAATTTTAACATAAAACAAGATCTATTGAGAACTTATATGAAAATTTTAGCAATATGCTGTCACCAATTTCCTCATCTGCAAAATGGAGATAGATAATACCATCTTCCTTATGGGTTGCTGTGAAAATACTCAAGAGTAATGTATGTAAAATGCTTATCACCGTGTCGGTGGGAAAGTGATGTCACATTCATTTTTCCACCGGGATGATGACAGCTTTTTTTATGTTTGAAGTCTGTAGTTTTCAAAATATGTTCTACTGTTGTAAAGTGAATCCTTTTTACAAATTATTTGTAGAGTTAAATGATCCCTTCGGAATACAAATTCAGGCTCCCCTGAGTGTGCGTGTATGTGTGTCTATACGCACATCTCTCAAATAATACTTTAAGCCTTATAACGAAAAGCTACCTTCCCCACTCTTGACTCTGGTTCCAAAAACAACTTCTTTAATTTTCTGGTTGAAAATCTATATTTCTAAATTAACTACTCATACAGCTTTTTCATTTTTCAGCTTTTGACTATTTATAGTTTCTTCCTTCTCTGAAAAATCCAGCATGAAGTGTTCTTACATATGTTAAAAACATAATTCCCCTTGCCCAATATAACTATTTAATGAACTAGGATAAATCAAAATTCAATGTCTACTGTTTTATGACATAAGTGTTTACCATTTTATAGCATACAAATCTTATCCAAAGATGTGCTACATCAGATATTATGAATACATTTTCTTTCTCAATTTTTCCTTTGACCATTTAAATGGTAAAATTCTCTTGTTTCTTTGTTGTCTTCCTATGGATTCATCACTGGTTCATCTCCTTCCACCAGAAACTTAAATCTCTTCTCAGTAACTTCTGATGCATGAGACAATTCATGGGCTTCAGGTTTTGCTTGGGGACATCCCTCTTCGTCTTGAACATATACACAGGCCCACATATACACAGTATGTCTGGAAGGATAGAGGAGGAAAGGATGTTTATCTCTGTGAAAAAGGACTGGGAGACAGTGGTAGAGGGAGAATATTTTACTTACTTTGTACCACTCTTTGAAGTATTCCTATATGTGTATCTTCGACGTATTGGCATCCCTCTTCCCAGATTTTTAAAATTAACATAGCGTTATATCCTTATCTACTGGCTTGGGACTGCAAGTTGTAGAGAAATGTGAATATATGATCCAATTTTTAAACGAAATTAAGAACAACGAACACGCACAAAAATTTAGAATTCTAAATATGGGCACATCATTCTATTAGGCTGTATAAACGTGGGGAAAGGATTGAAGAACAGCTGTTCAACATCCAGCTACCTGTACAGTCTAGGGTCCCACGGAAAGCCCCGCCTCCAGCCCCACCCGTGGAGCTGATTTCCTCCCCCTGTGAAGTCTGCCTGACTTATTCCAGCCCAACCCCCGCCTCTTCCCGCCCCTCGAACTGGTCTCCGCCCACAACGTTCGGGCCTGGCTCCGCCCACAGCCTTGCCCACACCCACAGCCTGGTCCTGCTTCATTGCCCCACCCGTACCCTAGTTCCCGCCCACAGAACCGCCACCCGGGCCTGGTGTGACTCACACCCTTGTCCCCGCCCACAGCCCACCCTTAGAACTGGTTCCCGCACACAGCCCCGTCCCTAGATTTTGTCCTTGTCCCTGGTGCTCACCCAGCCCGCTTTCCAGCTTCGCACTCATTCTAGAAACTAGACACCTCCCCCGAGGCTGGGGTGCCCGGCCTGACCCGCTGGCCGCCTCAACTCGGAGCCCCCAAACTTTTGTCCCCCTCGAATGCCCGCCTGAGATCAGAAGCGGAAGCGCTGGCGGCGCCTTGGAGGGATGGGGCGTGTTTGCGCGGTGTGTCCCATCTTCTGGGCTCGAACCGGATTCCCGTGGACGTTTGCCCTCAGGGGCGGGGCGCGGTGAGTGGCAGACGTCCCGGCTGGATAGGGGTCCAGGGAGTTCCTGTGCTGCGGGCAACCCCGTCAGGGCCCAGCGTCCCTCCGTCCCCCCCGCAGCCCCGTTTCACCCGGGCTGTTTGCTCAGGGCACCCGAGGCTGCTGTTCCTCCTGGTTTCGGGTGCCGCCATCCTCTCCTCAGAGTCCCCGTCACCATCCTCCTTTTGATTTTGTCCCCAGGGGGCTTTAGCTGCTTCTGGAGGCGGTGTTTGGGTTGTTACTAATGGGGGTGCTCCTGGCGTCTAGAGGGGGAGGCAGGAATGCTGCTCAGCGTCCTCCAGGGCCCAGGGCGGCCCGACAGAGAATTATCCGGCCCCAAATGTCAGTTGTGCCAAGGTTGGGAAATCTGCTCCAGGGCCTGAAAACCTCCTGAGCCCTGAATGAAGTGTGGAAAATGTTGACAAGTCAGCGAGTCATTTACAGGGTCCCTAAATGACAAGCTTGTTTAAAGGGTCCAGAGTCACCAAAAAATATCTGTCCAGTCAAGTGAGTTGAGCGACTCAAGTGCACACAGCACGAAGCTGCTTTCTCCCATCTTGGGCAGCAGGTGGCTAGATAGGAATCGGGAAAATCCAGTCACAGCCAACAGTTACAATTAAATCAGTAAACACAAAAAAAGAAAAGTGAATGGGGTGGCCTTTCCATCCAACACCCTATAAAAGGCCTCAAAAGCTGGTATGCGCCTTATTTTCCCCCCTCAGACACAAAAAGCATCCGTGGAGCTCAAGTTTGAGGTGAAACCAGGCTCAGGGTCCACCCGTCCTCGCTGATCCATGGATTTCTGTGTGACCAGGTGAGTACCCTGTGGACCTGGTACCAATAGGTTCCGGCAGCCTCCGCTGTGCCGAAGACCTGCCAGTGGGCTTTCCTGTGCTCGGGTTGTCACCACATGGAGTCACTGAGAGTGAGGGTATCTTGAGAAAAATTATTGATGTTTGATGGATGGAAAGATGGTAAGCTGTATGTGATTCTGTGTGGTAAATATTTCAGTAAGTACAGTTACATGCAAATAAGAACATATGAAACAAATGTAAATAACTGCAAATGTGTATTATAGTAGAAAATATAGATTTACTTGCATAATAGTCAAAAGTCAGAATTTATATATAATATAAATACAGAAATGTTTTGCGTGTGTATGTAGTATTAGAAGACATCCCATGAAATATTAGCAGGGATACTCAGCAACATTCCTTAGACCCATTCAATTTGACTTCTAAAGTCCTATAAATCCTCCACAAAAATTTGAAATAAAAGAGCATTCAGGGAAAAAGATGATTGGAACTTTGTATTAATAACAAATTTAAAATTGAATTTGCCAGTAGCCAGATTTATTTTGAACATTTTTTTCCTTATGACATTTCAAATCATTTGGAGGTATACTAAGCAACACTGTAGATTGAAGGGAAGAGCACTAGTCTCCAAAAAGACTATCTTCTCCACCTTGACTTCTAAAGGGAATTAACTTTGTTTCCCGAATCTTTTCTTGAAGAACAGTCTGGTGATTCATGTTGCAGAGAATCTTGTTAAATGATTTTGTATTTAGTTGTTGGCCTCTACTAATTGTGTTTGTGTGTGTGTGTGTGCCTTTTTCATTCTAGCTTTCCTGTGACGTTCTTGAGGGGAATGTGTGCTTGTCATGCAATAGATAGTCTTTGAGTGTATAAGTTATGGTGACCCACCATCCTCGTTTATTCAGAATGGATGGGTTTTCCCGGATACAGGATGTTTAGTGTTCAAACCAGGGCAGTCCTAGACAAACCAGGATGTTTCCTCATCTCATAAGCCAGGACCTGGGCCACATGCATGGGTTCCTGGAGAACCAGAGAGACCTTGTCCCACCTCCATGGAATTTATATTGTATTTGGGAATTTGGATTTTAGACAGTAAATGATGAGAGTGATGTGGGAGTTTGGCACAAGGGGAATAAACCTGAGGGGGTAGGGAAGCCCTCTTGAGAAGGACTGATATTTAGCTTGAGAGCTAGAGTTGGGACTGGATTTAGCTGGTCTGAAGGGTACATTGGAGTGAGGGTGTGGGAGTGTGTTCAAGAGAGCATTTCAGGTAGAGGGACCCGCATGAGGACACCCCTGAAGCAGAGAGCCTGTTGTGTCCATGAACTGAGAAGAGGGATGGATGAGCGGAGTCAACACAGGGGGAGAGGTGTGAGCCAGACCAGCTAGTGGGACATGCTGGACCAGGTCAGGTGTGACTTGGGACTCTTTTCTAAGACCAGTGGGAACACTCTGGAGAGATGCGAACAGATGGCTGATGTGATTGGCGTTTGGTCTAAGCACTTTGGTTAAAATGGACCTGAGGTTTAAGATTGAATACTTAAGAGGCAGGAGGTGTTGGGAAGAAGATTACGAGTGAGGTGATTGTTCCCTAGGTCTGGGTGATGGCTGTGGAGTAGGAAAGAAAGAGAAAGAAAAGAGCTTGGAGTGTAGAACCGAGAGTATGTAACGGTACGTTCTTGCCTGCATGTGTCCGATGGCACAGGGCACAGACTTTTCTCCTCGCTGCTGTCCCTGTAGACCTGCAGGCGTCCCCTCATCCAGGTCTGTGTGTTCATCCCACTTGGCCACTCACAGGCCTCCTTCCGCATCCTAAAGGAAGTCAGGCCTTACTTGTGAGGGGGTTGTCTCAGACGGGAGACACTGAGGAGAGCCCCTCCACACATCAGAGCAGCCCATTCAGCCTCTCCCTCAGCCTCCTCCCTTCCACTCTCCCACTTTCCACACCCAGAAGGACACCTGCTCAGTATTTCACAGCCCCATGTTCTTCCTCCACCAGGCTTGAGAAGGGTGGGGCAGCCAGCGGGGTGGACACCGTCTGCACCTTCCACTCTGAGCCCCGCAGGTCCTGGGCTGGACAGAGAGCGACTCTACTGGGAGCTGAGCCATGAGAACCTGGGCGTCACCTACCTGGTTTCCCTCACCCTGGACGGGGACAGCTTCTACGTCAGTGGTGAGGGGCTGGGCTACAGCCATGCTCTCTCTGCCAGTCAAAGTTCTGTGTTGCCTCCGTTGCTCTAAAGTGAGTTTTGATCCATCTCTCTCTCCTTCTGGTCGGGGTTCAGTCTTCTCACCACGGTGTGACTGCTGGGTTCAGCCACCTTCCACCTAGTTGCCACCTCCTTGAACACCCTCCCATCTTCCCCTCTGCTTTTCCCTCTGCTTTTCTCACAAACGTCCCTACATCCTCCTCACCCTTAATCCTTTATGTTCACCCCAACACTTGCTCAGCTCCTCTCGCCTTCTCTCCACAGGTTATACCTATTAAGCCGCAGCCCCGACTACCACCAGTGAGTATTCCTGGCCCTGATGTCCTGGGTCCCATCGCATTTGGGGTTGGGGAGCACTTGTTCTCCTTCACCCGCTGTCCTTGGTGAGGGAAGGACCTGGAAGGGCCCTAACTCATCCCTTCTCTCTCTCTTGGGTTCTGGTGGAGAGTCCCATCCCAGGGTGAGAAAGCCTTAGACACAGACAGGTTCTCCACCACATTCTGACCCCACATGGTTTTCACTTTTATTCTCCTGAAGCCCCACCCTTGGTCCTCCTTTTCCAGGTATCACATCCGTCTGTCCAGTTTTCTGCCCATCCATCTGTCTCTCCTCTGTGTTCAGTCTCTCTTATTCACCCATCTCACTCTCTTGGGCTCCTCTCATCCACAGGCTTGCTCATCCCTCTACTCACACAGGGACCCGTCCCCTCACTCTCATTTATGCTTCACCTGTGAATGGTGGTCCTGGGACAGCCACTGCTGGAGCTCGGGTGAGCCTGGAAGCTCCTCCCACTCTGTCCCTCCCTGATGACAGCCCTCTCCACAGCTCCCTAGCCGGCCACCACATCCCTGCATACTTGATCATCACCTGTGCCACCAGAAGCCACCACAGGTATCTGGGGGTGCCTTTTCCTTCCCAAGAGAAGCTCTCCAGCCCCTACTAGCCAGTTGTGATCCAGGAGCTGGGAAGCCAGGGTGTGAAATTTTGGTTTTAGGACAATCATGATGATCACAAAGATTATACCAACGATTCAGTCAAAGGCCAGGCCTCAGAGAGCCCCTAGTCTTGTGAATTAACACACCATTATAACACAATGTGGGAGGTTTTGGGGAGTGGCACCTGGCATAATTTGGAGGGGAAGAGCTTGCTAGAGAAAGTTTCACCAGAATGGAGTCTTTAAGAATGAGTAGGACAGACCCTGGCAAATAGAGGATGAAGAGTTTTCCTGGCAGAGGGGATTCCATGAGCAAAGGCTCCAGCCAGAAACAACATGCCATATGGGGAGAATTGAAACAAATTTGGGTTGTGTGAAGCATGAAGTTTAACTCGCAGTAGATGGATAAAATGAGACTGAAAGGTCAGCAGGAGCCAGATTGAGTAGAGCCTTGAGTGCCAGGTCAAGAAGGTTGAACTAAACACTGAAGGCCATAGGGAGCCATGGGTGGTACTAGAGCAGTGGTGGCCCTAGTGAGGTATTCATTTCAGAAAAATTCTTCTAGTAGTCCATGTAGAACATCGTTTAGACAGAGCATCCATTGTGCCTGCTAGGGTGTTGGTCTGGGTGAAGAAAGTTAAGACTTGAGTTGGGACAGGGATGGAGTGTATGTGAGGACGAGTGTGAAAGGTGAATGAGTGTTACTGGGAGGGAGGAGGAGCTGAGCAGATATGCTGGTTCTGACTTGGGTGACCACACGGGTGGGTGGTGGTGCCACTGTAAGAGAAGACGACAGATGATAATGAGTGCAGGACTCTGGTGTGGTCTCAGGCCAACTCTCAGTGATGGCCTTCGCTCTCCTTCTCATCTTGCAGCTTTGCGGCACAACCTGAAGACTCTCACAGTCAATGTCACCATCTCCACCTTCTGCTATTCATCAGACAGGATCAACAGCTCAGCCACGTTCAACTCCACTGAGAGGGTCCTGCAGAGCCTGATGAGACCCTGGTCCCAGCAGCTCCTGGTGGGTTAAATCCCACCCAGCCCTTCCCCCAACCCCTGTCCCTCCTGCCCATCCTCCTCCTCCTTCCTCTCCAGCTGGACCCTTGTTCAAGAAGAGCAGCCTGGGCCCCTTCTCCTTGAGTGGCAGACTGTTCTCCCTCAGGTAAGACCCTCCCTTGAGCACTTGCCCCTAATGACAACTTTTGTGACCATCCCTCTCTCAGTTTCCCCACTCACGTCCCATTTCCTCCTTCCTGTTCTGGCCCAAACTCCAGAGGTTTCAGGACCTCTCTCTAGATTCACCACGTCCCTCTCTCCCCAGGCCTGAGAAGGATGTGGCAGCCACCAGTGTGGATGCTGTCTGCACCCACCACCCTGACCCCGTGGTCCACCATGCCTCTGTGCTGGGAGCTGAGAGTCTCCACCTGTCGGCTCTTCCTCTCAGTGGCTCCAGGCTCTGCACCCTGGATTTTATGCATGCAGAGAGAACACCAGCTACATTTCCGCAGCATCAGCTGGACCCTCAGCAACCCGGAGCCCACATCCTCGGAGTACACCACCCTGCAGAGAGACACATAGGACCAGGTGGATTCTCTCCTTTCCAGTCTCTCCTTGCCCTGAGTGCACCCTCATTCCTCTGCCTGACTTACATCTGTTACATTATTGTTTCAAACCTTCACTTTCCCTGCATGTCTGGGTTTTCTCACTTTCCAGAGGTGATGTCCTAGCTGCCTTCCCCATTTCTCACGTAGGTAAACTGAAGGTCAGAAAGGGGAGTATTTTACCTAAGGTCACACAATGAGTTAGGGGCAGAGCCAGGATTTGAAGTCAGGTCTCCTTTGCCCCAAGGTCTGTGATCTTTCACTGGCGCCAGCGGCCCCCTGAGTCCCCAGGAGATATCCATCTCACCCACTCTCCTTCCCATTTATTCTACGTCACCAAGCTCTACAGAGGCAGCCAGCTGTGAGACATAATCCACTCCTGCCTCGTGACCGACTTGATGTAGGTTGAGGAGATTGGAAGCATTGGTTGAGCTGATGGCTGATGTCTCTGAGCTCCCGGGACACATCCTTGATCTGGAAGTCAATTACATGGTGCCCATTCTCCCCCACATCCCTGTCAGCTAATCCTACCATCTCCATCCATAGGTTTTTGGGGGTTGAGAAAAGCATTAACATTTGAGGCCACCAACCTCCAGCATCCTCCTCCTCCCCCTCTTCTGGAGACTTTCAACAAATATCAGCAGTCTAACTGTGCTCTCCAATAGTGAAGCCACTAACCACATGGGGCAATTTAAATTTTTTATAAACCGTTAGGAAAAGATTCACATATTGTCTGTGGGGGGGGTTGTATTTTTTAGGTTTTTGTATATACAATGTCTTCTCCTCTGCAAAACAAATAGTTTTACCTCTTCCCTTCCAATCTGGGTTTCTTTTATTCCTTTTTCTTGCCTAATTGCCCTCATTAGAACCTGTAGTACCTCTTATTAACATATGAAATGAGGGAAGACATCATTGTCTTGTCCCTGGTCTTAGGGGGAAATTTTCAGCCTTTCACATTGAATATGGTGTTAGCCTTGAGTTTTTCATCGATGCTATTTATAAGTTGAGAAAGTTTTTTTCTATTCCTAATTTGTTGTGTGTTTTCTTTTTTAGGCATGAAGGGCGTTGTATTTTGTGAAATTCTTTTCTATATATATGGTTGAAAATACGTGGTATTGGCCCTTATTCTATTAATATGGTGTATTATATAATCAAGTTTTCAGATATTAAGCCAACCCTTCAACTAGAGGTGAGAGATTAAGATGTTCTCAAGTCTGTCCTGGGCCTGCCACATCCCTGAGCCTTTGTGGCCTTCTAGATGCCCACAAATACACTGCAGCTTTCAAAGCCCCCTGTGGACATCTCATTCCCCCAATTTTTCTTCTAAGTTTTTGGCTCACCTCTTACCTGCCTCAGCTGGAATCACTCCCTCAGGCCACTACAATAGAAAACAATTAGCGCTGATTGTTTTCACCAAGTGCCTTGGGGACCAACTTTCCACCATGGGCAAGCTCTGAGTCAAATAAGGACAAGCCCTGAACATGGCGATTTTCAGGGAGCTACCAGGCAGGTCAGCTAGTGACAGTTCGATGGGGATGGTTCTTTTCAGAGCTCTAAACCCATTATGGCTGCTGGGCTGCTGGTTGTCTCAGCTACCATGGTTCGAAGACTGATAGTTTTCAAAGTTATGGAGGATATTGTGAGAGCAGGATGGGAATAGTGAAAGTTATAGTGCCACAAAATTTGCTACCTTTATCAAGATTCCACCGTGTGTCTTCACTAAACCCTCCTCAGATTCTTACAAGCCGTTGATTAATTTCTAGGCTTCTGAAAATTTGATTTTGACCATTTTTACCAGTGTTCTCATGGTTTTTATGCATTTTCAAAAGTCCTTACTCCAAAATTTCAAAAATGTTCTCCCTGTGGTTATTTATTTATAAATTACTTACTTGAAATTAAATTACATGAGAAATTCAGTTCCTCACTCACACACACTAGCCACATTTTAAGTGCTCGATAACAACATGGGGCTAATAATGAGTGTATTTGGGAGTGCAGACTTATGTTTACATTACTGCAGAAAGTTCTCTTGGACAGGACCCAGAGGCAGGGTACGTAAAATCAGGGTAGAATTCCAGACACCCTTGTTCATCCTTTGTGCCCTTCCAGGTCTGTCCCCCACAGTAACTACACTGGAGTAGACTCCCTGTGTACCTTGACACCTTGGCACAGAGACTGGACAGAGTTGCCATCTATCAGGAATTCCTGTGGCTGACCCAGAATGGTACCCAGCTGCAGAGCTTGACCCTGGACAGGGAGAGTGTCCTTGGGGATGGTAAGGTTCCCTGGTCATTGGGAAAGGAAGTGAGACCTTTCTGGGGACTCTGGATGCCTGGGGCTGAGAGAGCATTGAACTTTCTCAGGCTAGCAGGTAGTAGCACAGTCTCCCAGTCTTTCCCCACCATTGAGAGAGAGAAAAGGACACCAGTGTAATATAGGAGGCCCTCACCTTCTCCTAGACAGCTCTGTGACCTCAAACTAGTCACCGCCCCTCTCTAGACATTTGTTTCCTTATCTCTGCACTGACAGCCACTGAGCCAGATTGTCAGTGAGGGCCTCCAGCTGTGTGTGAAGCAGACTTACAGGTTTGGGGGTGAATGTGTTTCCTGATCCACAGGCTATAGTTTGCCAAGTCCCACTCTAGATGAGCACCAATGCTCTAGAACTTTCTGCAGTGGTGGGATGTTCTATATCTGTGCTGTCCAGTGCATAGCCTCACGTGACTGTTGAGTACTCGAAGGATGATATTGTGACTCGTCTTTATTGTTACTGATTTTTAACGTTACTGAGGTACTAGAATTTTTATTTTATTTAACTAAAGTTAATTTTAATTCAAAAAGAGACTTGTTGCTGCTGCATATCAGACAGCACACCTCTAAGTGGTTGTCTGGGTAGAGGTACACGTAGGGGGACCTGCACCCATCCCCCCATGCCCACTGGGTGCTGTGTGTCCTCCCCTCCTGGATTTTATGTTGTAGCTGGCAATAACAAGAATAGAGAATTGAAACTTATCAATTATTTGATGTGAACAAACTCATACTTGCAGGCGGAAATCAGAAAAGACTTCCTGCAGGAAATTACATTGTAGGTTAATCCTAGAAAATGAATATTAAGCAAATAGATAAAGGAGAAGGGGCTGATGTGTTTCTAGGCACAGAAGAACACTTTTCAGTGTGAATTTACAAATTTAGAGAGATCCCATATGCTTGCCAACTGTGATGACCCATTCTCCCCACGGCCGTTGTAAGAAAGTCCATTCAAATTCAGTCCTCTGTGCCCAGAGGTATGAATTTGGTTTAATTAATTACACTTTTGTTCTGTGATAATGGCCTTGGATTTTGTAGCAAAGTGTGCTCACTTTTTAGAGATGGAACTAAAATGGGGTGAAACATCATGATGTCTACTTGACTTTAATATTTCATTGAATACGTGGGATGAATCAAATGTGGCAAGTGTTAATAATTTATACATTGATGAAATATTGTTTTAATTGGATGGAATATACATTGGTAAATCTAGATGATGGATGTTTATGAGACTGTTCCCTTTATTTTTCTGTGTGTCTAAAAAGTTATATTAAAAAGAGTGAAACACACTGACATGCATTCTCCATTTTATTCACTTCCAGAATATTCTCCCAACAGAGATGACACCTTGATTGTGAAGCCTGGTAAGCCTGCAGGAAGCCCCAGCCCAGGGTAGGAGACGAGTACCTTGAAGCTGTGCCTCATCGAAGAGAACCATGTGAACAGGTTTTTGGATGATGAGGAAAGTTGGCCAATCCTTGTCAAGGATGGTTGA
This sequence comes from Diceros bicornis minor, assembly GCF_020826845.1. Classification (NCBI taxonomy): domain Eukaryota; kingdom Metazoa; phylum Chordata; class Mammalia; order Perissodactyla; family Rhinocerotidae; genus Diceros; species Diceros bicornis. The sequence continues at coordinate 20,507,522 of NW_026690866.1, forward strand.
GGCACAGTGGGGTCAGCAGGAGTCCTGGGGTGATGACGGGAGGTGGTTCACCCCACCACTTGTCTCCCCAGACCTCCTTTTCTGGGCCCTCATCCTCATCTTCTTGGTGGAACTCTTGGTGCTTATACAGGCCTGACCTGCTCTCTCCTGGTAAGACATGACGTGTTGCTTGTCTTCTTACTATTAGGTTGTAAGAGCTCTTTATATACTATAAATACACGTCCTTTTCTAGGGATATGTTTTGCAGATATTTTCTCCCAGTCTGTGCTTGGCTTGCTTTCTCCTTCACAACTAGAGTCATTGGGGATATGTAAGTGACAGTCATCATGAGATTCCACCACACTTGAGAATGGCTATAATTAAAAAGACTGACTATAGCAAGAGTTGTTGAAGATGTCAAGTCACTGAAACTCTCATCGAGTGCTGGTGAAAAATAGCTTGGATGCGGCTTTAATAATTCCATACGTCTACCCAGGCATTCCTCTCCTAGGAATCCATCCAAGGGAAATAAACCCATATGTCTACACACAGGCTTGTACACACGTGTTGATAACAACCTATTTATAGTAGACAAAAACGGAAAACAACACAAATGTCCATCTACTGGTGAACGGATATGCAAAGTGTGGTATATCCCCACCTTGGAATACTATTCAACCATAAAATAGAATGAATTATTTTTTCTTTTTTAATTATTTTATTGAAATTATAAAGGGTTTTAACATTGTATAATTTCGGGTGTTCATTATTATTTGTGACATTCTGTATAGACTGCATCGTGCTCAGCACCAGTAGTCTAACTTTTATCCATCACCATGCATATGTGGCCATTTAACTCTTTCACTCAACACCCAGCCCCCTTCCCCTCTGGAAACCACTAATCTGTTCTCTTTATTCTTGTGTATGTTTATATTCTACATATGAGTGAAATCGTGAATATTTGTCTTTGTCTGGCTTATTTCATTTAACATCATACCCTCAAGGTCCATCCAGGTTGTTGCAAACAGGACAATCTTGTCTTTTTTTTCTGGCTGAGTAGTATTCCATTGTATATAATACATACCACATCTTCTTTATCCATTCATCTGTAGCAGGGCACTTGGGTTTCTTCCATGTCTTGGCTATTGTGAATAATGCTGCAGTTAACGCAGGGGTGCATAAATCTCTTTGAATTGTTGATATCAATTTCTTCGGATAATACCCAGTAGAGGGATAGCTGGAAGGTATGGTATTTGTATTTTTGTTTTTTTGAGAAATCTCCATACTCTTTTCCCTGGTGTCTGCACCAGTTTGCACTCTGACCAGCAGTGTGTGAGGGTGCTCTTTTCTCCTTATCCTCTCCAACATTTGTTATTTTTTGTCTTGGGAATTATGGCCATTCTAACAGGTGTAAGGTGAACTCTCATTGTAGTTTTGATTTGACTATCCCTAATAATTATTGATGTTATACAACTTTTCATGTGTCTGATGGCCTTCTATATATCTTCTTTGGAAAAATGTCTGTTCATATCCTCAGCCCATTTTTAGATTGGATTGTCTGTTTTTTTGTTGTTGGGTTGTATGAGTTGTTTATATATTTTTGAGATTAACCCCTTGTCAGATATATGATTTGTAAATATTTTCTCCCAGTTGGTGGGTTGTCTTTTTGTGTGTTTTTTTTTTTCCTTGTGAGGAAGATCAGCCCTGAACTAACATCCGAGCTAATCCTCCTCTTTTTTCTGAGGAAGACCGGCTCTGAGCTAACATCTATTGCCAATCCTTCTCCTTTTTTTTTCCCCCAAAGTCCCAGTTGATAGTTGTATATCATAGTTGCAAATCCTTTTAGTTGCTGTATGTGGGACATGGCCTCAGCATAGCCGGACAAGTGGTGAGCCTGTGCGCGTCCGGGATCCGAACCTGGGCAGCCAGAAGAGGAGCGCGCGCACTTAAACATTAAGCCATGGGGCCGGCCCTGTCTTTTCGTTTTGTTCATCATTTCCTTTGCCTTGCAGAAGGCTTTTAGTCTCATGTAGTCCCATTTGTATATTTTTTCTTTTCTTTCCCTTGCTGGAGTAGACATGGTATTGGGAAGTGTGCAGCAAAGACCGACGTCAAAGACTGTACTGGGTATATTTTCTTCTAGGAGTCTTATGGTTTCAAGTGTTAGATTCAAGTTTTTTATCCATTTCGAGTTAATTTTTGTGTATGGTGGAATATAATGTTCTACTTTCATTCTTTTGCATGTGTCTGTCCGGTTTTCCCAACAACATTTATTGAAGAGACTTTCCTTTCTCCATTGTATGATCTTGGCTCCTTTGTGAGAGATTAACTGACTACAGATGTGTGGTTTTCTGTCTGGGCTTTCAGTTTTGTTCCATTGATCTATGAGTCTGCTTTTGTGCCAGTACCATGCCATTTTCATTACTATAGCTATGTAATATATTTTCAAGTTAGGATTATGATGCCTCCAGCTTTGTTCTTTCTTCTCAGGATTGCTTTGGCTGTTTGAGGCCTTTTGTTATTCCATATATATTTTAGGATTCTGTGTTCTATTTCTATGAAGAATGTCATTGGGATTCTGATAGGGATTACATTGGATCTGTAGATTACTTTAGGTAATATGGACATTTTAACTGTGTTTATTCTTCCAATCCATGTGCATGGAATATCTTCCCATTACTTCAGATCATCATTGATTTCTTTCAATAATGTCTTACAGTTTTCATGGTATAAGTCTTTAACCTCTTTGGTTAAATTTATCCCTAGAAACTTTTTTCTTTTTGTTGCGATTGTAAATGAGATTGTATTCTTGAGTTCTCTTTCTGTTAGTTCATTATTAGAGTATAGAAATGCGACTGATTGGGGTAAGTTGATTTTGTACGCTGCAACTTTGCTGTAATTGTTGATTATTTCTAATAGTTTTCTGATGGATTCTTTAGAGTTTTCTATATTTACAATCATGTCATCTGCAAACAGCAAGAGTTTCCTTTCTTCCTTTCCAATTTGGATTCCTTTTTTTTTTCTTTTTCCAGCCTAATTGCTCTGGCCAAAACCTCCAGTACTATGTTGAATGGGAGTGGCGAGAGTGAGCACCTTTGTCTTCTTCCTGTTCTCAGAGGAATGGCTTTAAGTTTTTCACCATTAAGTATAATGGTGGTTGTGGGTTTGTGATATATGACCTTTGTTGTGTTGAGGTACTTTCCTTCTATACCCATTTTATTGAGAGTTTTTATCCTAAATCGATGTTGGCTCTTGTCAAATCCTTTCTCTGCATCTGTGGAGAGGATCATGTGATTTTTATTCCTCATTTTATTAATGTTGTGTATCACATTGATTTGCGGATGTCGAACCATCCCTGCATTCCTGGTATAAATTCCACTTGATCATCTTATATGATCCTTTTAATATATTGCTGTGTTCGATTTGCTGATATTTAGCTGAGGAATTTTGCATCTGTGTTCATCAGCGATATTGGCCTATAATATTCCTTCTTTGTACTATCCTTGTCTGCTTTTGCTGTCAGGGTGATGTTGGCATCATAGAATGAATTAAGAAGTGTTCCATCTTCTTCAACTGTTTGGAATAGTTTGAGAAGCATAGGTATTAAATCTTGTTTGAATATTGCGTAGAATTCTCCATAAAAGCCATCTGGTCCTGGACTTTTGTTTTTTGGGAGTTTTTTGATGACCATTTCGATGTCTTTATTTGTGACTGGTCTGTTCATTTATTCTATTTCTTCTTGAGTCAGTTTTGGGAGGTTGTATGAATTTATCTATTTCTTTTAGGTTATCCAATTTGGTGGCATGTAAGTTGTTCAGTGTATTCTCTTACTGTCCTTTGAATTTCTGTGGTATCTCTTGTAATTTCTCCTCTTTCATTTCTAATTTTATGTCTTTGAGCCTTCTCTCTTTTTTTCTTAGTGAGTCTGGCTAAGAGTCTGTCAGTTTTGTTTCAATCTTCTCAAAGAACCAGCTCTTTGTTTCATTGATCCTTTCTACAGTATTTTTAGTCTCTATTTCATTTATTTCTGCTCGAATTTTTATTATTTCCCTCATTATGCTGATTTTGGGCTTCATTTGTTCTTCATTTTCTGGTTCTATTAGGTGTAGTTTAATGTTACTTATTTGGTATTTTTCTTGTTTGTTGAGGTGCGCTTGTATTGCTATGAATTTCCTTCTTAAAACTTCTTTTGCTGCATCCCATAAGAGTTGTTTTGTTGTCTTTTCATTTTCATTTGTCTTCAGGTATTTTTTGATTTCTCCTTTGATTTGTTCATTGAGCCAATGTTTCTTCAGTCGTGTGTTCTTTAGTCTCCACATATTTGTGACTTCCCCATCTTTTTTCTTGTAGTTGATTTCTAGTGTCATAGTACTGTGGTCAGAAAAGAAGCTTGATATGATTTCAATCATAAATTTATTCAGTCTTGCCTTGTTTCACAACATATGGTCTATCTTTGAGAATCTTCCATGTGCACTTAAGAAGAATGTGTATTCTGCTGTTTTGGGAGGGTATCCTCTCTCTATATCGATTAAGATCATCTGATCATATGTTTCATTTAATTCCACTATTGTTGCCATTCTCTGCATCATCTATCCATGGATGTAAGTGGGGTGTTCAGGTCCCCTGCTATTATTGTGTTGCTGTTAATTTCTCCCTTTAGGTCTATTAATAGTTGCTTTATATTCTTTTGTGCTGCTGTGTTAGGTGCATACATCTTTATAAGTGTTATGTCCTCTTGGTGGAAAGTCGCATTTATCATTATATACTGCCCCTCTTTGTCTCTCATAGTCTTTTTGATCTTGAAGTCTGCTTTGTCTGATATAAGTATGGCAACACCTACTTTGTTTTATTTGCCATTTGCTTGGAGTATTGTCGCCCATCCCTTCATTCTGAGCCTGTTTGTTTTTAGAGCTGAGATGTGTTTCCTGGAGGCAGCATATTGTTGGGTCTTGTTTTCTAATCCACCCCACCACTCTGTGTCTGTTGCTTGGAGAATTCAATCGATTTACATTTAGAGTGATTACTGATACATGAGAACTTAATCCCACCTAATCCATATTTCCATTGTTTCTCTTCCTTTGTGTTTCTGACTACCATTTCATTTTGGGGGTTTTCTGTGGAGGTTTTCTCTTTTTTTATGATCTATGGCTCTGCTCTGATTTTTTGTTTGCTGGTTACTGTGAGGTTTGTATGAAGATTTCATAGATGAGATAGTCCATATTCTGATAGGCTCTTATCTCCATTAGTCTAAGCAGGTTCCATCCCTTTCCTCTTCTCCTTCTGAGTTATTGTTGTCAAAAGTTATTCATTTTTGAGTTGTGCATTTGTGACTAATTTGAAGTGTTTATAGTTACTTTTGATGCTTTCCTTCCCTTCTTCTTTTAAGTTATAATTAAGTATTTGTTACCCTTTTGTAAAACACAGCTGTAGCTTTCTGATTTTGTCTGTCTATTTATCACTCTGGTCAAAGATTTGTAGACATTTGTCTTCTTTTTGTTTCAGGTATGAGGGCATTCTTGATCATTGCTTTTATGGGAGATCTAGTGGCAATGAAATCCCTCAGCCTTTGTTTATCTGGGAAAACTTCTATTTCTCCATTGTATCATAAGGATCATTTCACTGGATACAGTATTCTTGGCTGAAAGGTTTTGTCTTTCAGTATTTTTAATATATCATTCCATTATTTCCTTGCCTGTAAAATTTCTGCCAATAAATATGCTGAAAGCATGATAGGGGTTCCTATGTAGGTTAGTTTCTTCTATCTTGCTTCCCTTAATATTTTTTCTTTGTCATTGGCTTTTGCCAATTTTACTATTATATACCTTGGAGAAGGTCTTATAACATTGATGTAATTAGGCATTCTCTTGGCTTCATGTACCACGGTTCTTCCCCAGGTTTGGGAAGTTCTCATCTGTTATTTCTTTGAACAAGCTCTCTGCTCCTTTCTCTCTCTTTTCTCCCTCTGGAATACGTATAATTCTTATGTTGCTTTTATAATTGAGTCATATATTTCTCCAAGAATTCCTTTAATTTTTAAAAATCTGAGTTCTCTCTCCTCGTCCACTGGAAGCATTTCTATATTTCTATCCTCTAAATCACTAATTCTTTCATCCATAATATCAGCTCTGTTTTTTAAGGATTCTAGATTCATTTTTATCTCATTAATTATGTTCTTCACATCCAGAATTTCTGCTTGTTTTTTTTAATAGTTTCAGTTTCTTTAATGAAGTATTCATTTTCCTCATTAATTTTATTCCTGAGTTCATCAAACTGTCTGAACATTCTTGTAACTTGGTGAGTTTCTTTATGACAGTTATTTTGAATTTTCTGTCATTTAGATTGTAAATTTCTGTGACTTCAAGGTTCATTTCTGGAGATTTGTCATTTCCTTCTGCTCTAAATTGTTAGTGTAGTTTCTTATGGTGTTTGATGAACTAATCTTTTGCCTGTGTGTTTGTGGTAGTATCAGGTCACAGATTTCACCTGCTACCGCTGTGGGGGAAGCATGAGCTGTGTCTCTGATCCCACCCCATATGTTGGAAGTTGTGTGGGTATAGTGGCTGTTCCCACCCGTTGGGAAAGCATTCACAATGGGCTCAGAGCTGCCGCTACACAGAGACACGTACCCAGTTGTGAGACTGCTGCACTACTATGGGTATTTGTGCCATCTCAGAAAACTTTTGCATGTGCGCGTATATCTGCTGCTGCCTTTTCTTATGCTCATGCCAGCCTCTGTGCTTGGCTGGTGGGGCTTCTTCATGGGTTTTGAGCATTCCCCAATCATTGGGACTGCAGTGACACGGTGGGATTTCCAACCATCCACGAAAGCATTCATGTGCAGGACCAGGGCTGCTGCCAAACCCTCCCAGAGTTGCACCAAGATGCATTCCTACTTTTGCGGATGCAGCAGTACTATTGGCTCTCATGCCAACCTGGGAAGCACTCAGAGGTGTATACAGTGCTGCCAGGGAAGTCTTTGGGATAGGAATGAATTCATAGTACATGCAATGACAAGCATAAATCTCAAAATAATTATGCTGATTGAAAGAAGCCAGTAAAAAATGAGTACATAATATATGATCCCATTTATAAAAATTCTTGGAAAGTACAGGAAAATCTATAGGGACATATACCGGATCACTGGTTGCCTGGGAATGAGAATGTGTTTGCAAACGGCAGGGAAGTAGGAATTAAAATGAGCATGAGGAAATTTGGGATGGATGGGTGTTCCTTTTCCTGATTGTGGTGATGGTTCAATAAGTTATAATCAAAATGTATCAAATTGTTCACTTTAAATGTATGCAGTTTACTGTATGTCGTTAATACCTCAATTATGTTAGAACATGTAGGGGAAAGAGAGGGAGAGAGAGCCAAAAGAGGGAAAAGGGGAGGAAAAGAGGACTGAGGGTGAAAAATTAAGTGGAAAAAAGGAAGAGGGAGACATAGGAGGCATCGGGTCTCTGTGGCTTTGGCATCTCCTTCCCCTGGAGTCTCCCATACTGGGCAGCTGACTGGACCATTCTGATGCGCTCTCCTCACCTCACAAGTCACTGTCTGTCAGCGGAAGAAGGAGGGCAACTATGAGGTCCAGTGACGACGCCTGGGCTATTACCTGCCTCATGGCGACCTACGGAAGCTGCGATGACTAGATGTGACTAGGTCTGATGTCCTGTTTTCCCAGGTGGTGTCCAGAGGAACTTGGCGGGAACACAACGACCCTACATTGGACGGACACAGGCTCCGAGCCTTTCTAGACTTGGCCCCTAACTGGCTTAAAGGGGACTATGCTGAAAGATTTCACCTTCCTTAAGTCCTGAAAATGACTACAATTTCTGTCTTGTGGTGTCACACCAGTCCATCCCTCAGGAACACCAGAATTGGTGAAACCAACACAGATAGTGCCATCGTGTAAAATCGAATCCTCACTTCAGTGCAAGGTTTCCCTTCTTAGGAAACTTTGAAACATCCCTCCCCTTGACTCTGTGCAGCCATCACACCCCTCTCAGTTCCTCCATATTCCTCCCCCACTGATGACCTGGCAGTCTCAGGTTCCACTTTTCTGCTTCATTCTCTGAAGCTCAGATTCACCAGGACTTCCAGATCAATCTCCCTCGATGGCACCTCTCCCCACTCATGGGTCCTCCATGATGGGAAACAGGCCAAGTTAGGAGGAGTGTGTGAGACATGACTCTGCAGTCACCTTGGGCCTTGGGAGCTGAAATGACTAGGTCTTTGGGAAGCCTGAATCCCAGAGTAACACCAAGGCTCTGGGAAGAGAGTATCTGCTCTGGATGTAAAAGTGAATAAAACTCGGGGGGAGAAAACTGAGGGAAAAGAGTCTTTTTTCATCTTTCTCTGTACAGAGTCCAATTAGCCTCACAGCAGAGACTCCCCAACAAGCAGTCTATAGCATTCCAGGCATGAAGCAGGCTGTGCTATTCTGCCGTGGGTCTGTGGGAACAGATTACATTATCTTTACACACTGTGCAGACGACCACAGCTGAAGATACCGAGGGGCTGAGAATTAAATTCACAGTCATACCACTCTCTCATACTTTTTGTATGTGAGCTTCACATTCTCAATCTTAAGCAGTGATTCTCTGAGAATGCACACTTGAAGATTATAATGATTAATAATATTATTAATCATTGCATACATTATACGTTATACATTGTAAATTATAATTATAAATTAATGTTTAATTATTATTATATATTACATTATTATAATAATATCATTATAATGATTAATAATAGTTATCATTATTGACTAATTTCTGCTAAGCAACATGACTGGCAAGCTCTGCGTGTATTATCTCAGTTACAGTCACTATTTTTAGGGTTTTATTCCCATTTTAAGCTAAAGGTATGGAGGCTCAGATATATTAAATAACTTGACAAAGAAGGAAAATAATTACTACAAAGCTTAAATAAACACCTATTCAAACTATGTGTCAAAGAAAAAAAGACGTTATCTGACCTACAAACAGACTCAAAGTTGACCTCCCACAGGCCCGCAGTGAAAGAAGCGGTAAAGAATGTACATCAGGAAGAAGAAATGTGAACCCAGGAAAAAATAACAGGAGTCACGAGGAAAGGAAAAAACAGTCTGTCTAATTTAGTATTAATTTTAAAACAAGACATTAAAAACACATTAGAACCAAACTTCCAGATGATTACCACATGGAAGAATAGAGAAGAGAAGATTTAGCTAAAAGATAACTCATTTCTTAGGGAAGATATAAATACTAAGATACTCTATTATTGTTTAAGGCACTGCTCTCAGAAACTGATAAATCTGTGGGACAAAAGTAAGTAATGATAAAGAGGATTTGAAGAGTGCAACATACTCGATCAGGCAAATAGACAAATCCCAACACACTGGCTTATTGTGAGACTTGTGATGCAGAAAACAGTCGTTCTCCTGACAGCATGATACCGCAATGGCATATCAATTTTCATGTATGAAATTTCCAACACATATAAATCTAAAAAAAGGGACAATCCAGTATTTCGTTATGTGTGGCTGTGATTCAACATGCAACAAATACCAGAAAAATAGAGACCCAGAAGTAGGTGTCTTTTTTGAGAAGACAGATATAACAGCTCTTTAGTGAAATATTATGTTGGAATCTATTGGAATATTACACAAAAAGGACAATCCATTTGGACTATGTAGGTTTTCTCTGTGACTGTGAGGGCAAAACTCGAAAGAATCCACTGACTGTGATAACTCTCTGTTGATCTTAAAATACAAAAGCATAACACTCAGGAAAGGAAAATGAGAGAACAAAATGAGAAAGAAAGATCTCCTTTCTCTCCTCACCTGAAACCCAATCTCTCACCTCAGAAGTATCACTGTCTGTATCTTCTCTGTTATGCAAAGTAATCAAAGAAAAGAAAACTATTGGTACATATTAAAGTTTCAAGAGCTCAAAGCAAGAAGACATCAGGACCCCTGCAGAGGCATTAATGTAGTGTGAGCTCCATGTCATCTGCACAGTTTTGTCTTTTCTTCATCGTGTTTGTCGGGATGTCCTTCTTGGCCCCTCACTCTCCCTGCCTCGCTAGCAAGTCTGTCTGCATGAGTGCTACCGCCAGACTCTCTCTTGCTGTCTTCACTTTCTCTTCCTGTTTCCTGATATCTTCCTCAGTCACCAGAAGTTGTTTGCAAAGGAGCTGTGGGATGTACAGTGCAGCTCCTGGGATCGTCTCTGCTGAATCTGAAAACCAGGCAGGGGTGGGCATGGGACTGGAGTTCGGACCACCTGTGAGCACACCTGACAGTGATGCACCTGTGCAACTAGGTGCAAGATTAAGCAGGGCTTTGGCAAGGTCCAAAGGACTTAACATTCTCCTGCACGCTGCAGAACTGGAGACCTTGCAGTCTCTTCTGCCCGCAGAGTTGTTGGGGCTGCTCCAAGGTTTCCTCCCTTTGATGGCATCTGACTTCATTGCCAGGATAGGATGAGATTCTAGTAACTCGCCTCTTGAATATGTAACTGGACATCCTCAAAGGGATGGAGATGCTCAAACAGGCTTTGGGTTGGATTGGTTTCCACAATCATGTCGCTTCCTCTGTGATGATTTGATCATCATACTTCTTTTCCTCTTACCCTATAAAAATTAATTGTGAATGTGGACCAGACTGATAAACAAAGCCTGTCTTCCCAGGACAATTATGTCAGATGCCTTGTACTTCTACCCTCCCTCTCTCCCTGTGGGGATTAATCTGACCTGTGTCCTGGGACATCATCAACGAGATTTGGGTCAAGAACAGAAAGCTCGAGGTCAAAACTCAGGACTACTGCATGTCATTTCTTCTCCCCCATGTTGTTAGACACTTATGAGTATGACTTTATTCTCATTTTGTCCTTGTCAGTCTCAACAACAAAATCCCTGGTGCTCCCTGTCAGGACACACTGTCCCCAGTTCTTTTCTAAATCCCAAGTCATACCATTCTTCTGTATTATATGACTATTCATTTGATTGGCCCATTGAACAGTTGGTGTTCATAGCTCCATTAGAGCTTAAGTCACTAGTGAAATTATCATCCACTCCACTCCTAGTGACTGTTATTTGACATCTGTGAACATTAAATCTCAATACAGAGAATATATCTGAAAAAACTCAACTTACAAATGGAGATTGTGCTGTAAGTGGGAAGTACACACTGGATTTATTAAACCCAGGAAAAAAATGTAAACTCTCTCATTATGAAGTTTTGTGTAGAGTGCACCCACATTGATGATATCTTGGTTATAGTGGGTGAAAAAATACTATTAAAATTAGTTTCACCTGTTGGCTTTCATTTTTTAAAATGTGGCTATTAAGAAAAAAATTAAATTCTATAATATATAGTGCTTAATGTTACTATTGGACAGTACCGTTGAAGCCATCAGTGAAAATAAAGTCCAGAGACAGTGGTTAGGGAAATTCTTTCCTTAGAAAATGAGTCTACACTGACCCACACTGCAAGATGCAGCAAAATCTGTCATACACACATACAGACACACAGACACACTGACAGAATGAAAAAAACCTCCTCCTAGAGTCCCACCTCTTCTCACATGGCATGAGGTTGCACTCATACTTAGTCCTAAGTGGACTAATCTCAAGAAAGAAGGCAGAAGTCAAGGTAATTTACCAGTTAGGAAGATCTAAAACCAGAGACTAAAGCTCAAGATATGTGGTGAAATTCCTGTCCTGGCTTCTGTTATTAATTCAATATGTTAGGGAGACTTTTCCAAGGAGGGATGTTTTAATACTCCCTTTTTCTTTACTATGTAAAAATAGACAGGCTATGTAAAGAATAATTACTCTAGCTAATCAATCAAAAGGAGATGATAGAACACGAATACCCTTATTATAAGTCACTACTGGATTAAAGAGTCAGGGAACAGCTGACATTGGGTTAATTTGGCCTTAATTAGGCTGATTCTGATTTCATGACCGTCATATTGATTGTATTATACTAGAACCTATGAAACTTCCCAGCCCCACCTACTATTTAACCACCAAGGCCCACCAACCAGACCAGTCCTTGCTGACACATCCCCTGCCTCCATCCCTTCTGACAACACCTGGAGGATTTTCCCCAAATCCCACTCTGTCCCTGAGCTCTTCAACCTGCCCCAGGGCCAGGGAATCATTTTCTCCAAGGCTCAGGCTCTGCGTGTGCCCAGCTCTGGGGATGGCACTTTTGTCTCGAGTGAAGACAAGGATCAGAGCGCAGACCCTGTGAGCTGCAGCAATTGGACAAAGACTGGGGTTTGCTGACAGATAAAACCTTTAGTGGGCACCGTTACCAGGGTCCAAGAAGCCCCAGTCATTCCTCCAGGGAATGTGATGCAGGACAGAGCAGGTATGTCTGCCTGTGTTTCGGCTTGGGAATGCCTGTAGGGTGACATAGGTAACACTGGTAATGCATTCGCCAATGTTGTTCATTCATTTATTCATCATATGTCATGGAGTGCTTTCTGCGTACATCCAGACAACAGGCTCACCCTCTGGGGCTCACAGGCAGTGTCAGAAAAATTTCTAAAATATAGGTACAGTACTGGTAATACACTAGGTGTTTCAAGCATTTTCCAAACATTAACTCCTTTAATACTGTCCATAAACCTACAAAATATGTATACTGATCATTATTTCAAACTGACAGATGAAGAAACTGAGGCACCAATCAGGTAAAGAACTCAGTCAATACAAATATCTAATAAGGGATTGAGCTGGAATTTGGACGTGAGGAGTTAGCTCCATAGTCTGTGCTATTAACCATGACATTTACTCTCTAAAGACTTCACATCATGAAAAAATTTGATCAGTTATCCATTTTCTTGGTGCATGGAGTAGCCACACTATTTTATCTGTGTCTGAAAAATAGAATACCTGCGTAGAAACTACTGCACATACACACTCAAATTACATCTACCAATGTCTCAAGTCCCTGAAAATTAATGCAGAGAACATTTCAGAATGTTTCTTGCCCAGGTTGGGAGGACTCTGAGGAAATCTCAGTGTTTCTATAAGAAGCTGAGGACAGGCTGGGAGTGGGTCTCAGTGGAAAGGTGTCCTCAGGAGTCACCATTGAATGACAACATTGATGGGTGAGTCTCAGCAGTGACTGAATTCAGGATCTGGTGGTGATATAACCTGGTGTTTATCATCTGACTGTGGGTTTATGGTGATGCAGCACAGGGAGAGGGGATGGTTCACTGTGTTCTTGGGGAAACCAGACCCATGAAAGAGAGGGAATGACGCTTTCCTTAAACAATGGACTCGTGGTGGGAAAAATTCGGCTTGGAAGAGACAGTCCTCTGCCTGGTATAACCAGAATGAGTTGCCTCTGCTTCAGCCAAAGCAGACAGCCCTTCCTCAGGCACTCATTTTATCTCAATGGGAGGAAGGAGGAAGATATCATGTAATGCTCATCTGGATGTGAGATATGTGATGGTAGAGACTGTGCTAGGAAGTTCTGAAAGGCTGCCCTGAGGCATTTCAGACCTTTGCTGTGACCAGAATGACAAGTGTAAACACCTCTTCTTATGTCTGGGGAGAGTTAGTGGTTCAAGGAGAAGGCTCCCTGTTGCAGAGACTCACAGGAAGAATCGAGTTTGACCAGGGAAGGTCAGAAATGTGACCAGTGTGGCTGGAGGGAGCCTGAGAAGAGAGAGGAGTGGAGAGAGGAGGGTGATCAGGCTGGATCCTGGGACATGGTAGACTGTTACTTTCTGTTCCTCTGTGACAACATTACTCCAAAACCTGCCACCTATAAAGTACAAATATTTAACATCTCACAATTTCTGTGAACCAAGCATCAAGCATGGCTTAGCTGGGTGCCTCTGCCTCAAAGTCTCTGTGAAGCAGAGGCTGTGGTCTCCACAGGGCTCCAATGGGGGAAGATTTCCACCCAAGATCACTCACATGGGTTTTGTCCGGATCCATTTGGACCGAGAGTCTGAGCTCCTGTCTGTCTGTTGGCTGGACACTCCCTCAGTTCTCTCCTATGGAGCTTCTACCTAGTGCAACTGACAACATCAGCACTTGCATTCCCAGTTCTGGTGATTTGATAGAGAACGATAGTAAGAGCGAGAGAGAGAGAGAGAGATGGAAACTTAAGGAGAGAGGTAAGTAGGGAACCCAAGTAAGTCAGTGAGTGGGAAGTCACAGACGTTTTGTAATTAAAACTTGGAAGTGACATCCCATCACCTTGGCTGTGTTCTGTTGTTCAGAAGCCAGATACTGACCACTTAGTGGTGGCAAAATGATGTGCACTCCAGGAGGCAGGGAGCATTGGGAACATTGTGGAGGCTCCCACCACATAGACCAATATGAGGCTCTTGGGACTGATTCTGAGTAAAACGGGACCATGGAAGGCTTAATGCCAGTGGATCACAATGTCTGAATAACCTCTAATTTCAACCCCTTCAGGATGCAGACCTGAAAATGAGGTTCAGAGCGGCAGTGACTTACCAAAAATCACACATCTGGGACCCAGAGAAGTTCTGACTGGTATTCTATGGGATGTCCTACTTCTTGTACTTCCTCCATCTCTAATTGTGTGCATTAGACACATGTGACACCAGCCCACAGGTGTTGTACGTATTATCGCATATACACCTGATGAGGTCCCTAGGAAGCTGTTTTTAGCGCAATCCTCATTGTGCAGCTTGGGAGACTGGGGAGATCTTGAGAGGCACAGCAGCTTTTCCAGGACACAGAACTGGTAGGAACAAAGAGGTCTGACCTCATCTCTGTCTCCTCAAAGCTGGGGCCTGGATCCACTCCCAAGGAGCTGTGGGGAGGGTGGTGATGGGTATTTGTGTACTGTGTTGGAGATGACATGGGCAAGGAGGGAGAGCAGCCAACATCCTAGCGGGGGATTTGGGTGCGTCTCATTGAAGGAAGGGGTCAAGTAATAGAACCTTGAATAAGTGACCTCACTTCCTTGGTGACAGCCCCCAAGAGAACTTAGAACTCTGGTTACCAGGCACCCACATTGTAATCACAGACTCCTGTCCAGTTCAATTGAGTGGAGACACTCGACAGAGCAGGATGTTCTCGTGTTGTCCCATGAATTTCCGAGGCTCTGGCCCCCGGAAAGCCCAGAATGAGAGCGTGTTAAGTCACTTTAGACGTTGGCTCAGCCCTCACCTCGAATGTGTGTGGCCTTTTGGCAGGAGGAACCATCAGGTAACAGTTAAGGCCAGGGCAGGCCACTCTAGGTCAGGCCAGAACTGTGATCCCAAAAGGACAGCCCCACACCCCTTGACCCTCATTGTGTGTTTGTAGGGGGGAGGTGGAGTTAGGGAAGTTGGGGATGAGGAGGATCCAGGCTGGGCAAGAGCAGGAAGCTAGATGGTGGGAGTCGAGCAGTGTGTCATGTTGGTACTCAAGATCTTGGTTGCAGGAGAGTCACGTGAGTGCTGGGGACCAAGCTCCTCTATTCACATGTGAATGCCAGGACCTCAAAGTGAATCGCATTCCTTCACTGTTGGAGTCTGTGCAGATGCCGCTCTGTGCCTGATCTGTGTTGGGGTTTCCCACTGTGGCAAAGTCCAGGCAGGCCCCTGATCCGCCCTGGCCTGACTGTTGCGCACTGTCACTGCAGAGCTGCACCCAGGAGATGGTCGAGGAGCTGGTGGATGCTTTCCAGTTTGCCATCTCCCTGGAGTGGACACAGGTGCACCAGTCCATCAATGACCAGGGCTGGTCTGAGGTGAGTGTGGGTGCAGAGGGGTCTTCACACTCAGGGCCCTGAGATTATCAAGGCAGTACTAGAATCCAGACTCAAATCTGAGATTCTGCTGGGAACCGCTGCCCCAGAATTTTCTCACTAGAGTGCCCCACAGTACCACTCCCAGAGAAATCTGGACCTCCACTCCTTCCCACAAGCTACACAGGAGGGTAGAAAGTCACCTCAGTCATCCTGGTGGTTCACCATTGTGTCACTTGTTGTATGTCCCTCCTCCTCTCCCCCAGTGTGAGCATGAGTCCACTGTGAATTTAAATGAGGCCTGCAGGATGCGTGCCTTCCAGGCAGCGTGATCGAGAAGCTGACAGATTCCATGGCACAAACTTTCCTGAGTAGGAACATCTCCAGCTTCACCACCTTCATGGTCAACTAATCAGCCTCAGACACATCCCACCGGGTCCTGGACCAGCTGTTTACTAGGTGAGTAGCCACTCCCTCCTCAGCACAGTGGTGACTCTGCCCTCTGCCAGCTGTGTACCTTGGGCAAATCCCTGCATCTCTCGGAGCCTCAGTTTGCTCTTCTGAAAAGTGGGGGGGGATAAATTTCATGGTGATCTTGTAGGGACTAATGGGATCAGCAATGGCAGGTGCTTACCTGGTGCCTGGATCTGCAGAGAGAGCTGTAGACATGCTGTGGTTCTTCATGGTTATTATTTCTCTCTTTGTCACGAAAAGTAGTCTGCATCATCCTTTTCTGGGATGTGGCCTTTCTGAGTTTGGAAAAGCACATGGAAACCACCCTGTCAAGGAGGTGGAGATTCTGTCCAGCTGGTCCTGGTCGTTTTCCTTGTGGTAGCCAATCAGGGATCTCTGTGGCAGCAGAGGAGCCCCAGTCCCACTCAGGTGTCTGGGATGGTTCTGGTTGGACTTCAATCATGCAACCATGTAGATTAAGCACCTACTACATGCAGGACTTTTGGAGACACTTAGTAGAACTCAGTGAATAAAGGAGATACAATCGCTGGGCCTCAATTGTCGTCTGAGAGTCAGACAGTCACATTGGACATCATTCGCAGGTCCTGTCCTCCATTGCACATCCCAAGTGGTGCCTTGATAGCCTCCTTTACATCTAGAGGCATCTTTCCTTATTCCATCCAGGAGGGCAGAGCACAGGACCATCTGAAAATGTGAGTGGTCTTTGGGTCCCGAAGAACGGCTTCCTGTCTCTACAGAAGAAAGTGTGGAGGGAGAGATGGGAGCTGTGGCTGGGGCGGGCCTTTCAGAACCCACATCTCATGCATCTTTTGATTTCCGTGGGAAGGCCGAGGTCTGGTGGCTTCCAATCCGAAAGGGCAGGACTCAAAGAGCTTGGATGGGTGTCAGGACCCCTGGGAATCAGAGGGGTGGCTTGGCTGAGTTGTCCCCAAGAGACCCATTCCCACCACAAACCCATCAAAATCTGCCTCCCCACATCCACCTCTTCTGAAATCAACCTCCAGGCCCAAGATAGGAGATGTGTGAGCAACCTGCTCACAAATCTGCCTCAGTGCTCAGTCCAGTTATACAAGTGCATGGAGGGCTGGGCTGGGCTGTGTCCCAGCCCTTTGGGAGAAGAGTGTCAGCGAGAAGAGAGTCACGACAGAGTCTGTGTTCAACCTGCTGTATAACCAGACCTGCCACTGCCTGGATAGCCTCACAGGGACCACTGCTGCCGTGGGGCTCTCCCTTGGATGGGAAGGGGCAGGCATAGGGGCCCAGTCCCAAACCAGGTGCCTTGGGGGAGAAGTGTGGAGGGAAAGGCCAGGCCTCTGACTCTGTTGCCCACTTGCCTCCCCCAGTGCCATCTCTTCTCTGGTATGAACCTGCCTGGACCCAGGGCAGGATTTCTGGGAGCCCCTCCACTATCCCTGCTTCACGGTGAAGCTGACCTCTCTGCATGTCAGCTTGCCTGGCTCAGGGCTGCAGGGCCACGCGTACCTTCTCCAGGTCCAGCTGGAGCATCCACGGCTCATTGAGGCAGAGCTGGAAGGTGAGGTGACAGTAGTCTTGGAAGAAAACTTGCTGAGTGTTCAGAGGCTTTGTTCCCTTCAAGGCAGTGGGGTCTTTCCTGTCTTTGACAGGCACAGGGGAAGTCAGCTACGTGAGTGACACTGTTTCTTTCTCCTGCTGCAGTACCATCTCAAGAGCTCCCCCCAGCTCCAAAGCCAGAGCAAGGGCCAGCTCCACGGCTAGATCCAGCTCCAGCTCTAGTTCCACCACCTGTGCCAGAGCTGGAGCCAGTGTCACCTCCATCAGTCCCTCCAGGGCCAGAGCCACCACCAACATCAGCTCCAGTCCCAGTGCCAGCTCCTGAGCAGGAGTCAGATGGACCATTGGCTCCAGGGAGAATCCTCCTTCCACCTGGAGAGATAACAGCAGAGCCAGATCCAGACCCAGAACCCACCTGCCCCTGGGACGTGACCACAAAAACCTTCTGAGGGAGGAGAAGCCTGACTTCTTGGAGTTCCCTCCCTGGCTGGTGGCAGATCAGTTGACACTGATGGATGTGGTGAGCAGTGGGGCTCTCAGGGCAGGTGGGGCCGGCCTTCCCTGTGCCATGAGCTGCCCCACACCTGCCATTTCCTGATCCAGAATCCTGTGATCTCGGTCCAGCTTCCTTGCTTACCCTCATGTAACCTGAGCAGCCTTCTTAACTCCCAAGCCTTTGCTGTCCTCATGTGGACAGTAGAGATGGACACTGAGAGCAGCTGCCATGCAGAGTGGCTGTACAGATGGATGAGGTGGAGCAGAGAGGAAGTTGGGCATAGTCTGTGCTTTGGTGAGGGATGGGAGCACACTGAAGTGCTGTCTGGTCCTTGGGTAGTTCACTCATTTGCCCAGGAGGCCTCAACAGGCTCAGCACCTATTAGGCACCTCAGGTGTACATGACTACATGGCAGACAAACAAAGCCCGTGGTTGTTGCTCCCTTGGGGGAATGTGCATCTGAAAGAGGAGTCAGACCTCAGGATGATCAGAATGGTTGGAAGATGCCCCTAGAGATGGTCAAGCAGGAGCCGAGTTCTGGTACTTGGACGAAGTGAGACTGGACGGTGAGCAAATGTCATTTCCCTGGGTCACAGTATCGGGTCCTGGGTCATCCTGTGCTGGGTACCCTCAGGGGACACAGGCAACACCCAGGGACTCCCACAAGTCTCAGGCCGCATTCTCAGCATCCTGAGCTCCAGCTCTCATCACAGACCCGGCCTGGGACTGGGGGCTGCGGACGCTGAGCTGGGCTGTGGCAGGGCTGGGTGACACTCCCTGTCCTCCCCAGGAGCTCTTCAAGAAAGTGATGCCCCACGACTTCCTGGACTCCATCTGGTCCCAGTGGGAAAATAGGGCCAATGAGCACCTTGCACCCACTATCCATGCCACCGTGACCCACTTTAGCAGAGTGGTCAAATGTGTCATCACCACCTGCCTCGGGGACCCAGCATGACGGCCCAGGACAGGGCCAGGGTGGTGGAGCTCTGGATCCAGGTGGCCAAGGTAAGATTTGGGAGTCCCTGGGAACCCCTCTCTGGAGTCGTGGTAACCGTTCCTTCTCCTTACTCAGTTCTCAGGATTGAAATCTGTGGTCTGAGCCTTCACACAATCCTTAGGCCCCTCCTGCCAGGGCCTCGATGACCTGACTCCTGGTCCCAGTGGTAGGAAGCTCACCCCATCCTGGGCTCTTTCCTTGGCTTGAGCTAAAATCCTCCTCCCTGGGAGTGTTCCTCCTCAGGGTCCAGCTGTGCTCTTCCCGGGTTTCTTGACCCTTGTCTCATCCAGGACAGGAGACGTCCATGAGGGGACAGAAGCCAGAGGAAGCAGGGCTCCAGCTCCCCCTCACAACACATTCTCTTCCCTTCCCCAGAAATGCCAAGGCCTGAGGAACCTGTCTTCACTCCATGCCATCCTCTGGGCAATGCTGAGCCCCTCCATTCAGCGTTTAAAAAAGACATGGAGACGGGTGTCCAGGTGGGTAGACCTCTCTCCATGAGAGCACCACCTGGGTGGACCAGACACCCCCCACAGTGCTGCCATTGCCCTTCAGTAAGCTGGGATCTCCTGGGAGACAATGAACCCTGGGGACAGGGTCTGACCTGGTTGGGAGGCATGGAGTCCTTCTGGAAACTTAGGCCAGTGGTTCTGCTTCAGGAAACAGTTTCCCGAAGTGCCAGACCCTGACTTGAACCAAATTGAAGATTTTCAAGTGTTTGCTTTGCAGCAACAGAACTCTCTGTCCACCTGAAATCAAGACTCTTTAAAACAGGTTTGTTCATTAGATAAGAGAATGAAGGCCCCAGGTGATAACAGGAAAGCCCCCTCCCCAGTCCCAGAGACCTCTGGCCTCAGAGGACACATTGAAAACGCTCATCCAGGCTGTCTGGATAATTCTGCGTTTTCAAACAAAAGGGATTTACCTTTAAACCACCCCACAGTGTTTCATTCCTTTTTTCCCTCCTCAGGAGGAACTGCAAAAAATTTAAAACCTTGTGCAGAATGGACCAGCGGGAGAGGAGGAAACTGCTCACGGAGGTGAGTGGAGGCTCGAGATCTGGAAGGAGGGAAGGTGAGGGGGGAGGAAGGACCAGGCAGTGTGTTCTTTGGTAAGTTTTTCACTTAAGGTTCCCTGAGAAATAACGGTGTGTCTTGTCAAGCTTGACAGGAAGTGGGGGATGTGAGCTGCAGGGGCAGGTGGGGCCTGTTGGGGGTAGGAGACCTTTGTCATGGTGTAGAGTGGTGTTGGTTGGACTGTTCCAGGAGGTGAGGAGCTGGCAGAATGAGCAGGTCTCTGGCTTCCATGCGGGCCCATCAGCTGACCCTCATCTTCCTCCAGGCTGGCAGGTGGATGGAGTGGGTGGGGTTTCTTTCTTCCTAAAGCAGCCCAGGCTGTCCTCAGGAAGCCAGGTCCCTGCTGCTCCTTCGGTCTTCACTGCACCTCGCAGAGAAGAGCAGCCTGCCTGCCCCAGGGATGGGCACTGTGTGGTCACACAGGCCAGGTGGACACACGGGCTGCCCAGCCTTGGAACGTATGGTGGATCTGGGACAGAACTGTGTGCTCTCTGGGACTCTGCACTCTATCCCGATAGTGGTCATTACTGACGACCCAGTGAGAGTCTACTCTGGTGCCTTGTTGAAAAGGATACGCCCCAGATGGCAATGAGAATTATCGGGGAACCTACAGATTCTGAATGGACCTTCCTGGCAGGACATTAGAAGTTTCCAAATAAAAAAGGATGCAAACGTCACCATTACACAGCGCCCTGGTCACCCCCTACACTGTAACTCAGATGTGGCTGAGAGGGGTCCCCTTCCTGAGTGAATGAAGGAGGAGTTCTGTGCAGGGACAATCCTGAGGGGATCCTAGGGAGCTGAGGCATTTGGCATGGCCTCAGGTCCAACCTGGAGTCAGAAAATCCCAGGGGCTGGGACAGGCAGAAGCCACTTGGATATGCCCCCTGAGACACCTTTTGCCTCCCCATCCAT
The DNA here is from genome assembly GCF_020826845.1 of Diceros bicornis minor. NCBI lineage: Eukaryota > Metazoa > Chordata > Mammalia > Perissodactyla > Rhinocerotidae > Diceros > Diceros bicornis. Next base: position 20,528,710 of record NW_026690866.1, read on the forward strand.
GCCTCAGCCTGACTAAGCGCCTAGGCACACCCCGAGAGTCCAGAGGACAGGACCTTGGTCAGAGGTGGGTCTGGAGGAGGAGTGAAGGCCGGGGGACAGGGCCTCTGGCTGGGAGGGGGAGCAGTCTCTCCTCTGTGGGCCCCTGAGCAAGTCACTGCCCCTCTGTGGGCCTCGGTCTCCTCATCTGGGAAATGGAGGGGGATGATCTGTGATGCAGGCCTCACAGGGGTGATGAGGTACAAGGGGGAGAGGAATGTGCAGGAGCTTTGTGCTCCTCCTCGAGGGGCGAGGGGAGAGTACTGGTGACAGTCAGATGACACTCAGTCCTCAGGGGACCCTGAGAGGCATGGGGAGTCCTCCTCACACTTTCCTGATGAGGAGAGAGTCTTAGGGGTCTGGGAAAGCCTGAGGGCACAGAAGAGGGAGTGTTGGAGCTGGGATTGACTAGAACCAGAGCACTCTGGAATGGGAGCAGCCATAGACACCAGATGTCCAGGGTCCAAGATCAGAAGCCTGGGAGACACAGGGAAGGGAGCATGGCCTCCAGAGCCTGTCCTTGACCCTGCAGGATGTGACCTCTGTGAGGGCCACCCTGGAGATGGGCCCCCAGGGAGCCCAGGAGAGGTAGCAGCAGGTGAGGGGGCCTGAGGGGGAGGGTCCAGGTGTCAGAGGAGGGGGTCTCCTCCCTCACGGCTGGAGGCCTCCCCAAGAGAGGGGTCCCTCCTCCTCCAGCCCAGCTCCTAGAGCCCCAGAGCTTGAAATACCTTCCTTGGAAGTGACCAGGAGGAGGCCTGGAATGGCTGGGCCAAGGATGGATTTGGGGGGGAGTGGCAGGGACCGCACAACCTGGGATTTCCCAAAAGCCGCCCCTGGTAGCTGACGGGGAACGTTGGGTTGTCCTGGAGGGGGCAACTGTGGGGAGGTTGCTGAGGGGCCTAGGCTGCTCTCTGTGGGAGTCTGTGGTGGGCAGGAGGATGGAGTGAAGTGACTTGGGGGAGGGTTCATGGGGGCACCTGAGAGGTGGGACTCATCACCCCTCCCACCCTGATTTCACAGGGTGTCATCCCCTTCCTGGGCATGTACCTCTATCACCTGAAGCTGCTGAACATTGAGATGGAGGATGATCTGGAAGTGAGTGAACCTGGAGTTGGGCCAGGGAGCAGGAACCTGAGGTTTGGGATGAGAAAGCCCTGCACTGGCCCCTGAGCTCTCAGTACCTGGCAAACCTCCTCTCATGAGAGAACCACGGCCACCCCTGGGAGCTGGGGAGTCAGGCTCATCTTAGCGATGCGGGAACGGAGGCTCCACGTAAGCCCCCCATGAGGCTCCCCAGCCTGGGGAAGCTCAGAGCTGCCTGCCTGCAGAGCTGCAGGAGGCTGTGTCTGAGCTCCACTCAGCCTCCCCATCAGGCCCTGCCCCTGGGGGAGTGCCATCAGTCCCTGCAACTCAGGAAGCACATCTGTGGTCCAGCTGTCCCTTCTTGCCTGAGGCCTCAGTCTTCCCGTCTGTCATCAGAAATGGGTGGGCTACAAGGTCTCTGGCTTCAGCTCCCCTGTCCCTCCTGTTCTGGAGCCCAGAGCCTGGCCCAGTGTCAAGTTCTGTTTGTGGAAGTTCTGCCCTCTGCTGGGCACTGACAGTCCTGCAGCCTGAGAAGGGGTGGGATAGGGGCTGGTTATGGGCTTGGGGGGCTGTTTCTGATGGACATTCGCTGTCTCCTTTCCAGGGAAATCTGGTGAACCCCAGAAATGGCGTGAGGTGAGCATCTGTGGGTAGGGTGGGGAAGTGGAAATCACAGACCTCGCGTGGCAAGATGTTTCGTGTCCTCATCCCTCGGGTCTTACATTTATTGGATGAGTTAGATCCACAAAGTTGGGAATCCCATCACGTTGGCGGGTGCGGGAGGGGCTGGCATCAAGGACACCTTCCTGGATGAGGAACTAATTCAAGGCAACTGTGAGGACAGGCAAGTCCTGAATTCAGTGAGAAAGCAGGAGGGTTCCCGAGTGAGGAGTGATCCTCACTCCCCACAAGTTCCTGGCAGGTTTCCCCACCCAAGCCCTGTCTGCACCCTTTCCTTCCTCCCAGAAATGCAAAGTCATCAGGAGGATCCAGCTGCTCCAGCAGGCTGCAAATAAGTATGACCTGGAGCCCGAAGAGTGATTTGAGGCCTGGTTCCAGGCCATGGAGCCCCTCAGTGTCGATGAGAGGTGAAGGTACAGGAGTTGGGTGAGGGCAGGCCAGACTCTCTCTGATGGCCGGCTTCAGAGCGTGTGGCCTGGCTCCCTGATCAGCCCCAGACCTCAATGCATGGTGACCCATGGAGCACCGGGACTCAGCTGCTGTCAGGGTCTGGGAGGGACACCTGGGGTGTGGCTCCTGGTAGCTCACAGGCCGCTCTGTCCTGTAGATACTGCCTCTCCTGCCGGCTGGAGCACATACACCAGAAGGCAAGCAAATTGCGGCTCTTCAAGAGAAAGAACTGGCCATCCTCCAGTTCAGGGCCTAGTGAGTGTTGGGACCAGCAGCGACTGAATCCAGGGGCTCAGTATATCTTCGGGCTAAGCATGGACCTGGATCCCAGCTCCACTGCTGACCAGGCCTGTAAAGGCTGCTCCCCTCTCCTCTCTGGGACTCGGTTGTCTCCTCTGAAATGGGTGATGCTAAATGATGCCTGCCGCATCAGGGACAAACGGGGTGCTGTTGATGGACTGAGCACTCGGCACAGGGTTTGGATCAGAGTGAAGGGGGGCAGGGAGGTGTGCCGTGAATCTCAGGGAGGCACCCCAAAATAGTCTGTTTGTTCTCTTCAGCCACCGTGCCCTTGGCAAGGAGCCATAACACTCCGGAGACCACAAGTTCAGCTCCTCCTGAGCAGCGGGGACACTGGCGCCCTCGGGGTGCACTGGGCCAGCTCTTCCCACCTGAGTGAAGGAGGACATCCTAAGACTTTCCCTGGTTTCCCCTAAAGCCCCAGAGGGAGGGCCCCACCCCTACCAACTCCCTGACATCTGCACCCCAGCGACTGTTAACCCATTGGTGAGGAGCGATATTATTTCTTTAATAGTAAATGGTAGATTTGACTCTTACATTATATCCTGCTTCTGTCACAGCCTGGGTGTTGTGGTGTGGTTCTTTCACTGCTTATGCTCATGTAAACAAGACACAGAATCTCACTTTCGTCCTTGAATTAAGAACTTGTGTATGGTTACATCTTATTGTATGTGGCAGAAAGGAGGGGGGAGGACCAGTCTCCTCCCTGGCTACTGAATGACACCCTGAAGTCCCCTTCCTCAGAAGACAGGTGTATTTCAGTGTTGTTCACCTGGGACAGGAGCAGAGACAGCCCCTCAGATCTCCCTGGAGGTAGAGGTTGGAAGGACTTTCCCAGGCAGAGCAACAACCACTGAAATGTGGGTGTTTTTCAAATAGCACTTACCAGGACCATGTCCTTCCCTAGGATAGTGGCTGTCTTTCTACAGCTTTCAAGGAAGAAGGAATGTCTTTTGCTTCTCTTGTTGAGGTTTCTTCTGATCAGATATTGGAACTTGCCATTTTCTAATCAGTCTCTCGATTTGCATCTACACTAAATGAGGAAAAAAGTAGAAAGAGAAAAGTTTGCCTGTGGAAGGGACAAGGCCAGAGGAAGACCATGTGCAGATAGACTAAGGGCCGACAGGACATCCACCTCAGGCCACCTCTAGGGCTCCCTGTTCACCCTTCGCCTCGATTGGAATCATCCTAGGATCCTGCCCCATGCACTTGGAAGTCTTTTTCCTGCTTTTTTCATATCCAGAGGGAAAGATTCAAGATGCAGCTTTTAAAGGTACAATCAGACTTTGTTCCATAAACCTCACTGCTCTCTGTGAACTAGGATTTATAGCATCCCCACACATCCTTTTATGATTCCTTTTACGCAGAAATTCGCTAGAAGGCGAATTTCAGTACCTGGCAAACCTCCTCTCATGAGAGAACCAGCCTCCCTGTCAGGTACATCGTGGCCATTCCTCCCCGACTGTGCCTGATAGATCAGGGGTGAGCTCTGGTTTGCCAGGACAATAGACCTTAATCCTGTCCACTGAATGACCCACACTGTCCCTTGCTGCCCAGGGTGACATCTGGGACCGTGTGCTTCTGAGGTCCATGGTCTCAGACAATCACTAGGTTACACACTAAGTCGTGTTGTTGCTGACTTGTCCCAAAGGGGCAGTTGGGCCTGAGCGCATAGAGCACATAGCCCCTGGGACATCTGTGTTCTTTTCTCCAGTCTGTGCTGTGGTTATGTGGATTTGTGTTACAGGGATGTGAAACTGTCCAGTTGGGAGTTTTGAAAGATGAGGCAGGAGAGGGGCAGGTATAGAAGTGGGTCCAGCGGGGGACTATCACCAATCTTAAACATCACAGACACAACAGACACAACCTTACCAATTAAAATACTGAAATGCTCCCCACGTGGGTGGTGAACAGACACTGCTCAGAGCTCACCCCAAGAACCCACCCCACGACCAGGAGCTAAAGTCTTACCACCCAGCATTTTGTACATCATGCCCTGGAAACACCCTGTAAGACAAGAGCCATTGTATTGACTTCCTTGATACTTCTTCCCCCTCCTTTCTGAAGGCTGCAAGTGTCACCCAGGGAGGCCTTTTCAGTTCAGCCAGCAGCAGAGTAGAAATCCTGGTTCCCAGAGAGCAGGCTCTTCTTTCCAGGGCCCTGTCATCCGGGAAAGAAAGAATTCACACATCGGTGTAGACACACAAAGACACAGACTCATATCCCACCCAAATCCCAAGATGCATGAACTACTAAGAGATTAAAAGTGACTTCAGAAACAGATCAACCAATTGCAAAAGAAGGTTTTCATTAAGATCCTGACTCAAATAAAATGTAAAACCAAGAAATAACCTTGACAAATCTGGGAGACTTTGGATACTGACTAGATAGTTGATCATCCGAATGACATTTTTATTTTTGTATGTGATAAAGTTATTGTGTTTGTGTTCAAAAAATCCCTCAGCTGTAAGATAAACTGAAATATTTACAGCTGAAATGATGTGCTCTCAGCCATCTCAGCTGGTTAATTCTTAGGGTCTTGGTGTGAGGATAAACAAAGTCAGATGGTATACGAGTTGACAATCTTTGAAGCAAGTAACAGGTTCACAGAGATTGATTTATCTCTACTCTGAGATTTTGAGATTTTTGAAAACCTTCAGAACACACTTTTGATAAAAGTAGTATACTTGGTGTTCACATTGCAATGTTAGAAACTAAACATCACAAATATAAAGGAATACTTCTCCATGCTGACCTAAGGAAGTTCTCTCTCAGTCTGGCTTCTGTGAATGACCTGATGATGCCACCAATTTTTCACTTATCCCATGTTTGTTGAGTAATTCATATGTATTCTGTGCTGTGTGCAAGGCAAACTCATTTCCAGGACTCTGGATCTAATGTGGGAAGGAAGGCAATGAGCCTGCTGCAAGGTTCTCTGAGTGGAACATAATGTCCCCAGGGGGTATGCTCATTCTTTAGATTCCAAAATCAAAGCTACACAAATTTGCCAGGTAACAGAGAAGAGATACTTAATTCATGATATAGAAATCACCTATGTCTGAATTACCAGGTGACAATGAAGAAAAAGATTGACCGATTTTATGTTATAATTAGATGCAAAATCATAGTGCTGGCCCCTGGCCGAGGGGTTAAGTTTGGCATGTTGTGCTTTGGTGACCCAGGTCCAGTTACCAGGCACGGACATACAATACTCATTAGCAGCCACGCCGTGACGGTGACCTGTATAGAAATTAGAGGAAGACTGACAACAAATGTTATCTCGGTGAATCTTTCTCAGCAAAAAAAACAAAAAACAAAAAAAACAAAATCACAATAAAAATGTATGGAATCGGATTTAATATACATTAAAAGACAAATCTCATTCAAGTAGGTATCATCTCTTCATTGAGTGTAAGTTCTAGAAAAAAACAAATGTAAGTTCAAAACACTAATTCCTCAGCTTCAATTATCCTATAAATTTTAATATAAAAAGGAGAAAACTCAGCAAGTATACTCAAATAAATAAATATTGAGGTTTACCATGAAAGGTCAAAATCATGATGGACGTTACAAAGAGATGCTGTGAGAGTCAAGCCTGTCTCATGCGGAATTTCTCAACGGCACCACTCACCTTTTCTTCAGCACTGAAGCTGCTCTCCTTACTGTGTTTTCAGGATGCCTTTCTTGGCTCCTTGCTCTGTCTTCCTACCCGGCAGTCTCGTCTGTCCTCGAGACCACAGTCTCTCGCATGCTTTTCTTCACTTTCTGTGTCTGTCTCCTGATATCTCTAGAAGATGCCTGTTGCCTGCAGAGTGTCTGTGAGCGATCCAGACCCATTCTTGGACTTACCTCTGCCCAATATGGACAGTGGGCTGGGGTGGGATCAGGGCTGGTGGGCAGATCCCTTGGCCCCTACATGGTCCAAGGATTCACATGGACCAGCCTGTGTGACTGTTTCGAAGGTATTTGCGACTCCAAAGATCTTAAGAGTTCTCCTTCACTGCTGCAGGCCTGGAGTACCTTCAGTCTCCTGTATCCACAGACTTGCTGCGGCTTCTCCAAGGTCTCATCCCACTGACTCCCTCTGACCTCACCGCCAGGTTGGGAAGTTATTCCAGTAACTGGCCTCTGGAATATGCAGCTCCTTAGGCTTCAGGGGGCATAGAACTTCAGTTTTCTGATTGTGCTTAGTTTCATGGTCTTACCGTTTCCACTACGAAGTCGGGGCATATCTTTTGATCTTTCATTTTCAAAACAAAATAAAATGTGAAATTTGAACAAAATGGAGGATGAAGATTACCATCCACGGAGAATGTTCTCAGCTCAAGTGGATATTCCACTTTCTTTCTATCCCTGGAGACGTGTCTCAAATCACACTGTGCATCACAATCATTGGAGGGTTTTTAAAACTCAGATTGCTGGACATCAACCCTAGTAGGTCTGGGGAAGGAATGGAGAATTTTCATTTCTAAGAGGTGATGTTGATGCTGCTGGTACAGGGACCACACGTGGAGAACAGGATTCAGTGACACCATCAAGCTGATGTGAGACAAGGTCAGAAAGCTCAAGGTCATTATCCAGTGTCAAATCCAGACCAGCTGCCGTCCGCCATCTTGCTTCAGTTCGTTCCTCTCCTCCTCTCTCTGTCATGGACAAATACACACATGCTGATGCCCCACAGCCCACTGTTATTGGGACACACGAGTTCCAAGGTCTCCATAGCTCCTTTTAGTGCCTCATCTCTAATGACATTATTCACTATTCCATCCCTAGTCATTCACTTCCACACCTCGAGCCTATCTTCACCCAAAATTCTCCTGCTTGCAAATCAGTAATTCAGAAACACCATATTCCCAACACAAATTTCCAAATTTCCAGTTTTTACACAAAGAAATCCACTCTAAATAATCATTCTTTAATAAACTAGATTACTCCAACAGGAATATCTTCACAAGCCTCTCTTTCTTTTTTTCTCATACTCTTGTCTATTAAGCTCAGTTTCCACAGTCCATCATTTCAATCATCCACTGACCATACTCCCAGATTCTTTATTGCCATCATATCCACCCTGCACACTTTAGATGATTTCAAATACCTGCCATGCCATGTTGACACTTGCACTGAACAGAGAATGCACCAGAAGTCTGTGTATCCCAACAAAGAATAAACAGAAACCAATGGACCTGTATGCATTATTCTAATGCTTCCTGAATGCTCTACTCAATTCTTTCCATTGCTTGAGTTCCATAAATCTCTATATTCCGACCTCCTCCATATTTCACAGATAGATTGTTAACCCCCAGACAAGAACTATTTCACTCTCTAGTCATCAGATCTACAAATATTCCTCATGAGAAATTCATTTCTCACACCTTTTCTGTTGTTATATGCAAAGAAATTGATTTCTTGGCTGAAACCACTCTGATTTTTATCTTTTCCTTCCATTTCAATGACATTATGCCCTCAATATTTGTTGTGCTTTCCATAACTTCCCTACTGGAATCATCCCTTAAGTTTCAAATATGCACAAATCTCTACCATCTACAAACCAGTCTTTCATCCAGCATTCTTAATAGTCCTCAACCTCCACACCCCTCCTCTCCTCCTCCTGCCAGGGATCCATTGTGAAAAGTTCACATATATCCCAATGCCTCTGTTTCCACAGTGCCCACCCAATTCCACTCAGATTCTGCAGATGCTTCTCTTGTTAACTTCACAAGCCATGTCTCTTACTAATCCACTAGGGACTTTTCATGATTGATCTGAAACGCTCTGCAGTAGCACGTGACATTGCGGACTCCAATGTCCTTTTCAAAGACCATTTGTCCTTGGGATTCACCACCCTACACTATACTGTTCTTGCCTGTCTCAACTTCCTGAGCAACTTCCTGGCTTCTCTTTATGACCACCCCACAGCGACTGATGCTTCCCAGAAGTCAGCACTGCCTTGACAACTGTTCCCCATCTGCACCCTCCTTCTGGGGCAACCCCATCCATTTCCCTGGTTTCAAATACCACTAATGAGCCAAACATATCCAAAGAATCAACAGAGACCTAACTCTGATCCCCAGACCCATTTATCTACCTGCCCACTCACCACATCAGTGATGACTCAACTCACAATGACCAGGTCCCAAGTTGAACAAATCGCTTCCCCAAATAATTTGCTTCTCTCTCAGTGTCCCCAAACTCACTTATTTGTGGTAATAACCTGTCTACCCCTGGGTGTCACTCTGGACACCCTGCCACCCCACACTCACATATCAATGAACCATCCATCCACCCTTCTGAATCTACCTACAGGTTATCCACTTCTGATTTATTTCTAATCAACTTTCAGGTCTCCTACAAATTAGCATTTCCACACAGTGAACTCTCTTGCTCTAGTAACCTAAATTACAAAACCCCATTTTTCCTCTTTGTTGATTTTTTTTCTATTTTAGTTATATGTGCATTTTTATCTATTTCTTTCAAGATTTGGTTATTTCTCACTAAATTAGATATTCCATGAAGACAAGACTAATATGGATTTTCCAAATTTTCCCACAATAGTGTTCACATATGGCTTTGCACACAAAAAGGGCTCACATATATTATGTGCACAATATATATTTTATATTTCTATACATATAAAATTCAAGCACTAAAAGTTTGCTGCATGAAATATTTTAAATCCATCCACTTAACTAATCTTCTTTTTTTTTCCAAGGTAGATCAGCCTTGAGCTAACATCAATGCTAATCCTCCTCTTTTTGCTGAGGAAGACTGGCTCTGAGCTGACATCTATTGCCAGTCCTCCTCCTTTTTTTCCCCAAAGCCCCAGCAGAGAGTTGTATGTCATAGTTGCACATCCTTCTAGTTTCTGTATGTGGGACACGGCCTCAGCATGGCCAGAGAAGCAGTGCATTGGTGTGCACCCAGGATCCGAACCCCAGCCACCAGCAGCAGAGCATGCACTTAACTGCTAAGCCACGGGGCCGGCCCCTCCACTTAACTACTCTTGTGCAAATATACCACCTTTATAGTGGTACACTGCAATAAATTAGCAAGAGTAGCTTAAGATTCCAAATCCTTTCCCCTGGTAATCCAATCACGAGACTCTAGTTTCAATGATCTGTTTAAAATGCAAAAGTGATCGGTTCATCTTAAATTTTAAATCCTCCATTTCTATTTTCAGCACATATTTCTCCTGGTGTCTTATCATAAATATTAATACTACCCTTTTCATTACCTGATATGTTCCAATTTGGAGGGAAAACTATTTGGTCATTCTATTTGTAAAGCACTTACTACATGCAAAGCTCTGGTATAAAACCCGTGATCTACAAAATAACTAAACAGACTGACTGCCCCTGTTTGATTTAGTCTTAGTGAGAGGAAAGAGATCATAAATGGCAAAGGATGTATAACATGCCATGTAGAAATCACTGCTGTGATGAACAATAAGGCAGAGACTGAGAGTTTAAGCTTGAGCACATTTTCAAATTACTTGTCTTTGTGTGTGTGTGTGTGTGTGTGTGTGTGTGTGCACGTGCTCATGCCTGTTGCCTAGATGGGATGAATTGCTTCCTCCTGGGGGTTGGGGGAGCCACCTATGCCTTGGGAAATTTCCTCCAGGTGCACTTAATATGCACTTTGTTATCCATGTGTGTTAGTCAGTATTCTCTAGAGAAATAGAACCATAGAATATATATAAACATATAGAAGTGGAGATTTATTGTAGCAATTGGCTCACAAGGTTATGGAGGTTGAGAAGTTCCACAATCTGCCATCTGCAAGCTGGAGAACCAGAAAAAACAGTGATATAATTCTGTCAAAGTCTGAAAGCCTTAGAACCAGGACATTTGATGTCCACGGGCAGGAAATGATGGACATCCCAGGTCAGGATGAGATAGTGGATTCAGCCTTTCTTTGCTTTTTGTTCTATTGAGCCCTCAACAGATTAGATGATGCCCACAAACACTAGTGAGGGTGGGTTTGTTTATGTAGACTATGGAATCAAATGCTAATCTCTTCCAGAAACATCCTCACAGGCACACCCAGAAATAATGCTTCACAGTCTTTCTGGGTATCCCTGAGTGTAGTCAAGTTGACAGCTAAAGTTAACCATTACATCATGGCTCTATCCAAACAAGACCAACAGAGCCATCACAACGTGACCTATGTCGTTTAAATTTACCAGAACACATGTTAAAAAATTAAATACAAACAGATGAAACTGGATTTTATAACATTTTTATTTAACCAAAGAAATCTAAATATTATCATTTCAAAATGTAGTCCACAGCAGTACAAAGAACTAGATATTCAGGTTTTCCACCCACTCTGTCTTACTGGTGAATTTCAATGAATACTGGCTCTTCATATATCTTAATATGATCCAATATATAATTTTCTCCTATCTATTTAAGTTTTATTGTATCAAAAGGAAATCATTTTCTCCTTATCGTCAAACTGCTCTGCTATCTCTTTTTTAAAAAAATTCAAGTTATATATTGTGTTTATGTTAGAATTGAAATTAAGAATTTAAGTAATTAAGAAGGAATTGATTCCAGCAAAAGGCTGGTTTACTAAAGTGGAAGACAGCTCAAGAGCAAATCTCTCAAGAAAACCATAGGGTCAATGACATTGGAAAATTCAGGGTAGAATTAGAAGAAACATGGGGTGTGATTAAAAGGGCAGTAGAGAGAACATGGGGAGGAATTGATATCAGAAGTGAAAATACACAAGCATGTTCCCAGTTGATGAAAGACATCAATCCACAGGTTCAATTAATTCAAGATTCCCTAAGTAGAGTGCATATACAGAAAATATTAATGAAATAAACTATGGTCTAAAATCCAAAGTTAATGTAAAGGATTTTAGGGACTAGAGAGGCCAAATAAGCAAGAAAAAGGACAATTGGTGATTTCTACCCATAAAGAAAATAAGATAGACATAAACAGAGCAGCATTTTTAAAATGCTAAAAGAAATCTCATGTCAAACCAGAATTCTACACCCAGCAGCAATAGTGCCCCAAATTACAATGTTCTAGAAAAACTTAAAGTGAAACTTTTCATTGTTAGTAGCCTTGAATTAGACAAAATACTGCAGTGAGTTATCACATCCAAAGGAATAGGATCCCAGGTTGAAAACCAGGAATGCAGGAAGGACTGAAGAGGAAAGGAAAGGATAATTTATAAATAAATATAAATGAATTTTATTTTGTGAAGTAATTCTAGAAATCTCTCATGGAGATTAAAATATATGTAGAATAAAATGCATGAAAACAGTAATACAAATGTCAGGAAGGTTAAAAATAGAATTGACAGTGTTGAAAGTATTAGCATTTGGGGGAGATGGTAAAAGTAATTATTCATATTAGACTTTATTAAGGATTCAGGATTTAACCATTAGTGTAATTAAACAAAGATTTCTATATTATTTCAACTAATAAGTTTATAGAGGAATTAATGGAATAATAAAAGAGTTAAATCAACATCAGTGAAGTAAAGAGAGTAAAGGAACATTAATTATTCAGGTCAAAAGGAAGGGAAAGAGTAAGATGGTTGAAATAATTACAAGTTTACTGGAAATTACCTGAGATGTTAATGCACAAAATACTAATATCTTTTTAATGGCTGTGTGCTATTTTCTAGAGACTTTTTAATAAAAATTTTGGACATTCTTTTATTGATAAACGTTTACACAGTCTCTATTTTTTCCTATTAAAACATAAGTTGTATGGACATTTTGTGCATATACACTTCCATTTCTAATTTTACAGAAGGCATCCATAGTGGAAGAAAAAGGAAACATTAAAATATTGATAGAAACTGCAAATACCACCTCCCCACACAATTGTATTAAATTTTTTCATCTACCAACAGTATCTGACAGTGTCAATAATCCAACATTTATGTGTTTAGGTATAAATCTTTAGGAATCTCTCATATCCCATTGATAAGAGACGGGATGTATCCTCTGGATCATCCATTGATTGGATTATCCACTCCCTTCCTCCATAAAATGGGAATCAGAGGCAGAAGTCCCTGCATTTTCCAGCAATCCACAGGCTGTCTGCGCATCAGGAGTGGGGTCAGCAGGACAACTCTGCAGCCATGGAGGAACCTGCATTGTTCTGTTTTCCAAGCCAGCCTATTCTGGTAAGCGTGGAATCCATATGGACGGCAAGAATGTCCATTTCTACACTTTGTCCTTCTGTGATACCTCTTTAAGTGAGCAGTCCGTAGCTCTTAAAACAAGAAGAAACCTTACTGAAAGTTGTTTCTTAGGTGTTAATGTTTGTTAGGTAATGTTCAAGGTATTGTACTTTTCTGTAGAGGGAGCTTTCTTGGGTTAATAGGCCAGACATTGGTTTTGTTTTGTTTTAACCAACAAAATCACTGGGAAGTGGAATTAGTATTCAGCCCTGCACCTTTCACATTGTTCCCATCTCTGGAAAATTTTTTACCCACAATGTGATTGGTCTTTTTTAAAAAATATTCAGTTCTGTGCTCAAATATCACCTCATCAGTTAGTCCTTCCCTAATCTCTTCGTCATCAATAATTGTAGATGGGTGGCCCCATGCCGTAGTGGTTAAGTGCGCATGCTCCTCTGCTGGCGGCCTGGGTTCAGATCCTGGGCACGCACTAAGGCACCACTTGTCAGGCAAAGCTTTGGCGGGATCCCATATAAAGTTGAGGGAGATGGGCACAGATGATAGCACAGGGCAAGTCTTCCTCAGCAAAAAAAAGAGGAGGATTGGCATGGATGTTAGCTCAGGGCTGATCTTCCTCACAAAATAAATAAATAAATGAAATAATTGTAGGTAATTTCTTTCCCTGTATCTCTCCTTACTGTTCTTCCTCCATCCCTCCCTCTGTCTCTGTATCTCTGCATAGCCCTTACTGTTTATTACAAGATCTAATTATACCTAACACTATATTACACATTCATTAGTCTCTTTATTAACTCATCCCTTTCACTAAGATTAAAATAAACAGGGGCAGTGACTTTTTAAGTTAAATTCTGGATCATGGGTTTTAGTACATAACTTGGCTTATTATAGGTGCTCTATAAGTGGGAGGATCAAATAACTTTCCCTCCAAACTGGGACATGTTGGAGAATGAAAGGGATGGTATTAATCATTATGGCAGGACAACAGGGATGAAACGAGATTTATGACTTCACTGATAAAAAGTATCTGAGGGGCTGGCCTGATGGCGCAAGCAATAAAGTGCGTGCGCTCTGCTGAGGCAGCCCAGGGTTCGCCGGTTCGGATCCCGGGGTGCATCAACGCACCTCTTGTCAAGTCATGCTGTGGCGGCATCTCATATGAAATAGAGGAAGGTGGGCATGGATGTTAGCCCAGGGCCAGTCTTCCTCAGCAAAAAAAAAAGAGAAGATTGGCAGATGTTAGCTCAGGGCCGATCTTCCTCACACACACAGAAAAAAAGAGTATCTGAAGACAGAAATGAGAGATTGTAAAGGAAAGGTGCACTGATTAGGTTTACTTTTCAAATAGATTATTGTGGCTAGAGTCTTAAAATGAATTACAGACAGAAAGGATTTGCAATATTAGTGATAATTTATTGCAGTATACCACAAAACAGGCTATATCCTTGTATAACTTCAGTTGAGTGAATTTGTTTGAAAATTTTAGAAAGAATTTATTGGAGTTTGAATAATTTCTTTCAATAAATATATTGAGTACCTTCTAAGGGCACAGCAGCGAGTGAATACGGCAGTGTAAAACATTACAGTCCACATTAGTCTTCACTTCATGGAGTATCCAATTAAGTGAGAAAAACACTATGAGAGAAATAGATGATAATACACGTACAATTAAAAATTTTAAAAATTAACAGAGACAATGTGACATTAATTTTGATGGCTGGATCAGGAAATGCCGCTCTGTGGAAATAGCATTTTGTAGGAGATCTGAAAGGTGCTCAAGCATTATTCAAAATAATGGAGAACCAAATAGAAATAATTGAGTATTACCCATGCACTTCCTTCTCCCACCCCCAAACAACCACAAATTTACTCTCTGTCTGTACAGATTTGCCCATATTTGACATTCCATGTAAATGGAATCATATAATAAGTGGTCTTATTTGACTAGATGCTTTCAATTAGCAGATGGTCTTCAAGGTGCATCCATGGTGTAGCACGTGTCCTTCATATCTTTATAGCTGAAGAACATACAATGTACAGAGATACAGATCACATTGTGTTTATACATTCATCAGATAATGATATTTGGGTTGCTCTGGTCCACCATTTGCTGGTCCCACTCTCACGTTCAGTGGCCCAACATCAATGTCTCCCATCACCCTTCGTATTCACTGCCATCCAGTCAGCTCAGGTCTGCTTAGGCACCAGGTCTCCTCAATGTAAACACTGGTGGAGCCTTTAGCAAGGGCCCTAAAAGGCAGAGGTTTGGACCAGTAGTGGCCACCTCGGTGAAGACTGTCAAGTCCAATACACGCTTTCCAGCTGCAGCAACTTTAACATAAACAATTAGAGTGGAAATTCCCAAGGTTGCTGACACATGTGGTCTCCAGTGATTCCTCTTAACAAACTTCAAGTACAGGGCCTCCTAGTAGACATCTGTCATCCTTCTTGATTTCTCAGCCACTGAACCCCTATCCTGGGTTTGTTGGCTTTCCTCACTTTGTGATCCTGGGGGAAGACAACACCAGCTTCCTGATTTAAAAGCAGAAAATGCCAGATACGTCCATTTGCAGCCTTCACACTGCAGCCAGGGTAACAGTTCTGTGGATCAGAAGCATCCACACAGACTCTGAACCAGGAGGTGGGAGCAACGCTCTGATGACGATGGATTTGTACAACAGCTAATAGAAGCAGCCTCAGCGGGGGTCCAGCCCATCCCCGTCCTCCCAGAGGCTCCATGAGCGATTACTCTAGCAATCCTCTGCTGGACACAATCAAGAGCCCTGAATGAGAGCCTGGCATTGGTGTTGGAAGTGGAGAGATGGTCAGGAGGGGCCCACAGTTCGCATTCCAGTCTTGGTCTAGGATGGGGGCCTCTTCCCAGACCTCTGGTCAGCCAGCGTGGTAACTGCCCCCCCAGCGGCCTTCCGCACAGGCTGGGGCTGCGGGCTCATTGCGGGTCAGACTCTGCACCCCCAGAGTCAGTCCCCGCATTGGACATCAGCTCCAGACTCCACGCAGCTATCACGTCCGGAGGATCCAGACGTGGGGACACTCGCGTCCTCGTCGTGGGCGGAGGACACGCCACTGTCCGGCCAGACTGCCCTGCGCTGTGGGCAGCAGCGGGGCTGGAGGAGCAGGGAGGAGGGCAGCGGGGACCGGGTCGACGACCCTCCAGCGGTGCGCTTGGAGCAGTTCGGGCGCGTGGGAGGCTCCGGGCTCCCATCCAGCGCAGTCGCCTTCATTCTCCGCTGTCCTCGCCTCCGCTTCCTCCTGCGGCGCCGCCAGCCTGTCCTCTCTCCGCCGCCCACGACCTCTCAGCTATTCCCAGCGGCCCCTGGGCTCGGCTCTCTCCGCCACCTCTCGCCGCTTTTCGACTGGGCTTGGCTCCTCTAACCAGGCTTAGGACCCTTCCGCCTGGCCTCTGCTGTGTCTTCACATCTTAGGCTCTTTCCGTTTCTCTTCAGTTCTTTCCGCCCGCCTCTGCTCCCTCCACCTCTCCCCGCTGCTCCTTGGCTCAGTGGTTCCGGTTCCTCTCTCTCTGTCTGGTTTTGGCTTTCTCTGAGTTCACTGCCACAGTTCAGCTCTTTCCCGCCAAGTCCTGGGCTCAGCTGGGTTCTCTCTGACTGTCAAGTTCCTCTTGTCTGGGGGCGGAGGTTGTTCAAATTCACCCCCTCTTCACTGTGGTATGAGAGTGCCACTTTCTCTACATCCTAATAGATCAACATATTAAACAAACAGTAAATGTTCCTAATCTGATAAATAAAAACAAGAATCTTGGTGTTTTACTTCGTATTTTTCCTTTGGTGGGTGAAGTTGAGAATCATCTATTATATTGAGAACATTCTGTGTTTCCTGTGAACTGTTCTTCGTAATTGGTCCATTTCTCCAACGGATTCTTGTTCGTTTTTGGTAGGTAAGTGTTCCTTAATGTTAATAAATTAGATTTTTGTGATGAGTTGCCAACATTCTCCTCTTTTCTTTTTTTTTGTCTTTGCCTCTAGTCAGTGCTGCCATGCAACGACTGCCATGCAGATTTTTTAAAGGAAATCAAACATGTTAACTTCATTTCTTGTTTTATGTTATACATTTAAAAGACCATCTTTTCTCTGAGATTCTATATAAAATACTTATCCCTTGATTTTTTCTAGGACTTTCACAGCTTTAATATTTATACTAAATCCATGATAATCCCTATTCCACAGAACAACTGGGGGTTCCAACATAATTTTTTTGTTAACAATTCATTTTTTCTTTCCTGCCTTAGAACATCACCTGCACCCACTTTATTAGGAAAAATGTTCAGGCATGGAGATAATTTGAAAGAGTTGAACAGTCAAGTTATGGACAGAATTCTGTCCCCTCAACAGTAATGTGTTGAACCGCTAATCTCTAGTACCTCTTATTGTGAATTTATTTGGATGCTGTGACTTAATAGAAAGTAACTGAGATAAAATAGGGCCATTAGGGTGGACACTAATCCAATCTGATCACTGTCCTTATAAGAGGAGATTAGGACATATAGACCAAGAGACACCAGGGGCACGCATGCACAGAGGGATGGCCACGTGAAGAGGCAGCAAGAGGATGGTCATCTGGAAGACAACGAGAAAGGACTCAGGAGATACCAATCCTGCAGGCACCTTGATCTTGGACTTCCAGCCTCCAGAATTATGAGAAAGAAAGTTTCTGCTGTTTAAGCCACCCAGTCTGTGGTACTTTCCTATGGCAGCCCTAATGAAGACAGCCCACACCTACATTCCATCAGTTATAATTTACTATATTTACTTTGCCACCTCCATCTATTTATCACCCAAGAATCCATCTCTGTTTAATGCATTTTCAAGTAGGTTGCAGACAGCAGTATACTTAACTCCTAAACATGCTAGCATACATAGTCATTAAAGTTCAAAATTTGACTGAGGCTGGAAGAGCTTCCCAGGTGTCTCACTGAATGGTGAGCAATTGGTGCTGACAAGTTGGTTCCTGTCCACGTGGACCTCTCCACAGGGCTACTTGAGCATCCTCATGGCATGGTGGATGGCTTCCCCTCGAGAGGGAGCAATTTAAGACGCCAAGGAGGAAGCTTCAGTGTGTTTTATGATGTAGCCTCAGATGTGAGACACTGTCATTTCTGCAACACTGTATTGATCATTTGGGTTCATGACAATTCCCGGCTAATCGGATGTGAGAAGAGACTGCACAGGGCCTAAATACAGGTGCAAAGTACCATAGGTGGCTATCTTGGCTGCTAGCCTACACACCGACCTTTCCTCCAGGCGACCTATCCTCATCAGCCCAGAATTCCTTTTCTTCTGCTCCAGCTCACCCCTGAGAACCTGGTTTGATTGGAGCTATTTGGGCCCTCTGGAATTCATGGCTGTGTTTGGGACAACATGGAAAGTCTCATCTTTCCCTCTACTCTTGCTCCTCTCCCCTCTCTATCCTTCTCAGCCTCTCCCCCAGCTCCAGCCTTCCTTGGCTCCTAGTGACTCTTCTAGCAGTAAAGGATATTCTAATGGTCAGCAGGATGTGAAACAGATAAGAGGGGTTTGCTGGATTAGGAAATGGTGGGGGAAAGTTTGCTTCCTTGGCTCCTGTCACCTTCTGTAGAAGGGGAGCTTGGGGGTGTTTGGTGGCTTGTCAGGACAACTGCTGTGTTCCTTATTCTGAGACTGGGTCCTCAACATTCCCCAGGGCAGGGGATATTAGATGGGGCTCCATCTCTCCACTACAGTTGGGGACAGAGACATATACATAGCAAGAGGATGCTGACGAGCTGGCAGCTGGGGCTGAGAATGATCCTTGTTTTTGAGATTAGGGAGCAATCACCACAGGGGCCGTCGTCTCCTGTTGATAGGGACTTGAGGGTCTTGCATTGTGGGTTCCTCTCATTTGTGTTGAGTGCCGCTTGCTGATGCTTCTATAGACTCTTATTTTGTGATAATGGGAAGAGAGGGAGTTTTCTGAGGATATGTTTGACACTTACATTGGAGAGCCTGGTGTGTTGCCTAGGGAGACTCTGGTCATTTCTTTTCTGGGCAGGGACACTGGGTTACTCTTCGCTGGGTATACTCATATCTAGTCTGAGGAGTAAAGAGGCAAGCTGGGGTTTGTGTTGGTTAAAATGGTGTGGTATTTGTTTGGGCTCCCTTCTTCTTGGTGTATAGGCGGTTGTAAGTTGCTTCTTGGGGTTTCCCACATCTCTAATCTTGCAGGAATATAGGAGATCACTTGCTGAAGCTTCCATCATTTGATGCAGTCCTCATGATGTTGGGGATAACTGGGAGGTATGAGAGTGCAGTTCCTGTTGTCTCTGGTGCTTGGATGTTGGAGGACCACTGCTTGTATGGGGCTCACACTTCTCAAGTTTTGGGGTGACATGGAGCGGTCACTGGATGTAGGGCCATTGTGTCTAATTCAGGGAGAGGATTGGGATAATTGCATGAGATTCGACTTATCTTTAGTCAGGGGGCTCTGGAGGGGTCTTTATAGAACTCCTTTCTTCTAGTGTTGTGGGAGATCAGAAGTCTCTCTTTCTGGGTCTGCCCTTGTCGGTATTGTTGGCATAGACTGGGTGGGTCACTGGGCTGTGGCTTCCCATTTTCTAGTGTTGAGGAGCAGGTAAGAGTGTGACTTATGGGGCTGCTGTCATTTCTAGAATTAGAAGTTACTAGGGGGTTCTTGCTGGAGTCTCATAATTTCTAGCTTTGAAGGGATGGAGGTCTTGCTTGCTCAGACACCAACATTTGTGTTTGTGGATGACAGATGTTATCGGAGTTCCGCTTGCCTCTAGTTTTGGGAGGAACTGGTGGTGTCTCGCTAGGGCTTCTGTCACATCTGCTGTTGGATGAAGATTGTGAGCACCATTTGCTGGGGCTGCATAATCTCTAGTCTTGGGGGGTGGAGTGGAGATTCCCTTGGAGAGGATTCCATCATCGCTAGTTTTCTGGTATCAGTTCAACGTGTTTTTAAACGCATTTTATTTTGAAAATGTTTAGACTTACGTAAAAGTTGTAAAAGGATACAGGATTGTTTTAGTAAGTCAATATTCATTATAAAAACTTACATTTTGTTTCCTGCTGTTGATCATTCCTAACATTATGTGTCTTTGAGTGTAATTGTTTTCCTTCAGCCTGAAAACTCTCTTTAGATTTTCTTGAATTTCAGTTCTGCTGTTGTTTAATTGTTTTAGCTACATTTGTTTCCTGCCGATGATCATTCCTAACGTTATGTGCCTTTGCGTATAATTGTTTTCCTTCAGCCTGAAAACTCTCTTTAGATTTTCTTGAATTTCAGTTCTGCTGTTGTGTAATTGTTTTAGCTTGTTTTTGTAAACCCCCTTTGGAAAATATCTTTAAATTGTCTGCATTTTTGAAGTATATTTTTCTTAAGTCAAAGAATGTTAAATTGGCAGGTTTTTTTTCCCTCCCATTCAACTGTCAGATGTCATTCATGTCTTCTTGCTTCCACAGTTTCTTTTGAAAAGTTACCAGACTTCTTATTGCTCTTTTGAAGGAAACGTGTCCTTTTCCTTTGGTTGTTTTAAGATTTCTAGTTTGTTTTTCACTTTCTACAATGGTCCATCTTTCTTTCATTCATAGTTATTTTGAAATCCTTGTCTGCTAACTCCGGTATCTGGATTGTCTCTGGGTCTGCTTCTACTGATTATATGTTCATAATTGAGAGCATTTTCATGCTGCTCTGCATGTCTATTAATCTTTTATTGTGTGCTGGATCTTGTGAACAATACCTTGTAGAAGCTCTTAATCATGTTTCCTTCCTCTAAAGATTAGGTTTCCAGTACGAATGGATCACGCTGAGCCTCTGAAGGAGAACCTAAAATGACTTATTTATTTCAGTTTTGCACTGACTCCCGAGATGTAGATCTTACTCTTAGTGTGTGGCACTGACTCTCAGGCTGTGACATTTCTAGGGTCATAATTGAAAGCCAGGATTTTTTTTTTTTATCAAGGTCATGCCACTCCAGATGACTCCAAAAGCCAACCTTCAACTCCTGGCATGTGTGATCTCCGAAATTTCTGCACAATATTCAGTTTTCAGTGGCTTTTCTCTTCTAAGTCTCCTAGATTCATTCCCTGCACATGCACAAGTTCGGTGCTATTCAAAGACCTGAGGGGGGATTTTTAAGCAGATTTTAGGGGCTTCTTTTTGTGAATCCTTATTTTCCACTAGAATATCCTTCAGTGATATTTCAGGATCAGGTTGTATTTCCTCTACCGTAGCCTTGGAATCCACTATTCCTCCAGAGAGCCCTGGTTTCTTCCTTTTTCTTTAGAATAGTATCTTAGAAACCAATTTCTGGGCGCTTGATAGGTATTGTCATTATTACTGGAGTGTCGTTCTTCTAGGTCTTCTGAGCTGACAGACCTTGGAAGGATATGAATCTATACTATCCTCTACATACACACATTATCTCTCTCTTTTTATCTACCCATCCATCCGTGAAAAGCCGGAATTGATAACAGTAGCTCTTATTCCAACCAAACGTCTCAGTTGGAGTGGAATAAGAGCTAACCTTCTCTCTTTCCTTGGTTATAACATCTTTCTTTGACTGTGATACACTGGTTCTCATCGTCTACAATATATTTACTTAGTTTTTCAGATCTAGTGTATGCATAAACTAGTTTCAGAATTGCTAACCCATACCATTCTGAGAAACATTATGTATGAACTAGAGTGCATGATTTCTGGTCACTTCTTTTGATCCAGGCTTACAGGATCTGGTAAAACATAGTTTTCCAAAGTAAATTTGGTTTCCTTTTCATAGCCTTCATTGTGGCTGTGTTATTCCTTTTCCACAACATTTAGATTCATTTGTTATAGCTTGTTTTCCATTTTATGTTCCCTTCACTACCTGGTGGATTAATTTTTTTAACCTACAGTAATATCCACTCTGAGGTGTACAGTTCTGTGGGTCTTGGCAAATGCATAGAGTTATGTGTCCATCAACATAGTCATGATCGAACATGATACACACATGAACAGTCTTGATAGGACAATTCCATCACTCCCAAATTCCTTTCTGCTGCCCTTTTGTAGTCATCCCCCTTTCTTACTCTTTGCCCCAGGAAACATTGATTTGTTGTCCTTCACTACAATTTAGCTTTTCCCCAAATGGCTTACTATGGAATATACAATAAATGGCTTTTTGTCTCTGGCTTCTTTCACTTAGGAAAATGAATCTGATTTAAATTGAGGTATATATTAAATATAGCACAACACATAGATCTTAGTTGTAGAACTTAATGCATTTTGACAAATGCATACACCTATGTAACCTACACTCCTTTCAAGATATAGAACGTTCTCCTCACCCCATAAAATTCCTCCATGTCCCTTCTCGGTCAATCCTTGCTCCTGCCTCACCCCTTCTCCACAATCTGAGGTTAGATGCAACCACTGTTCTGATTATTTTTCCTATCACAGATTGCTTTTTGACTGTTCTTGGAACTCATACATATAGAATCATACAATATTTACTCTTTTTTGTGTGTGGCTCATTATTCTCAGTATAATCCTACAATGGATTTAAATTAATTCACAATAAAAGATGTAATATATAATGTTTCCTATATACTGGGAGTCTCATAAATGCTTTACATATCGTAGCTGATTGACTATTTAATACAAGTCTGTGAAGTAGGCACTCTCATGGTTCGCATTATACAGATGAAGAAACTTTGGCATAAAAAGTTTGTTACTTACTTGAGGTAACCATCTGTAAAGAAGAGAACTGAGATTGGCAGAAGAAGAGATTGAACTATGATAAGTTAAAAACGGAGACAAGAGTTTATCCCAGTGGGAGCTCTGGAGCTGAGGTGGTCCTTCAGGGCTTTCTCAAATTGAGACAAAGGAATTGGGCCTTTGTATTCCCCCGTGAACCAGTCATTGGAAGTGGGCTGCCATTGGGAGTGGTCATAATCTTAGGTGTGGCACTTTCCTTTGGCCCAAGGAAATTCCCGGTGAGGTTGGCAGGATGAGCCCTTAGAAGACTTTCTGCAGCTACAAAAGCGAATGACAGTCCTGAAAGAAGAATCTAGAAAATATACCACTGTCTCCATGATGGTCCACCACTTATGCCACTCAGAGACACTGGGCTCAAATCCGGGCTCTACCACTTTCTAGCCAGAGAGCTCAGGCAAGTGACATGCCAGTTTTCTCATATCTAAAGTGGGGATGATACTAGTATACACTTCTTAAGTTTATATTTAGTACTCCCTAAGTTAATATTCATAAGGAACTTGGAAGAGTGCCTGGTGTATCAGAAAAAATGTTTGATCATTTATTAATGTACTGAAATACTTTGCTATGAAAAAATAAGGCTGCATTATATAAAGGAACAATTCACAAGAAAAGACCTAATCCTGTATGTACTTATTTACATTACATCCAAATATATAAAGAAAAAATGACAGAATAACAAAAAAGAATTTGTTGATCTATACCCGTAGTAGAAGACTTCAATACACCTCTATCACTAAATAAGTTTGAGGGAAAAATCTGAATGTAATAATATATCCAAAAACAAAATTAGCTTGAGTTACTGGGCCTGTACTCTATAACCAAACGTAAGAGAATACACGTTGCTTTCAAAGAAACTTGGAGAATTTATAAAATGCTACTCTGATTCATAGTGACTTTGAGGGTAGCGCTGAGCCAATATATATTGATTTATTAATTTAATAGCAGATGAGAGGCTAAAAATTTCAGAAAATATAACATACCCAAAACTGAAGCAGAAAGAAAAGCAAATAGAAATTACAGAATAAAGAACATTAGAGACATGTGTCATACATTGACAAGGGCTGGATCAACAACATTTACTACTGTGAAATAGAATTAAATCTAATGAGAGATGTGCAAGGTCTCTCCAAATAAAAGTACCAAATGCTTCTGAGAAATTAAAGAAAATATAAATAAATGGAGAGAAATACCAACATCATGCATTGCTAGGATCACTTATTTAAGGACATTGTCTCTCATTGATTTATAGATTCCACATAATCTCAATCAAAATCTTGGCAGGATGATAGGTAGAAACTGATAATCTGATGATAAAATTTATTAGGAAATGAAGAGGATCAAGAATTTCCAAGGTGTTCTTTAAGGAAGAAGTATTTTAGAGGATATACTCTGCCAGATATCAAGACTTACCATAAAGCTACAGTAATTAACACTGCCTGGCATTGTGATACAAAATATGGAACTGAGCATAGAGTCCATAAACAGACATGGTGACATATGGAACTCTGATTTATGTCAAAGACACCACTGCAGAGAAGTAGACAGAGGACAGTCTTTTTAATCAGTAGTGCTCCACTAGTTGGATGTTTTTATTCAAAAATGAATCTTAACTCCTACTTCGCAACGTACATAAAAATCAATTCACAGTGGATTTTAGATCTAAAAGTAGAAGGTAAAACAACTAAACTTTAGAATATAGCAAATATATTCATTGTTTGAGGTGGAATAAAAATACTCTTAAATGGAGCGAACACAGGATCCATGTAAAAAATATCAAGCATTTAAAGGTGAATAAAATAAAGAGACTACAGTACAGGAGATCAGGAGAGAGTTATACATGAGGTAGGAAAAATATGGAGAACTTAGAAAAATGAAAACACTTAGGAAGTAGTGTCCTAAGGATAGAGCAGTCAGCCGGGTCAAATGATGCTATGTGGTGAAGTAAAATAAGGGTAAAAAATGACCACTGATTTGGGCCTCATAGAAGCTGCTGATGTCCTTGAGAAGAGCAGATTGAGTGACATACTTGGACAGACCTGATTGAAGTGGGTTGAAAAGAATGGGAATTGAGGAAGAGGAATATTTGAATACTAACAATCCTTGCAAATGTTTGCCTTGAAGATTAGCAGAGAAATGGCAAAAGAGCTGTTGAGAGAGACTTTGGGTTTAGGAGAGACTGACTTTAAATGGAAGATACTGGAACATGTAGTAACTAAGTGCTGGAGTCCTGGCATAGGACGTAGGTCTAAGGAATAGGTTAGGTGTAAATATATGTGATTTTAGACTTTATCTCATGCCAAACTGATATGAACTGGAAAATGGATATCTATTCCCTGAACTGGGCATGAGACCAGTTCTTCAGACAATGGTCAAATAGACCTAAGGGTGAGGTTGGCGATATAGGCTGTAAAGTACCCTTGAGGGTTACCCAAGGAATGGTCAATGACCTCCTCCTTGGGTATCACAGGAATCATGCTGGGCTGTTTTTGCTGATTGCAATACCAGCTCTTTCTGATACTGTGTTTTGCTGGATGTAACACCTCTCAGTCAATTGCAAGAAACAGAATGTTTGCCTGGGAAAGGAAAAATCTAATCATCTCAGGATGGGGTAGTTCCCAAAGCCTTGATGACCCCCAGCCCTGATGATATCTCTGGCACCTGCAGTGGAAGATGTTACCCAAACAGATTTTTCACCTTTGTCCTTACCAGGGCAGAGAGTGCCAGGTGCAGAGCCCCAGGGCCAGGGGGACCCCAGAGCTCCTTTCTGAGACGAGTGACCAGTTAGGCCTGGACTGGGGGAGTGACAGAGAGAAGAGGCCAGAAGCAATTCTGATCCACAGTGACATTGAGGGAAGATCTGTGCCAGTATATATCGCTTCTGAAAATGCCCTAGTTCTGATCAATAACAGATCTTCTTTCCATGGTCTTGAATGGCAGAGCACTTTTAGACACGTGTACCCTGCACAGGAGTAAAATTTCCCTGCAGAGGGCTACACTGCAGGTCTCCTTCCAGCTCTGCTCCCCCAGTCACAACTGACTAGAGGCCTTGCCTCAAGCTGCTGTGTCAGCTGAGATGTTCTTTCTGCTTCTTCTGCCCCTCCTTGGGAAATTTCCACATTCCATGTGCATGATGAGTTATTTGGACGTCTTTGATTACATAAGGCCCAGTGTCTACAAGGAAGGGGACTTGGTGGTCAGTGGGTTTTCCCCCTTCTATACATTGACTCAGGAATCAGAAATGCAGCAGAAATTTCTTTGTGATTCGTCCAAACAAAGATGTCACATTTTACCTGTAAGTTCATGTGTGTGTGTGAATCCCTCTGACAGTTATGAAAGTTGACTATAAAAGCTGTGTTGAGAATCTCCCATAAACTGTGAATCATCAGCTCCTTTCTTTTCCTTTAGTAATTATTTGTGACTTCCTTTCTTTTTCCCTTCTGGAATATTTCCTTCCAAACAGAAGACAGAAATAAGCATCTTTTATTTTCACCTACCTTGAAATAATCTCCATTAGTGATAATTTCTGAAAGCCTAAAGGATACAAGTTGCAGGCAAAAACACCAAGATCCCACTGCAGTGACCCACATGCCATCCTGCTCCTGACCCATAATGTTGGAGTGGAGAGAATTCTTGAGCAAACCATATATTGGTTAGAAGTTAGTGCTAAGAGCAAGTTTCATCAAAATATATAGATTATTCAAAACGAACTTTTTATTGAGATGATACTCATTTTTCTTCAAAATGCATTTACTCAGTATCCTTTATGGTCTAAAATAATTTGGAGTATTCTCTGAAAAAGATGTGTTTTTTTCCAGTTTTAATGAGATGTAATTGACGTTCATCACTGTATAAATTTAAGGTGTACAGCATAAGGGTTTGACATATATATTTGGTAAAATGATGACCACAATAAGTTTAGTTAGCATCTATCATCTCATATAAATATAATAAAAAGAAAAAGCAAAAAATGCAAAGAATATTTTTTCCTTGTGATGAGAACTCAGGTTTTATCTCTTAACATATTTCATATCATACAGTGTTGTTAACTATAGTCATGGTGTACATTAGATCCCTAGTACTTATCAAAGATCAAGTGTTTATCATATATATATATAATATGTATATTATATATTATATATATATAATTATTTTATAGATGTCCTTTTATTAATTGCTAGGCTAATGATACTGTGGTCAGAGAATGCAATGTGTATAATTTCAATGTTCAAAGGCTTACTTGATGGCCCAGTGCATTGTCAAATGTATTTATATTCTTTGGTGTTCATAATATACTAGTGTTATTTACATTTTTATATAAATATCTGTTAAGCTTAACTCTTCCATAACTTTGCATATTTTTTATTGTCTTTAATCTGACCAGAGGATGTGTT
Source organism: Diceros bicornis minor (assembly GCF_020826845.1). Classification (NCBI taxonomy): domain Eukaryota; kingdom Metazoa; phylum Chordata; class Mammalia; order Perissodactyla; family Rhinocerotidae; genus Diceros; species Diceros bicornis. Next base: position 20,555,580 of record NW_026690866.1, read on the forward strand.
AATTCTCCAAATCTGGTTGTACATATATATACTTATGTACATGGGTCTATAACTAATAGCTTTATTTTACTTTGGGGGGCTATATATATTGACTGTTAGCACTCGATCTTTTCTTCCTTTCACCACATATGGTCATCACATATATCACATATGACATATGGTCACCACCTTTGACATTTCACATGTTTTTGCTTTGAACTCGGATTTTATCAGATATTAACAAGGATACCCATGCTTTGTTTTGGTTCATATTTAAATGGAATATCATTTCTATCTACTTTAATATCTTCTATGTTTTGCTTCAAGTATTGGAAAGCATGTAGTTGTGTCCTGTGATAGGTGGAATGTGCCCCCAAAGGTGACCAAATCCTAATCCTTCAAATCTGTGAATATGCTACCTAACATAGAAAGGAGACTTTGCAAATGTGATAAAGTCAAGGTTCTTGAGATGAGGAGATAATTCTGAATTATCTGGATGGGTCCAATATAATCACAAGGATCCTTACATGTAAAAGGGTAAGTCAAGAAAGTCAGAGTCAGAGAAGGAGTTATGACAATGAAAACAGAGATTGAAGTGATACGAGGCTATTACCTAGGAAAGTGGGCAGACTCTAGAAGCCAGAATGTGCAAGGAAATAGGACTCTTCCCTAGAGCCTCCAGGAGTAATGGAGTCCTGCTGACACCTTGATTTTCACCAGTGAGACTCATTTTAGATTTCTGACCTACCAAAGTACAAGATAATAGATTTGTGTTGTTTTAAGCCTCTAAATCTGTGGTAGATTCTCAGAGTAGCAATAGGAAATGAATACAAGTCCTCTTTTAATCCAATCTGAGTGTCTCTGGGTGACTCAGAATTACAGTATCACAACATTTTGTTTTTTAAAGCTATATTCACCAGTGAAAATATTTTAATATTAGAGCAACAAAAGCCTATGTTCTATTGTGCAATCTTCTGGAATTGTGTGTTGTACCTTCTCAATTAAATTGTTTGAAAATTAACATTGGATTGAACTTAGATGTGCAAGAGCGGAATCAACCCAAAGATAAGCTCTAAAGCTCACTGCCTATGATGGTTTTCTTATCTGTAAAGTAATAGATGAAAAGCTGCAAGTTTACACTGCTCCTGGGACTCTGAATTGTTTTTACTCTTTTAGAAAAACATAGAGTCATAAATTGCCTTTCTCTTTGTTTTCTCCCTAAGACTATCTCCTTATTTATTATGATGCAGTTTCCCTGCTTCTGGTAGTATGTGTTTCCTAAGTCTGTGAGCCAGGCAGTTTTAGAAAGGTATATTGCAAATGTTTTGATGACACCATTCAATTTTCGACTTGCCCTTCCTCCAAGCTTTTCTTCTGCACATCCCTGTCCTACCTAGTTTCTTTGTATGGATCGTGAACTTTTTCTTCATCCTATTATACCAGCACTTGGCCATGACGAAACTCATGTTGTTGTCACTGCATGAAGTAGTGCTTGACTTGTAAACAAATATGTAAATTGGTCTTTTCCCCTTAAGCACCCTTCCAAGTAACTCATTTTAGGACATTGGTCTATGTCTTTTGAGTGCAGAGCAGTAGTGCTGGATCTTCCAAGGCTTTGTGAACACCTGTGCATGTGCTTTGGAATCCAAAGTCATGAAGAGACAGTAATTGCTCTGGAATGAACAAGTTGCTTGAGTCAAAATGCCATGCTTTTCCTCCTTGTTTTCCCACAAGAGTTACTCCTGAAGAGCATGACTTGGTCTTTATTTCTAATACTATTGCCTTGATACAGGTCGAACTACAAAAACTATCGTTATGTCCTGGTCTTTGTTTTTGCCTTCAAGGAGATCAACAGGAGTCCCCAGCTGCTCCCCAACCTGTCTCTGGGTTTCCATGTCTACAATTCCTTCCACAATGAAGTCAGCACGTTGGAGAGCACCATGAGGTGATCATTAGGAGGGGGCTGGAAGATCCCTAATTACACCTGCCAAGCACTGATCAAGATTGTGGCTGTCACTGCAGTAAGCACACCAGCATTCTCTGCTCAGATAGGGACGCTGTTGGAGCTCTACAAATACCACAGGTATGAGCATGGTGGGGGGATGGATCTGGAGGGACAGAAGTTTTCCTCCTTGGTGAAATTCTTTGGCCAGTCAAGTGGAAAAGAAGAAAGTGGGTTTTCATGTCTCCCTAATAGGAAAACACCTACCACAGATAGTTCTTGATATGGTGGACACATTATTTTGGTGTGTGAAGCTGAGAAGAGATGAAGTAGCCAGAGGTTAGCATCATTGGCTAAAGCAGATCACAGTAGCTTCTGGAAATGTGGTTGCCCAAATTCTCTCAAAGGAATGTAATCTAGATATTCTCAAATAACCACACCTTAGTTATTTATCTTATAGTTAGTAAAATTTTGTACGTAAATATGTACTTAAAAGCATTTTACATTCGTCAACTGCTTTACAAATTACTCACAAAATTAATCCTAATAAAATAAATGAAAAGGTACCATTATTATGGGAATCTTTAGAGACATAGAAACTAAGATGGATAGATGTTATATAACCTTCTCAAGATGGTTAAGTTAGTCATATTACAGTCAGCATTTGAACCCAGGCAGACTGGCTTCAAAGCCAAGCTTCCCCTCAATCACTTCTACCATCAGATAATATTGCTTCATATTCACACTGTTAGCACCAAGAATATAAGTTTAGCTACCTGATCATATGACTTTTGCTGAAATTCTGTTTATTTTGCTTCCAGAGACTCAATATGGAGCATTTTTTCTCTTTTGATTCAGATAACCTATGGAGATTATGATCCTGTACTGAAAGGTAAGGACTAGTTTTCCTGTCTATCACATGGCTTCCAAGGACATATCTTTAGTCTTCAGAAGGGCTTCATTGTTGATACATTTTGCTGGACTTGGGTGGGAATCTTAGTGTCAGTTGATATAAAAAGTGAGCATTCCTCTGGGAACTTAGATGAGAGGTGACTATGAACGGTGCCTGCCTGCGACTAAGATACCTGTGACCAAGAGGACGTACACTTCAAAAGATTGGACCTACATGGCCAGAATCATAGGCTCATCAGCCAATATGTTTACCATGTTTGGTGACACAAGTATATTAATAAGTGTGAGCATTGCAGGAAACTACTACTTAACCACTTAGAAGGTGTACATCACTACACCACGATGGAATGATTCTTTTTTTCCACTTCACCACTTTTTAGATACTTACCATGGATGTCTTTCCGTTGCACACTAGAACTTTGAGATATCTGGATTTAAACACTCTCTACGGACAGTTAGCCCCTGTAAATACCCAGAAGACTTTTTCTTTACCAAGTTATGGCTTGAAATTTTCAACTGCTCATTTGCAGGTACTGAATGTGGAAAATTTTGGAGTGTCCGCTCAATGCCTCCCTGGTGTCTCTGCCAAAGGACAAATTAGACACGACCATGTCTGGATCCAGCTACTACATCTATTATGCTGTGGATGTGGTGGCCTGAGCCCTCCATGAAACGCTTTTTATGAAAGCAGAAGTCGTGTCCATAATGGATGCAGGCCAGCTCATGTTTCTCCCTTAGCAGGTAAAACTTCTCCCTTAAATATGATTACCATTATTGTTTTTTTTGGATCAGAGCGTTATTTTATTTGGGTATAGAATTGTGATTGTGACATTGTCACAGATCAGCAGTCACTTGAGCATAATGAATTGTTGTTCTTTCTTACAGGTTGCATGTAAATCTCTAATGATTGTAGGGTCTAACTGGCAACAGTGTCAACTCTTTTAACTAGAAATAATCAATTAAAAACTTTCACTGTGAGAGGTAAGTTTTTAAGATAAGACTTAATGAAAATTCATCCTAGGAAATTTAAAAATTCAGTGATTTGCAAACTGTAGTTCTGGCCCTATCCCATGATACTTAAATGTCTCTGGGGAAAGACAATTTATTTGACCGTCCTGCATTTTTCTAGAAAGACTAATGATAGCTAAATAAATATCTCCTCATTGAAATTTAAAATGAGTTTTGGAAGCAAAGAGTTTTATCCCCTTTTTACAGATGAGAAACCCAATACTTTGAAATATGTTTTAATTTCCCCAAGTCCTTATCAATTCTACTTAGAGGAACTTAGACTTTCATAAATCCAAAATCTATGAATAATGTGTCTTGAAACTCTTGTTTTCAGGTACAAGGAAGTGAATCTCATGTTAGATCTAAATACACGCATTTATTGTGAATATATATTTATTTATGTGTATATATAACCATATATATAGTTATGTATTATATAAATATTAGTTATACATTTACATATAAATTATATCAATTAATGCATGAATATTCTTTACTAGGAGCTTTCATCTCTTCTCTCTCATTTAATAAAATATTTTGTTCAAAGGTAGTAAGAAGCAAGATGTCTTTGTTTGTTATCTTTTCTTGAGTTCAAGGAAACTCCTAAAGCAAACCTCATTGCTCTGGGTGCAGCTCAGGTTTAGCCCTACAGCACTCCCTGGACCTGGAATCTTCAGGAATGGTTTAAACAAATCACCATGTTCTCTCTGTGGGCAGACAAGGATGCCTTCTTCCTTAAGCATGCAGAAGAGTAAACACACCCTAAATTGAACCTATTCCTAGGATGACTAATATAGAGGGGAAAAAATCTAATTGCTGGGCAACTGAGTATCCCCACCAATTCGTATATGGGTTTTCTGCCTCCAATTTCCATGCTCATTTCATTTCCCAAATTAGTCTCCCTTTCAGTTCCACCCATGCCTAAAAAACACCCAATTTAAAAACAGCACTCGAGAGTGACGTCAGCGTCATGGCAGAGTGAGCTTTCCCCTAAACTCCTCCCCCGATAAGATACAACTAAAGAACAGTCACGGACCAACAACAGAAACCTAGACAGTGAAAAGCAAGATCAGAAAGATCCACACTGGCGCACTTCTGAGAGTGGACCATGCTGGGCCCCGGGAGGAAGTGGGGAGAGGTAAAGAAATCTCCTCTTCCTCCCCAGCAGATCAGCAATCCCAGTCCTCGGGGCTCCCAGAGAGGGGGGAGCGGCGGCCCTCTGCTGGGAAACCATAGCTCTTTGGGCTTTCTCAGCCAGTGGGAAATTCCCACACAGAGGACTCAGAACTGCTATGGGGTACCATCAACATCTGAGCAGCCCAGAGAGTGGATAACGAGGGGTGAATGAGAAGCCCCCTATGCCAGGGACCCAGTGGGCAAAAGAGAGAGCCCCCCCTCCCCGCAAACCGGACCCTGCAGCCCAGCAGACCAGACCACACCAAGCGACCTGTGGATCACAGGGAGCAGCCACAGCAGAACGCAGGGAGCTCAGATTACACAGCCCTTTACCCCCACACAGTGGTGTGGTGGAAATTACAACCAGATATTTCCAGGATGAGGAAAAACAAAGCCAATACAAGAACCACAATTCAAAGATAAGTAAAATCACCACACCATAAGGAAAATGACAAGAACCCAGAAACCAACCATGATGACACAGAAATTCATATCCTAAACGACAGAGAATTCAAAATAGCTATCATAAAAACACTCAATGAAATACAAGACAACACAGACAAACAATTCAAAGAGATTAGGAGTTTCTTCACAAAAGAGATTGAAATCATAAAGAAAAACCAATCAGTGCTGATGGAGATGAAGAACACATTGGAGGAGATAAAGGAGAATCTGGAATCTTTGAAGAACAGAGCTCACAATATGGAGGAAAGAATTAGCATTATAGAGGATAGGAATACAGATATGCTCCAGATGCAAGAGGAGAAAGAACTAAGACTGAAAGGAAATGAAGAAAGTCTCCGAGAAATATCTGACTCTATTAGTAAATGTATCATAAGAATTATATGTATTCCTGAGGGACAAGAGAAGGAAAGAGGAACAGAGAGCCTATTCAAGGAAATAATAGCTGAGAATTTCCCAAATCTGGGGAAGGAGTAGGAAATACAAGCAAGCAAAGCCAACAGATCACCTAAATACATCAACAGGCAAAGGCCCACACCACGACACCTAGTGGTAAGCCTGACCAAAGTCAATGACAAAGAAACAATATTAAGGGCAGCTAGATAAGAACAAAAAATAATGTACAAAGGAACTCCCATCAGGCTCTCAGCGGATTTCTCAACAGAATCTTTACAGGCTAAGAGAGACTGGAATGATATATTCAAAATACTGAAAGACAAAATCTTTCAGCCAAGAATACTCTATCCAGCAAAAATATTCTTCAAATATGATGGAGAAATAGTAAATCTCCCAGATAAACAAAAGCTAAGGGAGTTCATGGCCACGAGACCCCCACTACAAGAAATACTCAAGAAGGCCCTCAGGCCTGAAAAAAAGAAGAGAAAGGGAATACAAAGCTTGGAACAAGGAGAAATATACGTAGACAAACTCAGAAAAATAGTAGGTCTTTAAAGGAATGGGTTAGCAACCACTTAAAAACCAAAATCAATGATCAAAGGAAGGAATTCACCAAAAATAAATTTAACCTCATCACTGTAAACACACACCCACAACACAAGATAAAATAAGGTATAACAAGAATGACTTAGAAGGGGAAGAGGAAAGTGATTAAATTGACTTAATATAAGGAAATAGGAGGCCATCAGATAATGGACTATCTCATACACAAGATTTTTTACACGAACCTCAAAGTAACCACTAAACAAATAATCAAAACAAAATCACATATGATAAACAAAGAGAAAACTAGAAGAGTCATAAGACAGAACAACCAAACTGAAATGGCAGTCCGAAACAAATGGGCCAAGAAACAAAAGAAATACAAAAGAACCAGAAAATAAGTGACAAAACAGCAACATTAAGCCCTTATATATCAATATTTACCCTAAATGTAAATGGATTGAACTCTCCAATCAAAAGATACAGTGGCAGGATGGATTAAAAAGCAAGACACAATAATATGCTGCCTCCAGGAAACACATCTCAGCTATAAAGACAAGCACATCCTCAGAGTGAAAGGATGAAAGACGATACTTCAAGCTAATGACAAGCAAAAGAAAGCAGATGCTGCCATACTCATATCAGACAAAGTAGACTTCAAGATAAAACAGGTTAAGAGAGACAAAGAAGGGCAATATATAATGATAAAAGGGACACTCCACCAAGAAGACATATCACTTATAAAAGTATATGCACCCAACCTAGGAGCACCAAGGTACATAAAGCAACTACTAACAAACTTAAAAGGAGACATTAACAACAACACTATAATAACAGGGGATCTTAATACCCCACTTACATCAATGGATAGATCATCCAGGCAAAAAGTCAATAAAGAAATAGTAGACTTAAAGGAAAAACTGGATGAGATGAACCTAGACATATACAGAGCACTCCATCCAAAAACAGCTGACTGCACACTCTTCTCAAGTGTGCATGGAACATTCTCAAGGATAGACCATATTTTGGGAAACAAAGCAATCCTCAATAAATTTAAGAAGTTTAAAATCATAACAAGCATCTTTTCAGACCATAATGCTATGAAACTGGAAATGAACCATGAAAATAAAAACTGGGAAAGTGACAAAAATGTGGAGATTAAACAACATGCTACTGAACAACCAATGGCTCATTGATGAAATTAAAGGAGAAATCAAAAACTACCTGGAAACAAACAAAAATAAAAATATGGCATACCAAACCATATAGGATGCAACAAAAGCGTTCCTGAAAGGGAAACTCATAGTGATCCAAGCCAACATTAATAAACAAGAGAAAGCCCAAATAAGCAACCTTAAATTACACCTAACAGAACTAGAAAAAGAAGAACAAACAAAGCCCAAAGTCAGCAGAAGGAGAGAAGTAATAAAAGTCAGAGCAGAAATAAATGAAATGGAGACCAAAAAAAAAAAAAACAGTAGAAAGGATTAATGAATCAAAGAGTTTATTCTTTGAGAAGATAAACATAATCAACAAACCCTTAGCCAGGTTTACTAAGAAAAAAAGGGAAAAGGCTCAAGTAAATAAAATTAGAAATGAAAGAGGAGAAATTACAATGGATACCATGGAAATACAGAGGATTATAAGAGAATACTATGAGAAATTATATGCCAACAAATTGGACCATCTAGAAGAAATGGATAAATTCTTAGACTCATACAAGCTCCCAAAAGTAAACCAAGAAGAAATGGAGAATCTGAATAGACCAATCACAAGTAAAGAGATTGAAATAGTAATCAAAAACCACCCAAAAAATAAAAGTCCAGGACCGGATGGCTTCTCTGGTGAATTGTACCAAACAGTCAAAGAAGAATTAATGCCCATCCTTCTCAAATTATTCCAAAAAAATAGAGGAAGATGGAACACTTCTTAAATCATTCTACGAGGCCAACATCACCCTGGTATCAAAGCCAGACAAAGACTATACAAATAAAGAAAATTACAGGCCAATACTGCTGATGAACATAGATGCAAAAATCCTCAACAAAATATTGGCACACTGAATACAGGAATACATTAAAAAGATCATACATCATGATCAAGTGGGATTTATACCAGGGACGCAGGGATGGTCCAACATACGCAAATCAAACAACGAGATACATCACATAAACAAAACAAAGAATAAAAACCACATAGTCATCTCAATAGATGCATAGAAGGCATTTGACAAGATACAACATCCATTTATGATAAAAACTCTCAACAAAATGGGAATAGAAAGAAAGTACCTCAACATAATAAAAGCTATTTATGACAAACCCACAGCCAACATCATACTCAATGGGGAAAGTCTGAAAACCATTCCTCTGAGAACAGGAATGAGGCACGGCTGCCCACTCTCACCACTCCTGTTCAACATAGTACTGGCGGGTTTGGCCAGAGCAATTAGGCAAGAAAAAGGAATAAAAGGAATCCAAATAGATAACAACGAAGTGAAACTCTCACTATTTGCAGATGACCTGATTTTATATGTAGATAACCCTAAAGAATCCGTTGGAAAACTATTAGAAATAATCAACAACTACAGCAAAGTTGCAGGGTACAAAATCAACCTACAAAAATCAGTTGCCTTTCTGTATGCTAATAACGAACTAACAGAAAGAGAGCTCAAAAAGATAATACGATTTACAATTGCATCACAAAGAATAAAATACCTAGGTATAAATCTTACCAAGGAGGTGAAAGACCTATGCAATGAGAACTACAACACATTATTGAAAGAAATCCATGATGACATAAAGAAATGGAAAGATGTCCCATGCATGTGGATTGGAAGAATAAAACTAGTTAAAATGTCTATATTACCTAAAGCAATCTACAGATTCAATGCAATCCCAATCAGAATCCCAATGACATTCTTCATGGAAATAGAAAAAGGAATACTAAAATTCATATGGGGCAGCAAAAGACCCCAAATAGCTAAAGAAATTTAAGAAAAAAAACAAAACAGGAAGCATCACAATCCCTGACTTCAAAACATACTACAAAGCAATAGTAATCAAAACAGCATGGTACAGGTACAAAAACAGACACATAGATCAATGGAACAGATTTGAAATCCCAGAAAAAAAAACACACATATACGGACAGCTAATTTTCGACAAAGGAGCTAAGAACATACAGTGGAGAAAGGAAAGTCTCTTCAATAAATGGTGTTGGGAAAACTGGACAGCCACATGCAAAAGAAAGAAAGTGGACCACCTGCTATCGCCATTCACAAAAATTAACTCAAAATGGATCAAAGACCTGAAGGTGAGACCTGAAACTATAAAACTCATAGATGAAAATATAGGCAACACACTATTTGACATTGGTCATAAAGGAATCTTTTTGGATGACATGCCTATCCAGACTAGGGAAACTAAAGAAAAAATAAACAAGTGGGACTTTATCAGATTAAAGAGCTTCTACAACACAAAGAAAACCAGAATCAAGATGAACAGACAACCAACCAGCTGGAAGAGAATATTTGCAAAACATATATCTGACAAGGGGTTGATCTCCATAAAATATGAAGAACTCACACAACTGGACAACAAAAAAACAAACAACCTGACCAAAAATGGGCAGAGGAAATGAACAGACACTTCTCCAAAGAAGATATACAGATGGCCAATCGGCACATGAAAAGATGTTCAACATCACTAATCATCAGGGAAATGCAAATCAAAACAACACTAAGATATCACCTCACGCCCGTTAGAATGGCTATAATCACCAAGACAAAAAACAACAAATGTTGGAGAGGATGTGGAGAAACAGGAACACTCATACACAGCTGGTGAGAATGCAAACTGGTGCAGCCTCTATGGAAAACGGTATGGAGATTTCTTAAAGAATTAAAAATAGAGATGCCCTGTGATCCAGCCGTCCCACTACTGGGAATCTGTCCAACGAACCTGAAATCAACAATCCAAAGAGGCTTATGCACCCCTATGTTCATTGCAGCATTATTCACCATAGCCAAGAAGTGGAAGCAACCTAAGTGTCCCTCGACTGACGACTGGATCAAAAATGTGGTTTATATACGCAATGGAATACTGCTCAGCCATAAAAAAAGACAAAATCGTCCCATTTGCAATAACATGGATGGGCCTGCAGAGTATTATGTTAAGTGAAGTAAGCCAGAAATAGACAGACAAACACTGTATGATCTCACTCATATGTGGAATATAAACCAACACATGGACAGAGAAAATTGTATTTTGGTTACCAGGGGCAATGGTGGTGGGCATAAGGGGTTGTGGGAGATCAAAATTTGGCCACCCTGAAATATATCTCTTTACCTTGATTGTTTTCTCTGAAGGACATTTGACCTCCCCCACTAACTGCCTAAAGAATTTGACATGGTGGCTCCTTCCTGGAACAGATCTTCCATCTGATGGCTGTAATATAATGTAAAATAGATGTTACAATAGGAAAGGCACCAACAAGCCCATCTTATCAGAAATTCTGTCTCTGGCCACATTCTTTGGATGGCCCTGCAAGGAGTTGCCAGACAAACATTTACATTTATAAGGGAAATCTCCATTTGTAAAGGTATCTCCCTCTCTGTCTTGGGAAGAGGGGGGATGACCTCATTTCTAGAAACTTATCAATGTGGAAGGTGAGGTCTTAAATCTGCATAATAACTTTACCCTTGTTTACAGTGCTTTAGTGGTAATCTCCTGTAACTGACACCCCCCACCCCCAACATCCTCCTTTGTCTTTAGAAGAAGATGGTATTTAAGATGAGAATTTCTGCTATTGTGTTGAGAAACGCAGTGTCCCTGCTTTCTCCCATGTATACATGTTATTAGACTTGGTATTATTTTCTCCTGCTAACCTGTCTTGTTGATTATTTGGCCAGCCAGAAGAACCTTAAGGGAAAGGGCAGAGGGAGATTCTCCCTCTCCCCCGACAGGGTGAAGGGAGGCATATATATGGTGATGGACAAACAAAAATGTAGAACCCAAAATTTCACAATGTTAAAAACTATTAAAACATCAATAAAATATAAATAAATAAATACAAATAAAAAAACAAAACAGCACTGAAGCTCATGTGTCACTGGATGAGAAAAGAAACTCTGTGTCACAGCATGCAATTCTGAACTATATGATTTTCCTAAAGGTCTTTGACTTCAGGTGAAAGTAAGAGAGTTTGTTCCCTAGGATCCACGTGGTGAAGGTTTCATTATACATAAGGAGTTGATAGACTGAGCTGTGGGATTCAAAAAGGTTGCAGAAAACTCAATCTTGCATTAATTGTTCATCTGCATCACAAGATGGAGACCACATATGAAAACAACGGTGAAATTATTTAAATCATAACAAAATCCCAATTAATTGATATAAGTTTTCTTACTGTCCTAGAGATATTGAAAGGACACTTTTAATTAAGGAGATAGTCCTGAATTTTGAAATGCTTTATGTACTATAGGCAGGACAGTGAGGCTACCAATTTAACAGGATGAGCTGATAAAAAATTGATGATTTAAATTCCCATTTAAACTGAAAAAGTGTCAATCTCATTGCTTGCAAATTTATTGCTCTGCATGCATTGTGCCTCGAAGACATAACAGATGCTGATGATCTAGACTCTTGATGACTTGTAGATACAATTCAAATTGTCTTTGGCCATTTGGTTTTCTTCCAGAAAACAGATTTTATTCTCTTTAACTAGAATCAAAAGAATTGACATTGAGGTTTCTTTTTTAATATTTCAATATTTTATTAATAGTCCTCATATTTCCATCTCTTCATCCCATCTTTATACATTCTTATAGAAATATTCACCGTCAGAAAAAAAGAATCCTTTTTGCTCTTCCAGGAACTACATTCTTCCTCTTCATCGGATTTCCCTTTAAAACTCAGTCTTCTAAGCCATCCCTCAAGATGCTATATTATATCATTCAAGCCTGTCCATGTGTCTTTGGTGTAGCATCTACCTGACATTAAATATATTACTAAATAAATTCAGTAATTGCAATTTGTACTAATCAAACTATTCTCATGTAAATGTATTGTATGAATTTAAATATTATTTATTATTAAGGTAAAATCTGCTTGTAGTTCAAAAAAGTAATCCAGGAATATCATAATCAGAATCACATTTGGCAATAACAAATATGATTCATGTTCAAATGCCACATTTGCTTAAAACAAACAAGTGTCCTAGTCATTGAGATGGAAAATGTTTTAAATCATTATGTATCTTCACGTTGGGAACTCTTTTCTGCAGATTGACCTTGATTTTATTTTGCTTTCCCTGGGTGCATATATCATGTCACATCTTAGAGGTGATCTTTAGGATAGTTTGTGAGATAATATAAACAATATTATCAATTATTCAATATTATAAAATAATAAAATATTATCCAATTATATAGTATTGTTCAGTATTATCAATAATTCTCTTCTTTCAAACTCCCCCCCACGGGTGTAGGATGTTCTGTCAGCCAGGATTCAGGAAAATCCCTCAGGAAGAGAGCTACCTGCTGCTTTGACTGTGTATTGTGCCCAGAGAGAGAAATATGTAATCAGACAGGTATGAACTGGCAAAATTACATAATTACAATCACTTTCTCTCAGACCTTCTTTGTCTCCAAATAAAATGTAAAGGGTCTGGGAATAACCTATAGCATCACATTTCTTCTTTATTTTCAACTATTTCATTCACTCATTCAATAGATTCATTTAGGTAATCAATACATCATTTCCATGTTGGGAGTTACCTTGATCTGGCTTCTTTATACTCACATTGTTAGGTTCTCCTGAAGCAGCTCTTCTCAAGGGAATACAGCTCTTAAACTACATGTTGTGTTAGGCAAACACTTAGAGATTCTGTAGCACCATATACTCATCTTGATCACAGAATAACACACATGGAATTATGATGGAAGTAAGTGTGGGTGTCTTAGGACATGACCCCTATTCATATCTTTACACCCAGGTGACGAGCACTATGCCTTACACATAGTAGGTGTGCCAAAACCGGAACTAAAGATTCAATAAATGAATTGATATATTATATTATTATTACTCTAGTAGAAGATATGAACAATGAATTGAGCATGCAAACTTGATAAGATAAAGGCCCTGCTTTCCAAGAAATCATAGTAAGTTACATGTGAAAAAAGAATAGCAGGGCAATTTGAAACTTGCCATAGTAAAGGTAGTTAGAGGTTAACAGAGTCAATAAGTGTAGATAGTCTTACTTGGATAAATCAGGTATTTCTTCAGGGAAAGCCAATGTTTTGTTGAGTTTTTAAAAATATGTGGGGATTTGTGATTTCAAGATGAAGAGGGAATTCTTGGCAATAGAAGTTTGAACAACAAAGTTTATGCAAGATGAATAAGTTTTGGAGACCTACTCCCCAACATGGGCCTACAGTTAACAATATTGTATTGTCAACTTAAAAATTTACTAGGAGGGTAGATTTATGTTGTCTTCCCACCTCAAAAGAAAAAAAGTATTTTAAAAAAGGAAGTTAAATAAAAAAAATAAAGAGGACAGGAGGAAACATTTGGAGATGATGAGTAAGTTTAAGAACTTGATTGTAGTGATGGTTTCACGGGTGTATATTATCTCCAAACACATTAAGTTGTATACATTAAATATGTACAGCTTTTTGTATGTCAGTCATACCTCAATTAAGTGTTTTTAAAATATTTTATGTGGCATATTTAGACATTTCGAATTAGACTAATATGGCTGGAATGAGATGATAAAAGACTTATCATGGATGATGATGGAATAGGTAAATAACGAAAAAAAAACCCATCATATTTAAGTAAAATATTCCAGTCTTACCAAACAAAACAACAAACAATTCATACATACTTATTACCAAAATAATCTCTTGACATTGCTAAATGTTCTGTCCAGTAAAATAATGAGTGAAATAACATATTACGGAATAAAAAATGGGCTGAAGGGGAGAGCATGTTTAAAAATTATGTTTGTTGTTAGAACGCATCTGGCTATAAATTAAAAAGAAAATAAACTAAAAGTTTTGTTTAAAAAATATTTATTATATCCCATAAAAAATACCAGACTACTTTACTACAATGATTGTTTCTGCCAGAAAAAGTAAAGCACAGTGTTGGATTATAAACATGGAGAAGGAAATATGTTTTATTCCATCTGTTATTTACTTGATGAATGTTGTCATAAATATCACTTTTTACAAAAAAATAGTGAAACAATTTAACAAAAGAAGGCCAGTGATAGAATGAATCCAGGATTAGAGAATTCACCAGCTCAAAATTATAATCAAGCACACATGATATTCTCATAATTTGCTCTGTCATCTTTGGTTCTCAGCTTTGGCTACAGGCTGGGCTCCTTATGGTCTCAGAGGCTGAGCTGTTTAAAGTATTATACTATAGCAAGTGAGCAGAAAGATGAAAAAGTGTGGGCATCTATTCCCCCTGACTTTGTAAGAGTCACTCAAAAAGACATCCTCCCAGTGGGGCCAACTATAATTGATTTAGAGCTGTCAACCTCCCCTCAATCACATGGCCTCATGGAAGAAGTTGAATGTCAAAGCGCAACTGAGCTGCTGGTAGGAAGGGGACAGATGGGTCATGAATAAGCAACCAGTGGAATCTGCTTCTGTGTTTACTTACATAATCCAAAAAAATATTTTAAATTAGAATGCAAAAATATCTAATGAATTAGGGGAATCTAAAATAATATAACAGGCCGGCACTGTGGTGTAGTGGTTAAAATTCAGCGTGCTCCACTTTGGTGGCCTGGGTTCATGAGTTCAAATCCTAGGCATAGACCTACACCACTCGGCAGCCATGCTGTGGCGACAACTCACATACAAAATAGGGGAAGACTGACAGAGATGATAGCTCAGGGTTAATCTTCCTCAATCAAAAGATAAATAAATAAATAAATACATACATACATACATACATACATACATACATAAATACGTAAAAGAGAAAATAATGTTTCAATAGTAATGCTTTTCCTACATATCAATAGTAAAGTGTTTGATAATGCAGTATTAAAATCTCATTTCTCACTCTCAAAAACAGTAAAATGTAATGCACAAAGCACATTAATTATAATGTGTTCAGCTGAAAGTGATAGAGAACCTCATAGTGGCCTTAAATCATGACATTTGTTATTTGTTACAAGAATTTCAGAAATAGACAGATGCAAAGTTTTCTTTTTTCTATCAACATTTTGATAACAAAGACTCAGGCTCCATATAACTTTTACTTCAATATGCTTAGTCTGTTGGATTTTATTTTTACAAGTGTCTGCCACTGCTCATCATCCACATGGGAAAGAAAGAGGACGAATCGGCTATATCATCCTATTTGATGCACGTTTAATTTAGTGCAAGAAAGAGACCATACAATCAGATTGTCATTGATTTATGTCCATGGCGCATAACCCACAAGTGAGGTGGAGCACACTTTGGCAAAAATTAGCTTAGATCTGTCACAATTGGCTTAGTTCACTCAAAATTGGCGTTCTAATAGCTAGGCATAATGGAGGAAGTGTACTGAGTAGGTAGTTACTGTATGCTATGCGAAGTATAGTTTTAATTTTGGCTAAAAATTTGTTTGAGAAATGCAAAAGAAAATGAAAAAATTTAGAACCATTAAATTTCCCAAATGGAATGTCTGAATATTACAAAAGTCTGTATCCTTGTCTAAATAAAATTTAGCTTTCACACAATTCAAACCACTTTATCAAATGAATTTACTTTGAAAGTTCAGAATTTTACTACATTTTTTATGAAACAAAAATCGAGTTAGAAATATCGAGAAACAGGATTTATATAGAAAAGTGAGTCAAAAAGAAAAGCTGTAATTACGGTAATTGCATTGTTCTAATATTATTTGTAGAAATAAAGACGAGAAAAGACTGCCCACTTTCAACAATAAGAATGGCTGCTTCATGTTCCGAGGTCAGAGTTGAGTAGTTGTGGCAGAGACCCTATGGCCCACAAAGCCTAAAATATTTGTCCTCTGTCACTTTACAGTAAAAGTTTGCCAAATAAAAATTCATAGCCCAGGGTGCAGCCCTTGAATGATGGCTGATGGGCATGCCTGCATATGTGTTACAGCTGCCTCATCCTCAGCTAAGATGACTTGTTCCCATATGTTCCTCTTGTCTCACAGTGCTTCACAGAGCGATTGAGCTTTAGTTGAGCACAGTGGTAAAGCACTTGATGTCCCTGATGCTCCGCCGTCCTTTCCCTGCTTCACTTTCCCAGTACCTCACTGGTGTGTTGCAAAATCCTCACCACCTAAAATATTCGCCCCTAAACCCACAAGTTTATGGGCACATCCAACTAACACAAGACCCAAACTTGGAACTTTTGGAGGTGGATTATTATTTACTTGAAGCTAAGAGCATTCTGACATAGGACGGGACTGTTTAATATGAATATTATTAATGTAAGTCTCTGCAACTTTGTGTCTCACAACCAAATAAGGTGTGGGCTGTGGGCCCTATAATGCCAATGAGATTTTGTTTTTTGTCTTGGGAATATGAAACAGTGGTTGACTGAAACACCAAGACTTTTCTTTCCTTTTCAAATAGAGATCAATGTATAGGGCGTCCAGGATACCAGTATGCAAACAATGAGAGAAATTGCATCCTGCTGAAAGTTGTGACATTTCTGGCATTTGAAGATTCTTTAGGGAAGACTCTGGCTTGCACAGCTCCTTGTTTCTCTGTTGTCACAGCAGTGGTCCCTGAGGTCTTTGTGAAGCACCGAGACACTCCTGTAATCAAGGCCAATAATTGGAATCTCAGCTACATCCTGCTCATCTCCCTCACCCTCTGCTTCCTCTGCTCCTTACTCTTCATCGGCTGACCCAACACAACCACCTACATTATTCAACAATTCACATTTAGAGTTGTTTTTACTGTGGCTCTTTCCACTGTCTTCGCAAAAACTATTACTGTGGTGGTGGCCTTCATGGTCACTGCACCAGGGAGAAGGATGTGACAGTGATTGGTGTCAGGGACACCTAACTTCATCATTCCCATCTGCTCCTTTATCCAGCTGAGTCTCTGTTGGATCTGGCTGAGAACCTCTTCTTCTTCATTGACACAGATGCACACTCTGAACACGGTCACGTCATCTTCGTGTGCAACAAGGACTCAGTCACTGCCTTCTACTGTGTCCTGGGATACCTGTGATCCTTGGCCCTGGGCAGCTTCACTGTGGCTTTCCTGGCCTGGAACCTGCCTGACATCTTTAATGAAACCAAGTTCCTGACGTTCAGCATGCTGGTGTTCTGCATCATCTGGGTCACTTTCCTCCCCATCTGCCACTACACCAAGGGCAAGATAATGGTGGCCGTGGAGAGCCTGTCCATCTTGTTCTCCAGTGTGGAGCTATAATGCTGCATCCTTGCCCCCAAGTGCTACATTAACTTCCTAAGGCCAGAGAGAAACCAATCAAGAGGGTTAAGGAATATAACTGGTTCAGGTGAAAATAATCAATATATATATTTTTTGTCGCCAGAATTTCCCTACACCTGAAAAATAAACTACCAAATTTTTGCAAGCAGACTTTAAGTACCAAGTAAAGGGCCAGCCCCTTGGCTTAGCGGTTAAGTGCATGCGCTCCGCTACTGGAGGCCCGGGTTCCAATGCCGGGTGTGCACCGAAGCACTGCTTGTTTGGCCTTGCTGAGGCTGCGTCCCACATACAGCAACCAAAAGCATGTGCAACTATGACATGCAACTATCTATTGGAGCTTTGGGGAAAAAATGGAGGAGGATTGGCAATAGATGCTAGCTCAGAGCCGGTCTTCCTCAGCAAAAAGTGGAGGATTAGCATGGAATGTTAGCTCAAGATTGATCTTCCTCACACACACACACACACACACACACACAAAAAAAAAATATCAAGTAAATTTACCTTACATCTCAAATTAATTTATTGCTTTGCATATCTTTTGGCTTTGTACAATGATCCTTGGGAATTCAAATGCACAAATACACAAATATGAATATTACTTCAGATTAATTTTTCTCTAAAATTATCTGTGGTATCTTACATAAATGCCCACACTTCAGTTCTCTCCCTCCATCTGTGTGTTTTGGTAGACCCCTCCCACTTTGACTCCGTGTGGACTTGGCCTTGTAAATTGCTTTGGTCAATTGGACACTAGTAAATGACAACAACACATCTTTAAGAATATATATTGAGAATAACTTTACTAATTTTATGATCATAGATATTCTCCTGTATTGTCATCCACCACTGTTATGCACTGAGCATTTCTACTTATAATTTTAGCCCTTATAATCCATTTGGAGTGATTTACTTGTGAATAATGTTAGTCGATGGTCCAGTGTTATATTTTGCAAAAGGATATCTTATTGTCTATAAAACAATTACTGTATCATTTTAAAAGTTGATTTTAAATACAGTGAATCTGAATGATGTTTGAAAAATGGATATTATTTTCATTCATAATTGAAGTATATCTCTCCATTTCTTCAGACCTTTTATGTCCTTTGGTATATCTTTATAATCTTCTTCATTTATCTTTCATAACTTATAAATTATATAACTACATATGGCATCATGTTGCATAAATCCAATTACTTTAAATATTTTATTTCTCCTAAGATTAGAAAAATTACTTATAAGTTTAAAATAGTTCTTGCTAATATAAAGATATTTTATATTTTTATCTAGTGTCTTTTCACATTAGTCAACTTATTTAAAATTCTAATTTTATAAGTTATTTCCCACTAAAATAATAAATTTTTCTCTTCTTCTCTAATATTATTTATCTTATTCTTTCTATTCTCATTTTTAAATGACTAGGCTCTCTGGTGCCACACTGAATCACAATAATGTTTGCCAGGAGCATTTTCCTCTTCTGAAGTGTAGCATAAACACCAGATAAATTCTTTGTCAGGGCAAAGCAATCATCTAAGACAGAGAAAACAAAAACGTGAAGGGGAACCTTTTCTACCTGGAAGTCAACAGACTTCCCTCTCTTGGTTATTTAGTACTAGAGATGTTATGACAATGTACCTACTGAGAATTAGAGGATCTCATTCTAGTTCCAGGAATTAATCTTGGTCAAATTGTTTAAACTCTTTAGATTTTCTTCATCATCATTATGAAGAGCTTGAAAAGTGTTTTTGAGTTTTAATGTCCTATGATTCCAAGGTACCCTTTACCCAGATGCATTTGACACAGACAAGAGTGAATTTTCAGTTATCTACATCTCCATCCACATTGTTATCCACATTATCACTTAGGGAAGAAGAATGTCCCTGAGCTAACATCTGAGCCAAGTCTCCTCTAATTTTTCTCTGTGGGATGCACCACTCCTCAAGAATGGCTTGAGGAGTGGTGCATTAAATGTCGGGTGGTGCATAGGCCTGTACCCGGGATCAGAACCAGTGAACCCTGGGCCACGAAATCAGAACACAAGGACTTGACCACCACGCCATGTGGGCAGGCCCCAATATTATTTTTGTCTGAGGAAATGGATGTATGGAAACACTTAACTATGGTTTGTAAATAGATATTTCATAGGGGAATTTTGTCTGCAAGAATGCAAAGAGAGGTTACATAGTTGCAATATGTCTTTGTATATAAATATCTAGATGGAAACTTAACGTGGCTGTGCCAAGGAAGGACATGACAAAATGATACATCTAGAACTAATACATCTACACATACAAAGAAGAAAAAAAACCCACTATATATTCGATCGGCATACATAGCATTAAGCTTGACTTGTTCAAAGACATTGAAACCCTGAGCCCAAATTCTCACTTCCTCCACCCAACAAGGGATCAGCTTTGGGTTATTCCAGCGACCCAGAAGTCCCAGGTCCAGCTGTTGCCCAACCTGGAGGGTTTCCACAAAGTCCCTTGACTTGTCATCATGAGGTTAAGGGTAAGAGTGTGCTAGACTTCAGACGAGGGGGATAGGTAGGGAGACCATGGATCTCAAAATGTTAACCGCTGTCCTGGCATCTTTTCAGCAAACTAGATGCTGGACTTCCTGGTGGTTCAGAGTCAGGCCGTCAATGGAGCACTTGTGACTGCACCAGAAGGGAACCAAGACGTGCACAGGAAGTGGACCGAGATCAGCACCAGAAGCTGAACACAGGCTTGCAAGTGGGATGTGGAACATGGCTCCCACCAGGATGAATTGTGTGGCAAGTGGTAATATCTTAATGTAGAATGTGTGTGTGCCAGCAGTTGGCAGGAAACTGGAGTTGTGTGTTTGCTGTAAGGACTGAGCAGAGGGGATCTTTGAGGCCTGGGGACCACTGAGTTGTAGTTTGAATGGGTCTGTGTTCTCAATCCTGGTATGGTAAGGTGAGAGGTGAGATTAGCTTTTCTGAATTTTTGTTTGGTTGATTAAGACAATCTCTGTCCTGAGATGGACTGGTAGGTGGACTTGGAGCTAAAACATGTTCTTACAGTTTGTCAGGGGCCCACACTCACCACTCCTATTCAACATATTACTGGAAGTGCTAGCCAGAGCAATCAGGGAAGAAAAAGAAAATAAAAGACATCAGAATATGAAAAGTAAAATTAAAATTGTCTCAATTTGCAGATGACGTCATGAATTTTTTTCCAAAAAACTAAGATCTAATCAATAAAATCAGTAAAGGATACAAAATCAACATTAAAATCAGTAGCATTTCTGTTCACTATACATGTTTCTGTACATGTTTCAACATTTTGGGGGGACCAACTCAACCCATAACAGTAGCGTTGTCTCAAGTCAGAGGAGGTGGGTTTCAGTGTGGTAAGTCATAAGTTTATGTGGTGGTTGCAAAATCTAGAAGCCATTGTCTCAGCCAGAGTCTCATGTCTGTGTGTATTTGATGCATTTTGCAATTCCAAACTCAGTAGTCATGTAACTTTAATATTTTTATCTTAATAATATATTTTACTTAACCCAGTATGTCAAGAAGTATTATGATCTCAATATATAATCAGCATAAACATTATCTTTGAGATGTTCTATATTCACTTTGTCACACAAATTTTTTTAAAATCCATGCATATTTTACACTCATAACATATCTCAATTTGGACTAATCATATTTTAAATGCTCAATAATGACATATGGCCAGTGGCTACCAGATTGGTAAACAAAATAATTAACAGATGTTATTTTTTTAGAGCTGTTTTAGATTTACGGAAAAATTGAGATGAAAGTACAGAGTCCCCATATACTCCTCCTCCCTGCTCACATGGACGGTTTACATTATTATTAACATCTTGCATTAGCGTGGTATACCAGCTATAATTCAGGAACCAAGATTGATACTGTTGGGGGAAGAGGAAGAATCACCCTCTGCCATTTTCCTTAAGGTTCTTATGGCTGGCCAAATAATTAACAAGACAGGTTAGCAGGAGAAAATAATACCAAGTTTAATAACATGTATACATGGGAGAAACTCAGAAATGAGCAACTCGTCCCTCTGTCTAAGCTGCCCGCTTAAGTATTGCAGCTAAAGACGAGGAACGTGTTGGGGGTGGGTAGTGGTCTGGGACTTCAGAGGCCAGGAAGACAATTCTTTTCAAGGTCATCTATAGATAATGTGGTCAGGGAGAGACAGAGTTTTTGATAAAAGAGGCTTCGTGCCTTTCCTATTGTAACCTCTATCCTACGTTATCTTTACAGCCATCATGATAATAACTCCTTCCTGAAACAGATCTTTCCTTTTAAATACTTTAGGAAGTTTGGGAGGGGAAACTCAAATACTCTTCCAGAGTTCTCTGAGTCCTTATTGTCTTCAGCTCAAAACAATCTGCACACCAGAGTGGTGCCTCCTGTGGTAGTTTGCCCTGAGCACCATCAATACATTATTGTTAACTAAGAACTATAGTTTACGTTAGGGTTCACTCTTTGTCTTGTACACTCTGTGGGTTTTGGGAAATGTATCCTGTGCCCACCGTTACAGTATCATACAGAATAATCATTTTCCTGCCATAAAAGTGCCCTGTGATCCAGGGCCAGATAGATGTATAGATGTGGCCCTTGTCATTGATGTTTGGGGTGATGGGAACATAGGTGTGTTCCAGCTTGTATCCTCCAATTGAGGATGAAAAAATAAAGGAATTTCGCACATAGCCCCATATTCTCATAACAGCATTAATAGTGGAGGAAACTAATGCCGAAGGTGTAGAAGTGGATGATCACACCATATTGATCTTTGGGATTAACAAGGTTAAAAGAACTGAGGAAGAGGAAAGGAGGAAGATTTTTAAGAATCAAAAATGTAGCTTTATTTTTGCATTGATCTTGAGCTATGGATTTGGAATTTTCTGAATTCAGCCTGACTATTGCTTCTCCAGGCAGGGACTCACGTGCTTGTGGTGTTTCTGCACTCATGATTGGTGTGCAGCCCTGCATGGGTCCCACATGGAATGTCCTGTGGCTGTCCTCGGCCCTGGGTGTATGAAGCTGCCCCTGCCTATCTTTGACTTTGGAAGGAGAGATGCTGCAATGTTCTTGGCTGAGCCCTGACTGATATGGATACTTTCTGAACCTTTCACCTTACACTTGACATCACATCCTCTGATGCAGTTATTTTGCAACATCACAAATGGCATTCATGTGGATAGCTTGTTGACAAAGGTTTGGGATCCCATCTGTCCAAGAGGAGGTCGTCCTTGGAGCCTTACTATCCATGGACATGGATGAAATCATAGTGCCTAAGGCTGGAGAGGATGTTCCTCAAACATGTTTTCCAACTGGTGTTTTTCAACTGGACACGGGACCTCAAATGCAGAGCCCCGCGGCAGAGTGGGGTCTGGATCTCACCAGGGGAGAGGAAGAGACTGCTGAAAGGAGTCAGAGGGCATTAGAATTGCTTTTTCAGTCCACAAAAACCACATATGTCTGCATGTGTGTGTTTGTTACTATACGTGACATGTGTAGATATCTCCTTAGGCTGCATGTTCCACATCTGCTTCTGCTGTCTCACACCTCACGCAGACACAGGGCTTTGCAGAAGCTTCTAAGATGCTCCTTTTGATTTTCTTCTTCCTGTTGCTGCAGTTCCCTCTCTTTGTGTATCATTTTGCTTATCCTGACAGCTTTTTGAGAATGTAACCCAGTGAATACAGGGATGGAGATGTGGTTATTGGTGGGTTTTTCCCCCTTTATACTTATTTCTTACACAGAGGGATCAAGAAGCCTAGCAAGGATGTCACTTTGCAGTGGTAAGTGCCACTTTATTATATTCTGCTTGATTATTATGATGAATGATGCCTATAGGATCTGTGGATGGATACACCAAGGCGCTCTGCATCACCTGTCTTGTCTTTCCCCGGCATCCCCACCTTCCCAGAACTGTCCATTATTATCTCTGTCTCGTCCCACTGACTTTGTTGCTTACTTCAAAGAGAAGAACAGTGTTTTTATATTTTCCAGTTTTCTTCCTTTTAGTGTGCAATTTTTAGTGTTGGGAGCTTATGAGACAGCACTCTCCACCAACATACTCCACTGTCTCTGCCCTTCCTTCTGTCTCATCTGCCGCTGTATAGTGCTCTACCTTCAGATCTGTTGGG
The DNA here is from genome assembly GCF_020826845.1 of Diceros bicornis minor. NCBI lineage: Eukaryota > Metazoa > Chordata > Mammalia > Perissodactyla > Rhinocerotidae > Diceros > Diceros bicornis. The sequence continues at coordinate 20,579,596 of NW_026690866.1, forward strand.
GGGAGAATCCCAGACTGTACAGAGGAGCCCCTGGGTGTGGGTGATCCTGTGTGCCTGCCCCTCACCCGTCTGTAGTTGTGATTTAGTGTCTTTGTTTTAAGCATGGACTCGAGAGGGCTTTGTTTTGGTGTAATTAATTTTTCAAAAGCATGTTAAGGAAGTGTCCTACAAAAAGAATGTGTTTTAGAGAAGTGGATCCTGAATTTTATCAAATGCCTTATATACTTCATGAGCATATTGTGTTTTTTTCCTGGCAGAAATGTGAGGACATTAAATGTGAGGATATTAAAAGTTTATCTAATTTCTAATGTTTGTTTAAGATGATTCCTTGCTCACATCTTCTTTTTGATGCTGGAACAGGCTCATGTTAAGTTCATAATTAATAGAGATATATCTTCTTATTCTATATTCTGGAAGAGTTTCCTGGTAGAGTAAATATCTATTCTTAAGTTTTAGAAACAATTCATCTGTAAATACATCCAACCCACCATATATTTGTAGTTTTCTTTCTTAAAAACTATCTGGAACCCATAAAGAACATTTGTATAACTTTCTATTTTCTATTTGAGCCAGTCTGAGTAATTCCAGTTTCATTTAAAAAGCAGCTTTATCATTGCGATCCCAAAGACATCTCCATGTGCAGATGCACAACATTCTCTCTGACTTTGCTCCTGGTCCCATTTTCTCACCTAATGTTGATGTTTGTCTTCCCCAAATAGTTTTTCTTTATCAGACTTGTCTGAATGATGCCTATTTTATTGAGCGTCCCAAAGAATTAGAGTGACTGATGACTTTTTCTCTGAACTTATTTTATATTTATTTTATACTCTTAATTCTGCTTCAGTCTCTTTTTCCAAATTATTTTTTTATGTTTTCTTTCTCCGTTCTCCTTGTTTTGAGTTGAGAGTTTAATTCACTTTCATTTTTATTTACTATTCAAGATATTTAATACTCAGATATTTTCTTTCAGAACAGACAGTTTTCTTCTCTTCTTCCTTTCTCTCTCCTCTCTCTCCAGGGCTCCTTGCTACTCCTTTCTAATCATTGGTTTGATTTCCTGTTTCACCAAAGTGTTATTCATGAGAGTGATTATTGGCTTATAAATTGTCTGATTTGTTTAAGATACGTTGGCAGTTAATGAGCATTTTTGCGTGCAAGTTGGTTACGGAACTGGATTTCAAATCTGCCTGTTCCTCTGATGAGCTATTGAGTCAGAATTTCTGTGGTTGGCCATGTATCTCTCTTCTGGTGGTTTCAGGAAATGATTACTATGTAGAAATTGCTTGCTGGACGAGGATAGGACCTAATTTTATAATAATATTATTTCTTTGCTTCAGAGTAGGAAGTTTGAGATTTATATGCAGGCATATGTGTGTGTGTGCTCCAAAATAATTAATGATAAACCAAGATTAACAACATATACGATTCCTATATTGACTTTTTTTTAGATAAAGACTGAGATGTTAGTTGAATACTCTTACTATTGTTGTAGTTAGGTTCACTTTACTTCATATTTTTAAAATTCTTTTTTTAATATATGATTGAACATATACTTTTTGACTGCTAACCATCTTTTAGTCCCTAAATCTTTTGCCTTTAGATATGTGTACCATTATACACATTCATATATAAAAGTTTCATATTAGTTGTGGCTTTACTTTTGTGAGCACGTGTATGGACTATTACTGACAATCCCCTTTCTTTCAGCATCTATGTTCAGTGTTAGTTTCCTACATCTTCGTGGAATGTAGAGTAACTTTCAATATTGAAAAAGTGATTTAAGTAACTTCAGTATAGTATAACTGATATACGTAGCATTATCTCTGTGATTCCATTTTTTTGTACTTCGCTTTTTTTCTTTTTTCCTAGTTTTGTTCCATTTAAAGTAATTTTTCTTATTAAACTTTTCTTCACTATGTTGGATATATAGACCTTTTCCTATTCTATTTTAGGTTTATTTTATTTTATTTTTTGCTGAGGAAAATTGGCCATGGGCTAACATCCATGCCCATCTTCCTCTACATTATATGGGATACCGTCAGAGCATGGCTTGATGAGCGAAGCATAGGTCCGCGCCAGGGATCCGAACCCATGAACCCTTGGCCACCAAAGCAGAGCATGCAAACTTAACCACTACACCACAAGGCTGGACTCTATTTTACAATATTTTTAATTTGAGAAATAAGAAGAACCCAGAATCTGAAGTCTTGCCTCACTGACTCATCAATGTTAGATGAAAAAGTAATTAGTATTTTACTTCTTTTCTTTTTCTCCAAATCCAGTGTCTCTAGGTATAGATTAAGCACTTGTGTCAAGATGGTTTTAAATTTTCTGCACATTTTTTAAGTTGTCTGTATTTTGCATTTTTTATAAATCACATTAACACAAAGTACTTAGACAATTGTTTTACTTTTTCAGTGTTCACTTCTTTGTTGTGGTGCTTTTTTTTGAAACCCGTCATCCTCAAACTTGATTAAGGATCTGAATGATCTGCAGGGCTTGTTAAAACACAGAAGGAGTGCTGGACCCCACCCCAGATATTCTGATTCAGTAGGTTTCGAGTGGGGCTGAAGGACTGGCATCTCCATATTGTGATTGGAAGCTCCCCTGTCTGATATTCCTTATTTTTTTTCATTTCACAGGCAGTGTAATCCGTGTCTCAGTGTGAGGGCTGTCCCTCCCCAATCCTTTGATTCTTCACAGGTGTTATGCTACAATAAACTTCTTGTAATCCTAACTCCACCTCAGCAATTGGAGGTCCCAGTTGACACACAAAAGTTCTTCATTTTTCCTCAGAAAGGGGTGCTTTATTGTCAGAAAACTCACACAATCTGCAATAAGTTTAATATGGATGCTGCTCTCTGCTCTTTAGAGATTGCAATGTATTTTTACAACACCTGCAACATTCTTCCTTGTTCTCAGCATTTACCGCTCTAATATTGTAAACACATGGGGCTTTTGGACATTCTGGACATTCACCCTTCTTCAAGTTTAATTGATCATATCACATCTGAACTAAGTTGAACTACATTTGGCCATATCATGGCTTGTCACTTGACCATCAGGTATATGTATCGTATGTGTACACCTCACAGAAACAGAATGGTCCTCGAGTGTGCCTCTCAATGATTCTTCTCCTAAAGTTTGATTAAATATGTTCTAAATAGAGGTTCTCAGTTTAAGTTTAATGTACCTAATCCATACATACATCACTGGTTTGTAAAACTTTCTATATCATAAATGTATTTTGTTGAATAGCATGTAAATTATTTCTATGCCCCAAGCTCACACATTTGATTTTAACATTTATTTTCTTTTCAAATGAAAGAACGAATTTCTATTAAAAGAAAGGAATCCAAAGGAGTACACAAAAGAATGAAATACTATGAGTATGGAGGACTAGATACCTTGAAGAGGTTTCCCTCCACATAACTATATCTTCCATAAAATATAATTTTATTGCATTCTTGAGTTCACATGAAGTAAGCCAAATCTCAAAGGACAGAAGAAGGAAACTGTAAGCACTAGACAAATTTGGATTCACCCAGTGGTCAAAGGTCAGCACGCTCCTCTCATGAAACGATTTGTCTTTTTGTCACAAGTGACTTGAGTGAATGAATCTGGGAGTCACAGATTAGTTGTGAGTCACACAAAAATGTCACTTAGTTTCGTGTCAGCTCACACGACTGTGAGCCAAAACCAGTGACATTTTTCTCTGGAGGAAAAGATGTAAACTAAAGCCTTACATTCTGTACACATTAAAATCATACAAAAATGAGCTCCTAACCAAAGTTCACCAAACCAATATGGAATAGATGCCATTGTCGATAAGTGTAATCAACACATAAGAAAATTAAAAATAAAACAATAAATTTAAAGAGTGAAACTTCATATATTAGATTTACCAACTTCAATTTATAAAATAACTGTGTATAAACTGTTTATAGAAAATGGAACCAGAAAAATTGGAATAACAAAATCAAACAGGAGACTCTAGTAATGATCTGACATATTTGGCAAAGGACTTTATAGAACTTTTAGAGATGAAAAAGACATAACTGTTAAGTTTTAAAGCTCCATAGATAGGTTCTAAAACAGAAGAGAGAATATAAAACTAAATTTGAATTCTGAAGGAAACAGAATGCAGCACAGAAAGACAAGGAACTAGAAAACATGACAGATAAGGTAGATATGGAGATGATGAGAGAGAGTAAATAAAAAGGAGAAATAAAATACTGTACAACAAAAACGAGTCATGAGGGTAAAACTGAAAGTTAAAGGGTCTATAAATTTCTCAGGAGATGAGAAACTATATCCACTTCAGGCAATCTGGGCTGGTGGTAAAACAGAAGTAGAGAATATAACTCTCACCCAAATAGAGGAGACACAATAGAATATGGAAAAGAAGTATAAATCAATAAATTTTAAAGGGAAATAACATAATAAAACTTGTGTAAAAAATAGAAGGAAAACATATAGATAGTGGGGACAAAACAAGGACATAAATAATCACAACATATGTAAATGGAATAAATTCTCTAGTTAAATACCGATTGTTAAATTAGATGGGACAATGACTAATGTAGCTGTGTCATGTTTACAGGACTTGTGAAGACTAAAAAACATGGAAAACTAGAAATTCAAAATAGAATAGAAGATATAAAGATATGCTAGGAAAATACCAATCAAAAATCAATGCAGGGTCGCTATAATAATATGAAATAAAACAGATGAGGAAAAAAGCATCATTAGGAATTTAGTGTTTAATTCTCACTGGTATATAAGTTCAAATGATCATGAAGATATAGTCGTTGTTATACTACACACGATGTCATGAGAAGATAATATAACCTCAACTAGGAAAGGGAGGAGAAGAAGGAAGAGGAGGAGAAGGAGAAGGAGGAGAAGACAAGAAGAAAAAGAAGGAGGAGGAGGGGTAAATATAGGAGAAGGAGGCAGAGGAAGGGGAGAAGTAGAAATAATATATCTTTATAGTGAAGAATTTCAACTTTCCTCTGAGACAAAGAATAACATATATCTATAAATAGAGTATTTAAAAAACAAATTAGCAAGTTTGATTTAGTGGATACACATCGAACCCTATACCCAACAAGTGAAGAACACCTATTCTTCACAAGCACACGGGGAGCATTAACAATCAGTGAGCATGAACTAGGGTACTAATCAATCCTCAAATAATAGAACACTTGAAATAAGTACAAGTGACTGCTCTGTTTATTCTTGATGGTCTTACAGAACCCAGGCAATAGAAATGCAAAGAATTTTCATACTCTTAGGAGTTATTTGTGTGTAGAAAGTCTGTAGAGAAGATGAAGACAATATGGGCTATCAGGAATAGGTACCGCTAAAGATGTTAATGATTAATTTTAATTTAATATTTTTAAGTAAGAAATTAATGAAAAGCTTTCTAAACTTTACAATGCTGTGTCTCTCAGATTCTTAAGTGTTTCTAGTCCTTTGATTCCATCTAGATTCTTTCAATTGTTCCTGCCTGTTGGTGATTCCTCCTTCATTGGATCTCTGAAGTTCACCTTAGTTTCCTGGTTTTTGATGGTGGCAGATGCACAGGTTTGAGGAGGCAGAGGCTTAGGCAATTTGAGTGACAGCTTTCTGTTGCACCATTCTCAACCTGCACATGTCATGCGTCTATGACTGTCACATGTATTTCAGTTGCAATTATTCTTCCTACACAAGGCTATCTCCAATCTCATGCTAATATTGTTGCTCTTCTAAGAAGGAGTTAATGGTGTGCTCATAAAAACAAGCATTTTACCTCCTGAACCAAAGAGCCATTTACAAATCTACTCTGAATGTGATCTGTTTTTCCATTCATTGTACTTTCTTTTGTGTACTTAACCAGTTTCCTTCATGAGTGTGGAATTCACTAAGGACCTTCCACTGCTAGAGTCAGGTTATTTTCTTTAGTTATAAATTATAAGGCTTCAGGAAAGCCATCAATTGCCACAGACGTTCGAGTCAATAGCAAATTCCTTTTAATGAAGTCATTGTATTGCATTTGAAGGAAATCATTTTGAGTATTTTCCCTAAGGATCCCTACCCCTCTATGCAGGTTTCAGTACAAGAACTAACAGTATGTTTTGGCCTTGGTTTTTGCCATTGAGGAAATCAACGGGAACCCTCATATTTTGCCCAACATGTCTCTGGGATTTGATCTCTATAATGCCCTGCCCAGTGAACTGAGGACATTGGAGAGTTCCCTGATTTGGCTCTCAAGGTTGGGCAAGGACATCCCTAATAAAGACTGCAGGAGAGAGAGCAAGTCTCTAGAGGTCCTTACAGGAACCACATTGGCAATTTCTGCCCAGATTGGAACACTGTTGTAACTGTACAAATTTCCACAGGTAAGGCTGGGTGGGATGGCGAAAGATGAAACCATGTCTCCTTTGGTGCCATTCTCAGGTGTCTAAATAGGAGGAGAGGAGGAGACTGGGTTTGTGCATGTCTCAAAGGATATGATCTCAAAGGCTATGTGTACAGGACCTTGGTGGGGTATGACATTTCCTTTCTTTGGAGTAGAGAGAAGGTTGAGGGGGATGGAGACAAAGCAGTTTCCTGGAAATCTACTGATCTTATTTTCTAGAAAGCTTTCAGGGAGTGGAAAATGATTAGAAAATGAAATGACCAATTGTCCCCTTCTACTACTTCCAGGTGTTGCTGAACAGCCTTCAGGACTGAGAGTGTGGTTTTTGCCAATCCTCGTCAATTGCTTCCTCGTCAATTCCTTCAAGCAATTGAAGACAATTGCTTCCAATTGTCTTTCATTTTAGCTTACATATGGTCCTTGTGATTTTATCCTGAATGATGATGAGCAGTTTCCATCTCTCTATCAGTTGGCCCCCAGGGACACATCTCTAGCCATTGGCATGGACTCTTTGCTGCTTCATTTCTGTAGGACCTGGGTGGGGCTGGTCATCTCGGAAGACAAGAAAGGTGTTGAGTTTCTCTCAGACTTGAGAGAAGAGATGGACCGGAATGGAATCTGTGCAGCCTTTGTGGAAATGATCTCTGTCACTGAAAGATCATATTCCTCAAGGACCTGGCCATATGATTGCAAGTAAAGGAAACAGAAGGGAATGTGGTTATCATTTACGGTGATGCCGACTCTCTCGTAAGCTTGAGCTTGTCTACTTGGGAGTATTTAGTGATATGGAAAATCTGGGTCACGACATCAGAGTGGGATTTTATCCACAGTGAGAGAGATTTCATGCTTGACTCATTCCATGGGACTCTCATTTTTTGACACCACCGTAGTGAGGTTCCTGGCTTTGAAAATTTTATCCAGAAAGTTAACCCTTCCAAATATCCAGAAGACATTTACCTCACTAGGTTGCGGTACCCCTTTATTCCTTGCACCATTTCTGAGCCTGACTATAAAACACTGGAGAATTGTTTACCCAATGCCTCCTTGGGATAGTTGCCTTGGCAGATTTTTGACACGATCATGACTGAATGGAGTTACAATTTTACAATGCTGTGTATGCTGTGGCCTGGAGCCTTCATGAGATTTTCTTCAACGTGCAGAAATTCAGCCAATGGGAAACGGGTAAGATCTGGTGATTTCTCCCTGGCAGGTAAAGTCTCTTCTGCATAACAGCATGTACACTCTTAAAGTGACGTTCTTATGGGGTTCCACAGGTGTTCAAACCAAGCAGTTAGGATTCTTTCTTCAAGAAAAGCACAGGAGTTTCTGTACTTGTTTCACTCCCTAGGAGGTAAATCTAGTCTTGGGTTGTAAGTCATCAACAAGAAGGTTCTAGTGGCAAGGAGGAAGTGGACTATGAGTCAATATCAATGCTTTGTGTTACAATGGATCCCAACATCCTGCATGCCTAATGTTTCAATAGGGATTATCCAGCCTTCTCCCATGCAGCTCCTTAATGACAAGAAGACAATTTGTCCTTTCCGTGCCTATCTGTTTCTGAACATGATGGTGAATAATTTACATAAATGATCTCATTTAATTCTGCAACCACTTTAGGTATTGCTAACATCATTTTGCAGATTGATGGTCTGGGAAAATTCAAAGAGTGCATGAGCTTGGCTAGATTGGACTTTGTACTTGAGATTTGTCTGAATCCTATCACCACTGATCATCTTGATATTCTTGTCTTTAGGCATTTTCTCTTGAAACTAACTGATGTATTGGAAACATTATGATATTGTAGTTCTCCATATGCTTTCATTTGTTTTACTTCATTGGATACTTGTAATAAAGTTACATTATGTAACAAGGATTACAGACAACGAAAAGTTTTCCCCAATTCAAGGTTTTTCTTTTTAACACCCGGGCCCACTTCCCCACAGGATGATATGTCTCTTTTAGCTGCACCCCTTTCTGAGGAACATGGAATTTAACATCCTTGCTGGTGACTCAGTGAATTTTGCCAAAGAAGGAAAATCAGATTCAGAGTACACCTTTCTCAACTTTTGGAATTTTCCAGAAGGTTTTGGACTGAAGGTGAAAGGAGGAGAATATTCCCCACATGCTCCACGTGGTAAGGAATTGTTTTTATCTGAGGAGGTGATTGAGTGGGCCACAGGAATTACTGAGATGTGTGGAACCCAATCACAATTACTCACACCACACATGAATAACCAAAATCTTGTTGGGGTTTTGTGCCCCCTCAGAGCTTCATAGAGGGCCACATATGGGAATTTAACAATTCACTTCCAACTGAAGTAATTTTTTCTTTTACAAATAATCCAAGATCGAAGCAAGACCTTCACAAGCAAAAAGATTGCAAGTTGCTGAAGGTTCAGAAGGTGGTTAGTAATTTTTAGGAATAAATTTTTTAAAAAATTAAGTTATGTACATGTTTTTTAGAGATAATATTTTGCACATTTAGTACACTACAGTATAGTGTAAACATAACTTCTTTATGCACTAGGAAATCAAAAAAATGTTGTGACTCGCTTTATTGCAATATTTGATTTTTTGCTATGCTCTGGAAACAAACCCACAATACGTCTGAGGTTTACCAGTGTTTTATATCATACGGTAAGCATGGCATCCAACCAATGAATTGGATTTAGATATTTCAATCTTCAGTTTGTTAAGGCCCAATACTCTAAAACACTCTAGTTACTGGAAAATTAGGTAAAAGTCACAGCTGTTACCAAGTGGTATCTGATTTTCTCCAGACTCCACACTCTGTACGCAGTGAGAGTTGCAGTCTGGGATTCAGGTAGAGCCCTCAGGAGAGCAAGGCTGCCTGTTGTTTTGACTGCATTTCCTGCCCAGAGAATGAGATTTCCAATGAGATAGGGGAGTATATGCCTTGCAGCGATTTTCTCCACTTCTATTTTTTTTGAAGTGAATCATTTGTCCTGAGCTAACTAACATCTGTTGCCAAACTTCCTCTTTTATTATTGTCCCCAAAACTCTAGTACATAGTTGTATATCCTAGTTGTAAATCATTCTATTTCTTCTATGTGAGCTACCACCACAGCATGGCAATTCACAAAGAGATGGTGTGGTTCCATTGTCAGGAAACCCACCTGGGCCACCGAAGTGGTGAGCACTGAACTTTCACCACTAGGCAATCAGGGCTGGCTCTCCACCTCTGTTTTGTATGCACCGTTCTCCCAAAGAAACGGAAAGCTCTGGATGAGGACTGCAGAGTCCAAATGTATCCTTCCTCCACTTAGTAATTTAACTTTTATAGCCAAAAATGTCAACTTTTTTTATTATTTCCACCCAAAATGATACACCCTCTCTCTACCTTGAACTAGCTTGCTTGACTCATTTTAGCATCATTGCAGGCATTATCATCTCAAGGCAACCCTTTCTGACCACTCTACAGTAACCTAACTTAAATCTCTCGCATGGATTCTAACACATGGTATTGTAATTCCTTACTTTTCAGCTTCTTTAAAGCTACGTTTAGATCACATTGAACAAATCCTTATTTTTCCAGTGTCTGGTGCTGTTCTTGGCACAGAGCAGGAGCTCAGAAAGTTTGTGTTTGATTTAAGAAGTAAGTATTTTCATGGTATGCAATGTGCTTACGGTACAGCTTCCTTCAATGAGTACATACATCTTGTTCTCTGATGTCCTAGAGTTCACAGGTGAGTAGAGCAGACAACAGGCAGTGAGGAGAATTCAAGGTGGTGACATAGGGCTGCAATATAGGTATGCAGAGTCCCATGGGATGAAATAAGTGATAGTATATATGTTTGTGGGTAGGGAAGTGTCATGGACTTCTTCATAGTGTCAGTAGTATTAGTATTATATCAGACTAATGAAGGCGTAATAAATTCTTGGTAGAATTCTTAGACATGGCAAAAAATGGCAAATTAGTCCTGCATTTAATATTCTCGGGAGCTGAGAAAAGGTTCAACATGACTAGAACCTAGACAATGTGGGCTTGGGAGTTGGGTCATGAAGTAGAAGAGGGACAGAAAACCAACACTGAAGATTTTTTATATGATAATTAACATCTTGGTATTACTCATATTTTATGATATTAAATGGTGCAATGCTGGTATCCCCTCAATGGTGGCATTTTCTCATTTTATTTTTGTGATTGATATGAAGCTTAATTTCACAACATCATTTGTATCATTTCAATTTTTTTTTTGAAATATACTGAGATTGATGATATAGTCTGGCATATAGTCAATTTGGATAAAGCTTCCATGTGCACATTTGGCACATGGTAATTTTGGGAATATGTTCCATATGCTCATCTAAAGAACACTAAGTCCACTAACTTCAATTTCTACATGCTTGGAGGTTAACAAATACATTTGTAAACAACCCATGATTAATGAGTAAACTACAATGGAAATTAGAATGTATTTCCAATTAAATATACAATTCATCAAATCTTATGGGGTGGAATTAAAACTATTCTTGGAGAGAAATGTATAATCCTAAATTATATATATTTATATATTATTGTGTATAATATAGAAAGGTTGAAGTTCTCAGTTCTAAGTGTCGGGGGAAGAGGGAGAATCTCTCTCTGCCCTTTCCCTTAAGGTTCTTTTGGCTGGCCAAATAATCAACAAGACAGGTTAGCAGGAGAAAATAATACCAAGTTTAATAACATGTATACATGGGAGAAAGCAGGGACACTGCGTTTCTTAACACAATAGCAGAAATTTTCGTCTTAAATACCATGTTTAGCTAATGACAGAGGATGTTGGGGGGGGAGTCAGTTACAGGAGATTACCACTAAAGCACAGTAAACAAGAGTAAGGTTATTATGCAGATTTAAGTCATCACCTTCCACATTGATAAGTCACTAGAAATGAGCTCATCCCCCCTCTTCCCAAGACAGAGAGGGAGATACCTTTACAAATGGAGATTTCCCTTATAAATGTAAATGTCTGTCTGGCAACTCCTTGCAGGGCCATCCAAAGAATGTGGCCAGAGAGACAGAATTTCTGATAAGATGGGCTTGTTGGTGCCTTTCCTATTGTAACATCTATTTTACATTATATTACAGCCATCAGATGGAAGATCTGTTCCAGGAAGGAGCCACCATGTCAAATTCTTTAGGCAGTTAGTGGGGGAGGTCAAATGTCCTTCAGAGAAAACAATCAAGGTAAAGAGATATATTTCAGGGTGGCCAAATTTTGATCTCCCACAGTCCCGCCTTTGAAACTAAAAGTTTCACAGTCCTTTTGAAACTTAAAGAAGTTTCATAGTCCAGAAGCTGTGTTGGTAGATTGTTTCATCTCACTGAACACATTTCTTAGTCCTGATAATAGATCAGTTCAATTAAGTTCCTTTTGGAAGGTAGGTGGTGATGCAGGTGGGCTCTCAAGGTCACGCCTATATTGTGGAAGCAAGCAATCAAGTATTTAATAGAAGCATTTCTATAAAAGAAAAACAAGGTTAATGGTTAGAGTAAGTTGTAAAGCAGTTTTTGAGTTCAGAGGACTGCCAGTGAAGAAGAATTTTAGATGTCAGCGTCAAAGCATCTTTTGCAGTTTAAAATGTCTCAGATGGTGTCGTCAGGTCATCTCAAGTTTATATCAAGTCCATCAGCTTCAGTTTGTAAGGCTTCAGGAAAAAGGGCAGGTTCAGTTTTCAGTGATTTTAAATGAAAATGATGGAAAAAAAATCAAAAACGTTAGTTTGGATATCTGTAGCCAGATATTTCAGGAGACTAGAAGAAATCAGGATCCAGTCCCGTCAACAGATATAAAACAAAAACCTCAAAAGACAATTAACAAAACTAGGATCTAATATCTAGAAATGTATACTATAGTTTTTACTGAAATATAATTTTTTTCTCTAAAATCACCCTCATTTTTATTAAGATAGCCAAATTAAAACTAACTAGTTTGTAAAATAAGTCTAGATCTAATAGAGTTGGCCCAATTATTTACATAAGTACAGCAAGAATAGCAATTGATCACATAGGCTCTTTTAAACCTGCTTTGCTGGAACTTTTTATAAGGAATCTCAGATTTAACTTTAAAGGTCTCTCGAGGCCAGGAAAGCCAAGCCAAGGATTTTATCATCAGACGTTGCCTGCAATATCTACAGATTTGGGTGAATTCCTCTCTTCTGAGGTTCCCCCAAAATATTTTGAGGTTCCTTGTACCTGCCAGATAAGTGACATTTTTTACTTATCCTGGTAAGTGCTGCTTGGAACATAAAGGTACCAGGCCAATATTTCCACGTGGCTTTATTCCATAAAGTCCAATCTTCATTCCTCAAAAGCTATATGGTTATATCGCATATATGATGTTCCAGTCACAGCCTTGGTAATATAACCAGTGTTTCCAATTGTGTCCTGTTATAAGGAGAACAGATTCTTATTGAACTTATGCAAATAACTATATTGCCATGAAAACAACAATATTCACTCACTAAGAGTTTCCAAATCCTGGAGGGATCAGATAGAGAGAAAAAGATAAATATTTTAATTTTACTTACAAAAAAAAATCATTTACTAAATTGCTGTAAGTCATAGCTATCTCGGGAGAAAAGAGAAAAAATTTTTCTTAAATCTGAAAAAACAAAACATTACAAATTCAGCAATACTTCAAATGAAAAATCATAAAAATTATAAGCATCCTTATCAGTTTATTCAGTCCTGTGTAATCCATTCTTGATACCACTCTTTTTGTTAGTGGCTTTATGAAGTCATCAGTTTCTCCATCGGATTTCTGTAATATTTTACCACGTTCAGTTTTATGATCAGAAAGTTTGTCAGAAACCTGTACTCCAGTGTAAATGTCAGAGTCCTTTCCATGAATTTTTCTGAAGTCGAAACATTTTGCAAAAGCATTAGAGCAAAGAAATAAGTCTGTAAACAACAAGACCTCAAAATGGCAATTGACAAGGAAATTTGGTTAATTTTGTGACATACAACACTTTAAAATAATAATAACCAGAATTATGACTGATAATCAGGACAGATCAGAATTTCAGTAATGTTATACAATTTTAAAACACCTATATCAATAACATTTGCCCACATAATAGCACCTAAGCAGGCTTATCATCACTGTTCTGACAATGCTTTCCATGTAATTGAACATATTGAATAAACCTAATAAGTCTAGTATCTTTCCCCTTATAGGAAGAGAGCAAATTTCTTTGAGAAGTTCCAGGGCCCTTTGAAAATTCTCAAAGAAATAAAAGTTAAAAAAAGACTTTAAGATATGAATTTTGGGGGAGCTTGTCAAAAATATAAACAGTCAAAGCAAACATAGCATTAACAGTCCAAAAAGCCTTAATAGAGAGACTTCAGTCTTTTGAACATAGGAAATTATTTTAACGGTTTTTTTTTTTTTTTAGGTAGACTTACTCAAAGGTAAAGAAAAATCTTTTATAACCTCTTTATCAAGTTTAAGCAAATTATCTTTTTACGAGAAATTTCAATTTTGCACCAGCTTACTTCTGCTATTAAAACTCATTTACTTAATTAAATTCATTTCAATCTTAGCCAACTTGACCATGCAAAAACTCCTTTTCCAGAATTCCTCTTCCACAAACCTTCTATAACTTTCTTTTTACATTCAGAATTTGTCCCATGTCTTTTTTTTCCCTTCTAGTACTTGAGGACAAATTTATCTTTCTTAATCAACCAAATATTTCCATTCTTTGTACCTTTATACATCTTACTTTCCTTGTACACAGACATATTTTTCTTAATTTTCAATCACATATATTAATTAGAAATTTTAACCCTTAGAAACCTTAATTTGTGAGTAAAAACTAAGTAAACCATTATAAACTTTCTTTTACATTAGTATCTTGTGGCTTGGAAAATTTATAAACACTTCATAACTTCTAGAAATATGTTACTTTATAGTATAATTTTTTAATAAAACACATGTTTATCAATAGACCCAAAACATCTTTTAGTTTTCCTGTAATGAAAAGCCAAAAGTAGACAAACGTACATTTAGCAATCAATGTCTAATATCTTATGTTATTTGGAAATGATGATACTCAGTGAATCTTTTATCATAAATTTTAACAAAACTCTAAAGTTTTAAGTCACCAAAAAGAGTTTGGAAGCAGTAACTACCATAACACATAATTATTGTTTAAAGTTCATCCAACATTTATCTTTTTCACAACTATTTAGTTACTTATTCCTAATAATTATTTAGATTGCCTACAAGACTTCATAAGACTTGAGATAAAATTAGCCATCATTTAAATTACTATTTTTGTTAACCAGTTCTGTAATAGAAATAACATCGGTTTTTTTTCTTACAAAATTTCATGTAAATTTCGTCACCTCTTATACCTTTAAACATAATTATCATTAAGATTTTTATCAATAGGTCTTGATCTTTTAATTTTGGACAAGAGAAGCATTCTCAGTCAGACATTTTAAAACATACTCAGGCAAAGTTGATGTAACCTCTTTGTATAAAATTAGCTCAAACATTCCAACCTTTATAATCTTATCAACACTTACACTTTTACATGTTCTCAATTCAATTGTAACCTGAGTCAAGGTCTTAAGACTAGTCAAATTTTTCCCTTCCTTTTTCTGGCCTTAATTCTTAGGTACCAATTAAGCAATTATGTGAGAGCTCTCAAAACATTTTTTTTCCCCAATTTAGAAGTTTTTTCAATTTAAAGGATCCGTCGTCTGGCCATTGACGAGTAGGATCTTCACTTGTATATTTATTCCAATAGTGACTCGAACCAATAAGCCTTTTTAAGGAAAGAACCGGAGGTAACTTTCCACGCTTAGAATAAATCTTCACCATGGATGCAAGAGGCGTCCCTGGTGAGGGCGCAGATGATGTAGCCCCCATGATCCACAGAATTCACTCCCAAAGATATTCAGAGAAAGTAAAGACCTTCGTTGCACAGGCGGTAAGGATAAAAGGGTGTCTCCGGTCTCCCACAATAGTGTGGGACGCCTCCAGTCACAGACCCGCTAATCTGTGACACCGGGCGGGCGATACTGGAATGGGATTTTTCCAGCACTAACAAGCAACGAAGGTAAAGACAACAAAAGCCCTTATGGACTGGGCCATTTATGACAAACTCCCCTGAGAACTTGGCACAGCCGGACAAAGAGACAGTTCGGAACCCCAGTCTACTCGACTGGCCACCAAGGTGCACCCCGGTAAATGCACCTTCCGTATGGTGGAGACGAAGGAGAATATTCTCACTGGTCACAAAGTCAAGTTTTCTCAGGACACAGAACAAGACAGAAGGAAAAACCTCATCCGGTTTTTTTCTTTGCACAATGACAGCTTTAGTCACGCCTTAGGTCTCTTGGAGCCAGAATAATACCTAGCGGGGGATATGCCGCGGGGTTGGGCACTGTGTGCTTTACAGAGTACCTCGTCGTTGCACGGACATTTTCTTGCAGTTGGCGGGGGACCTGTGTCATCTACCCCGTTCCGTGATCCAACTTATCCTGTCACGGGAGTCTTCTGAAAGTGGCGAGCGCCCTAATGGCTCTTAACTGCTCGACCCGCGCCCACTTAAATTTGCGGCCTTTTTGGCTTCTAAGATGCCCTTGGCAATGACCTTCACTTCATGTGCATAATAACCCACAGCAAAGTTTGTAGACGCCAGTCTGGTGAGACCCGCAAACTCACCAGTCTGTGGGGCCGGCCCGGACAGCAGGCTTATAGGGCCTATGCCTGCGTCCTACCCTATGGTATTTACTTCCTATGACAAAAGACACAGACAAAAGAGAAAAACAGAGACTACCTCTGGGAGGAAAAGGGATCAAGATCATAACCAAGAGTACTCTACCAAATTTAAACCAAGAGTCACTAAAAGCCCAAGAAACTAGTTTCCCAAATATTTTCTCCTGCCAATCTAAATTTAGAAAGAGAAAAAAATTCTCACCATTTCCTTCCGCCGGGCTCCGCAGATAGAGATTCCGGGAGGCTGACGTGGTAAGAAGTCTTACCTTTTGCCGGCTTTCATCAGGGGTTCCCGTATCTCATCATCTGCAGTAGTCCAGGGAGAAGGCAGGTCTTCCAACCAGAGAAGGCAACTTACCAGCCAGTGCTTCTCCTGGCTGGCTCGCCAAAACTGTCAGGGGAAGATGGAGAATCTCCCTCTGCCCTTTCCCTTAAGGTTCTTTTGGCTGGCCAAATAATCAACAAGACAGGTTAGCAGGAGAAAATAATACCAAGTTTAATAACATGTATACATGGGAGAAAGCAGGGACACTGCGTTTCTCAACACAATAGCAGAAATTTTCGTCTTAAATACCATGTTTAGCTAATGACAGAGGATGTTGGGGGGGGAGTCAGTTACAGGAGATTACCACTAAAGCACAGTAAACAAGAGTAAGGTTATTATGCAGATTTAAGTCATCACCTTCCACATTGATAAGTCACTAGAAATGAGCTCATCCCCCCTCTTCCCAAGACAGAGAGGGAGATACCTTTACAAATGGAGATTTCCCTTATAAATGTAAATGTCTGTCTGGCAACTCCTTGCAGGGCCATCCAAAGAATGTGGCCAGAGAGACAGAATTTCTGATAAGATGGGCTTGTTGGTGCCTTTCCTATTGTAACATCTATTTTACATTATATTACAGCCATCAGATGGAAGATCTGTTCCAGGAAGGAGCCACCATGTCAAATTCTTTAGGCAGTTAGTGGGGGAGGTCAAATGTCCTTCAGAGAAAACAATCAAGGTAAAGAGATATATTTCAGGGTGGCCAAATTTTGATCTCCCACATAAGCATTCATCACAAGCTAGAAAAAAGCAGAAAATTAAACACAAAGAAAATAGAACACACAAAATGATAAATATTAGAGGAAGATTTCACAAAATAAAAGACAAATATCGAAAGGATAAATAAAACTAAATTAGATTCTAATAAATGACAAATATACTTAATAAAATCCTGGCACTAGTGTTCAAAAACAGAGAAAAATTGCAACAAAAAAAATACGAATGCTTAAAAGGGAGTAATCTGTGCAGATCATATGGAAAATTTTTAACATGAAGAAAACATAAATAACATCATGTTGATACAATGAAAATTTAGAGGAAATTCACAAATTTCCAGGCAAATAAAAGTTACCAAACTGTCTCAAGAAAAATTGAAAAATCTGAATAATATCATATCTATTAGAGAAATTGAGACCATACTTTAAAACATTCCTACAAAATATTATTGTAGGCTATTTATTTGGTACAAAATTAATGAATCCTACCAAATATTCAAGAAAGAAATAATACACATCTACTCAAACTCTTCCAGAGAATAGGAAAAACAGAAAACTTTTTAACTCACTTTGAGAGACTAGCTTAACATTGCTACCAAGATCTAACAAATTCATTGCAGGACAGGAAATTACAGGCCACTCTCTTTCTTTGATTAAATTCATTTATCCTAAAAAAAAAATCAAATCAACCCTCAAAATCTAGCTATATTTTATAAGAAGGACATATCATGACCAAATTAGGTTCATGCAATGTAATTCAGCACACTTCAACGGAAGAAGTAAAAAGTTGATGTTATCTTCAGATGATATTACGGTATAAAGGTAAAGTCCATATAAATTAATGTATTAACTGAGTTAGTTAGTTGAATACAAGGTTAATATATAAAGTTTTCTTCCATCTACCACTCATAAGGCATTGAAATGTTAAATTTTAAAAAATGACATTTACAACATCTTAAAAGTATGAAGGACCTAGAAATAACTTTAATGAGAGTTTCAAAAGATTTCTGTCCATAAAGTTATAGAATGGCATTTACAAAAATAGAGGAAGACTGAAAGAAGTTGAAGGATAAACCAAGTTCATGACTGAACAGACTTAAAATTCTACAGATATGAAAACTGTCCAAATTAATCTACAGCTTCCACAAAATTGCAGTTAAAATGCTGACCTGTTCTGTGGAAATTACAAGTGATAAAATTCTTATGGAAATAATAAAGGAAAAACTTAGCTAAGAATATCTTGAAGACAAAGAATAGAGTGGGAGGACTTACTGTACCTGACATCAAGTATGGTAGCATCACAACAGAGGAGGTTCGTCAAGAGGATAAACAAGAAAATCAACGGAACCAAATGGTAAGTTCAGATACAGACTGTTTATATAAGGACTCATGTATAGACGACTGATTTACAAGGAAACACTGAGGTGGAGTGGGAAAATGAAAGACTTTTCAATAAACCATGGTGGGTAAATTGGCTGTCTTCATGGAGAAGACAATGACTCGCCACCCCTAACTGACACCATCCACAGAAATCATTATCAGGCAGATTGTAGTTCTAAACGTTAAAAGTTAGATATTTTAAAGGGACTTAAAGAGGAAAGAGCAATGCCCCTGTAGAAGGAAAAAGCATGTACTGATACCTGCAGGGATGAGTGGGCACGGAACAGTTTCAGAACCACATGAAGATTTGGGAATCTTAAATATCAGAGCAGAGGTAGTAGAGGTAAGCAAGACCAAGGTTATACAGTCTTTTTGGTCTTCCCAAGAGTTTGTGGGATTTTTCAATGGAGGATAAACATGATCCCACTTACATGTAGGACTATCACTTGTGATGCAGGACAAGGGCAGGGAACCAAAGTAGAAAGTTCTTGTGATAACATAGGAAAGAAGTGACTAAAATCTTAACAGAAGTGGTGGAAGTGAAATCAAGATGAAATGTACTGGAGATCATTTTAAATGGTAGAAAGGGTCTCATTTTGATCCTTTCTGGGAGTGAGGTCTATGACTTGGTCATTTCTGTTTCCCTAGAATATAGCATATTATCTGCCTCATGGAAGTTTTCCAATTACTGCTTGCTCATTGAATGAATAAATCTAGGCCATAGCTTACAGGGGTATAGCTCAGAGAGACAGGGATGACTTTTGCTTTTTTTCTGAGAAAAATGTGCTTTCATGAATATGCAAGATAAATACTGAGAAGTATAATAGCTTTGTTTACTTAACTATAAAGAAGATGGGCAGTATTAACTGGTAACGGTTCTCTGCAGAGCATTCTGTTATTTGGTGCCTGGAGCAACAATGGAAGACAATTGGCTAAACTTACCCAATGCCTTCTTTGGGGACATGTGAATAAGAGAGAGTGACTGAACCTGGGCTGAGGACATTGCATCTCTCCCCAGACATGGATCAGTGTGTGAAGCGTCCAGATCATCAGAATGCCAACAGAGACCGAGATCGCTGCCTCCAAAAAGCTGTGACCTTTCTGGCTTATGAGGAACCATTGGGGATGGCACTGGCCTGCACAGCTCTGTGTTTTTCTATCATAACAGCTGTGGTCCTGGGTATCTTTGTGAAGCACCAAGAAACTCGCATAGTCAAGGCCAATAATCAGACTCTCAGCTATATCCTGCTCATCTCCCTCACCCTATGCTCCTTCTCTTCATTGGTCGTGCCAACACAGCCACCTGCATTCTTCAGCCGATCATGTTTGGAGTTGTTTTTACTGTGGCTGTTTCCACAGTCTTGGCCAAAACTATTACTGTGGCTGTGGCCTTCCAGGTCAGAAGACCAGGGAGAAGGATGTTCCAGTGGTTGGTGTCAGGGGCACCTAACTTCATCATTCACATCTGCTCCTTTATCCAGCTGAGTCTCTGTGGGATCTGGCTGGGAACCTCTCCTCCCTTCATTGACACAGATGCACACTCTGAACACGGCCATATCATCATCATGTGCAACAAGGGCTAGGTCACTACCTTCTACTGTGTCCTGGGACACCTGGGTTCCTTGGCCCTAGGCAGCTTCACTGTGGCTTTCCTGGCCCGGAACCTGCCTGACACCTTTAATGAAGCCAAGTTCCTGACGTTCAGCATGCTGGTGTTCTGCAGTTTCTGGGTCACTGTCCTGCCCATCTACCACAGTACCAAGGGCAAGATCATGGTGGCCGTGGAGGTCTGCTCCATCTTGGCCGCCAATGTGGGTCTATTAGCTGCATCTTTGCTCCCAGGTGCTACGTTATTTTCCTAAATCCAGAGAGAAACACATCAAAAGAGTTAAGGAATAAAACACATTCAGGGAGAAAATAATCGAAATGTAGGTTATTTTCAAGGTCACAAGAACTTGCATACACTTGAAAAATCAACTATCACATTTTTCCAGACCCAATTTATGTACCAATTAACTTACCTTACATCTCCAGTTAACTATTTGCTTTACGTTTCTTTTGGCTTTGTACAATTTTCCTCGGGCATTCAAATGAACAAATACACCAACATTCATGCTAATTCTCCTCTAAATTTATGTGGGAGAGATTGTGAAAGTGGCCACACATTAGTCCCCTCCCTCTGTCTGTTTGGTCATAGCATCCCGCGTTGACTCTGGGTAGACTTGGCTTTGTAACTTGCTTTGGCCAATGGGACATTAGCCAATGACATGAGAAAAGGCTTGAAAAACACGGCTCATTATTGGTACTTGTCATTCTCTGGCTGCCCTTGGGAAGCCTGAGGCCATCAATATGTGAATGAGTCTAGATAGACTGCACATCTGCATCACTCCAGGTGGCTTCAAGTCAACAATCAGGTATGTGAGTAAACCCAACCTAGACCATCCAATCCCAGCTGAGCCACCAATAGGTCCAGATCAAAATAACTGCCCAGTTAACCCACAGAATCTTGAGAAAAAATAAACTGTTCTTATTTGAAGTCACCAAATTTTAGGATGGTTTGTTACACATCAGAATCTAACTGATACATTAAGCTACCATTTAAATATGTCCTCTCATTATTTGTGTAATTATCACAGATTTCTATTTCTTTATCCAATATCATAGACTGGAATATTCTTCTCTAGATTAAGTCTCTGAAAGAAAATCAGAGACCATATCATGTTCCATTTTACTTTTTCTCCTTCCTCTTTTCAACCAGACATGTTTAAGCATATATATTAAGATTATCTTCACTAATTTTAAGATTATGGATATTCTTCTATATTCTCATCCACTACTGTTATACATGGGGGGTTTACTTTTAATTTTAGCCCTATAATCCATTTGGAATGATTTACTTGTGAATAATGTTAGTTGATGTTCCAGTGTTTTATTTTACAAATGAATATCATTTAGTTTATTAAAAAAAGCACTGCATCATTTTAAAAGTTGATATGAAGTATATGGAATCTGAATAATGTTTGAAAAACTGATATCTTTTGAAACACTGTTTTCAGTCACAAGTATAGTATATCTCTCCATTTAATCAGAGCTTTTACATGCTTTGCATCTCTTTATAATCTTCTTCATATAACTAATGTGTAGTTCCAATTATTTTAACTACTTATCTTAAAGAATTCATTACTCTTATGAGTGGAATAATTATTTACATGTTCAAACTAATTCTTGCTCATATAACAGTATTTTTGATGTTTCATATAGGAATCTAGCTTCCTTTCACATTACTCCACTTATTTACCAGTTCTAAACTTTATAAGTTATGTCCCACTAAAATAATAGCTTTTCTCTTCTTCTCTAATATTATTTACCTCTTATTCTTTTTTTTTTAATTTTTTGTTTATTGCGGTAACGTTGGTTTATAACATTGTAAAAATTTCAGGTGTACATCATTGTACTTCTATTTCTGCATGGACTACATCATGTTCACCACCAAAATACTAATTACAACCCATCACCACACACATGTAACGAATTATCCCTTTCACCCTCCTCCCTCCCGCCTTCCCCTCTGGTAACAGACATATGAAAAGATGTTCAAAATCACTAACTATCAGGGAAATGCAAATCAAAACTACAGTGAGATAGTACCTCATGCCCGTCAGAATGGCTATAATTAACAAGACAGGAAACAACATGTGTTGGAGAGGATGTGGAGAGAAGGGAACTCTCATACACTGCTGGTGGGAGTGCAAACTGGTGCAGCCACTATGGAAAACAGTATGGAGATTCCTCAAAAAATCAACGATAGAACTACCATATGATCCAGCTATTCCACTGTTGGGTATTTATCCAAAGAACTTGAAAACACCAATTTGCAAAGGTACATGCACCCCTGTGTTCATTGCAGCCTTATTCACAACAGCCAAGACTTGGAAGCAACCTAAGTGCCCATCAAGGGACGAATGGATAAAGAAGCTGT
The DNA here is from genome assembly GCF_020826845.1 of Diceros bicornis minor. NCBI lineage: Eukaryota > Metazoa > Chordata > Mammalia > Perissodactyla > Rhinocerotidae > Diceros > Diceros bicornis. The sequence continues at coordinate 20,602,133 of NW_026690866.1, forward strand.
GGTATATATACACAATGGAATACTACTCAGCCATAAGAAACGATGAAATCCAGCCATTTGTGACAACATGGATGGACATTGAGGGTATAATGCAAAGTGAAATAAGTCAGAGGGAGAAGGCCAAATACCGTATGATTTCCTTCATTAAGTAGTAGATAATAGCAACAATAAACAAACACATAGGGACAGAGATTGGATTGGTGGTTACCTCTTATTCTTTTGATTCTCATTTTTTCATGACTGTGCTCTCCATTGCCACACTGAATCACACTAGTGTTTGCCAGGAGCATTTTCTCTTCTTAAGTGTAGGGTAAACCTCAGATAATTTGCTTGTCAGGGCAGATCAGGCATCTAACAGAGAGAAAGTATAAAAGTGAAGGGGACCATTTCTAGCTGGAAATCAACAGACTTGCTTCTATTGGCTGTTTGGAGCTGGAGATCTTATGACAATGTGAGCATCTGAGAATCAGAGGATCTCTCTCTAGTCTCAGTAATTAGTCTTGGTCAAATCTCTCAACCTCTTTAGACCTCATTTTCTTCACATGTAACATGAAGAGTTGATGAGTCTTTTTGAGTTCTGAAATCCAATGACAACAAGATACCCTTCACCCACAGGCACTTGACAATGAGCATAGAGAGTTTTTAGTTTTCTTCCGCATCAACATTATTATCCATATCACCACTTAAAGACATATCAAATGTCTACTTTTGCATGACACTGATAAAACAGGTTCCATACCAAATCGCTGTTTGTTGGGATAACAAATCTATAGTTAATTGTTTAGAGGTAAGTATAGAGATGGGCCCTGCTGGAACCAGCAATGAATGGGCCAAAAAAATCTTGCTTTATTTTACAGCGAGGCTGTGGAAACATTCCCTAATACACCAGAATTCTTCTGTACTTAGAAAGTATGAAATAAATGGGAGCCTTGAATCCATGGTTACGAGCTAATAAGGATATGATTTTTAAAATTTTGTTAATGATGCCATTTGCCTGCTATGGGGCTGTTCTCTGGTGAGTAAAGAGCAGATGTATTCAAGGCCACTTTCATTCCTTTAATAAATATTTACTCAGCGCCTACCACTTGCTGCAAGATAACAGTGATCTACTCTAATACCATTTATATTCTAGTAGGTTGACACAGACCATAAATAAAAAGAGAATCTTGAGGTGATCAATAAAGTTACATATACGTCAAACTTTTTTCATTCTGGACTATTTTTCACCCATTCCCTTCTTTGACTGTTTCCCATAACTCTAATCATGGACTTGAAAACCCAGAAAGCATTGGTCCCAAGTTTCTTCTCGCAACACCCCTGTTTCAAAGACGTAGTGTTTATCATCTGAGAGTATGTCTCTTTAAGACTAAGTTCCTAGGAATCAGCATTATTTCATCACTTTCTTGAGAGGACAGATGATATTATGAAGGGAAAACAAAATATCATATTGAATTTATACACCAAATGATGTGTCCACTCTAATTGTTTTATATAATGTGGTGTGATTTGGGGCAAGTCAGTAACTCCTTCAGAGATACTGGTAATAATACCCTCAAAAGCATTCTATAGAGATTAAATGAAACAAAGTATGAGAAACTGCTATGTAAATTGCAAAGCAATCTATTTCATCTTATTTATTGTAATAACATTTTCATTTATCCAATCCTTTTTGACTCTACACAGCCTGCCTAGACTGAGTTTTATCATTTATTCAACAATAATAATGGATCAAATTGGTTGAGTATTAGAAATTTCATATGGTTCAATTTAATTAATAGGCCATCAAAATATTTAATTTAGTTATAATTACAGTTAAATTTTTCATCTTGCCTTACCATGTGCCAGGCACATTCTAGGCATCTGACATGTATTCACTCATTGAATCCTCACAACAATGCCATGGAGACAATACTATTAACCCCTATTTTATGGATGAGGAATATTAGAGGTTATATAATTGTCCAAGTTCACACAGCTGGTACCCAGGCAGTCTACCTCCAAAATCTCTTTTAGGGATCCACTAGCGGTCGTGGAGCTTACATTGTAAAAGGATCACCCTGGTTCCTGGTTGGCGAATGGACAAGCGGGGACTAAGGAAGAAAGCACATGGCTACTGAAATGATCCAGGCAATCAATTCTGAATACAGGATTTCCTTCCTTTTTAATGCTGAATAATATTCCATTGTATAGATGCCCCAGATTTTCTTCATTCTTTCACCCACGGATGCACAATTAGGTAGTTTCCATCTCTTGGCTATTGTGAATAATATTGCAGTGCATTTTGTCAAATGATTTCCTGGCACTTAGGGAGTTTGAAAACATTCTTCTTATACACATTAGTTACTGTAATGAACTACCTTTCTAAATGTCTAAAGTTTATATATTTGTCATTCTACAGAAATACCTTGCCTAATCATGATTTGTGTTGTTATCAGTTCATGAATGATCTAAGATTTTTGTACAAAAATTTGTTATAATGGCTTTTTTTTCATGTATTCAGGAACCTGGCATAATATGGGTATTCCCTGATTCTTGATTTTTAGTTGAGTTTTCTAGTAAGCCTTTAAGATAGGAAGTATCTTCCTAGATGTGAGGCAGAGAGCAGAAAAATAATAAAGTGATTGTTATATTTAATTATATCAAAAGGATATAAAACTGTCGCTTTGATAAATTGTTTTTACACACACTTTGCTTATTTGTAAGAATGGCACATATCGTTTTATTAATGAAAAGAGAATTCAATAAACAATTTTAACATAAAACAATATCTATTGAGAACTTATATGAAAATTTTAGCAATATGCTGTCACCAATTTACTCACCTGCAAAATGGAGATAAATAATACCATCTTCCTTATGGGTTGCTGTGAAAATACTCAAGAGTAATGTATGTAAAATGTTTATCACCATGTCGCTGGGAAAGTGATGCCCTATTCATTTTTCCACCGGGATGATGACAGCTTTTTTTATGCTTTAAGTCTGTAGTTTTCAAAATATGTTCTACTGTTGTAAAGTGAATCCTTTTTACAAACTCTTTGTAGAGTTAGATGATCCCTTTGTAATACAAATTCAGGCTCCCGTGTGTGTGTGTATGTGTGTCTATATGCACATCTCTCAAATAATACTTCAAGCCTTATAATGAAAAGCTACCTTCCCCACTCTTGACTCTGGTTCCAAAAACAACTTCTTTAACTTTCTGGTTGAAAATCTATATTTCTAAATTAGCTACTCATACAGCATTTTCATTTTTCAGCTTTTGACTATTTATACTTTCTTTCTTCTCTGAAACAATCAGCATGAAGAGTTCTTACGTACGTGAAAAACATAATTCCCCTTGCCCAATATAACTATTTAATGAATTAGGATAAATCAAAATTCAATGTCTACTGTTTTTTAAGTGTTTACCATTTTATAGCATATGAATCTTATCCAGAGATGTGCTACGTCAGATATTATGAATACATTTTCTTTCTCACTTTTTCCTTTGACCTTTTAAATGGGAAAATTCTCTTGTTTCTTTGTTGTCTTCCTCTGGATTCATCACTGGTTCATCTCCTTCCACCGGAAATTTAAATCTCTTTCCAGTAACTTCTGACGCATGAGACAATTCATGGGCTTCAGGTTTTGCTTGGGGACATCCCTCTTGGGCTTCAACATATACACAGGCCCACATATACACAGTATGTCAGGAAGGATAGAGGAGAAAAGGATGTTTATCTCTGTGCAAAAGGACTGGGAGACAGTGGTAGAGTGAGAATATTTTACTGACTTTGCACCACTCTTTGAAGTTTTCCTATACGTGTATCTACGACGTAGTGGCCTCCCTCCCCCCAGATTTTTAAAATTAAAATAGCGTTATATCCTGATCTACTGGCTTGGAACAACAAGTTGTAAAGAAATGTGAATATATGATCCAATTTTTAAACGAAATTAAGAAAAGCAAACGCACAAAAAATTTATAATTTTAAATATGGACACATCATTCTATGAGTCTGTGTAAAGGTGGGGAAAGGAATGAAGGAAAGTTGTTCAACATCCAGCTACCTGTACAGTCTAGGGGTACAGGGAAAGCTGCGCCTCCAGCCCCGCCCCTGGAGCTCATTTCCTCCCCCTGTGAAGTCTGCCTGACTTATTCCAGCCCCACCGCCGCCTCTTCCCGCCCCTGGAACTGGTCTCTGTCCACAACGTTCGGGCCTGGCTCCGCCCACAGCCTGGTCTCCGCCCACACCCTTGTCCCCACCCACAGCCCCGCCCCTAGACCTGGTCTCTGTCCCTGGTGCTGATCCAGCCCGTGATCCGGCCTCTAACTCACTATAGAAACTAGACACCTCCCCAGATTCTGGGGTGCGTGGTCCCTCCCCGCCCCACAGGCCGCCTCAACCGGGAGCACCAAACGTCCGTCCTCCCCGAACTTCCGTCCTTCCTGAATGCCCGCCCGAGACCGGAAGCGGAAGCGCGTGCAGCGCCATGGAACAAGCGGGGGGCATCACAGTGTGTTCCATATTCTAGGCGCTGATCTGATTCTCGTGGACGTTTGCCCTCAGGGGCGGGCCTCGGTGAGCGGCGGGCAGTCCCAGCTCGGGTAGGGGTACAAGGAGAGGCCTGGGCTGCAGGCAGCCCCGTCAGGGCCCGGCGTCCCTCCATCCCCTCACAGCCCCGTTTCCCCCAGGCTGTTCGCTCAGGGCCCCCGAGGCTGCTGTTCCTCCAGGCTCCGGGCGCCGCCGTCCCCTCCTCAGAGTCCCCGTCACCGTCCTCTGTGTGATTTTGTTCCCAGGGGGCTTATCCGCGTCTGCAGGCGGTGTTTGTGTTGTTACAAATGGGGGCGCTCCTGGCGTCTAGAGGGGGAAGCAGGAATGCTGCTCAGCATACTTCAGGGCCCAGGACAGCCCGACAGAGATTTATCCAGCCCCAAATGTCAGTAGTGCTGAGGTTTAGAGACCTGCTCCAGGGCCTGAAAATCTCCTGAGCCCTGAATGAAGTGTGGAAATTTTTGACAAGTCAGCGAGTCACTAACAGGGTCCCTAATTGACAAGCTTGTTTAAAGGATCCCGAGTCACCAAAAAGTCTCTGTCCAGCCAAGTGAGTTGAGCGACTCAAGTGTACACCGCACGAAGCTGCTTTCTCCCATCTTGGGGAGCAGGAGGCTGCATAGGAATCGGAAAAATCCAGTCACAGCCTACAGTTACAGTTAAATCAGTAATACAAAAAACAGAAGAGTGAATGTGGTGACCTTTCTATCCAACACCCTATAAAAGGCCTCAAAAGCTTTTTTGCGCTTTTTTTCCCCCCTCAGACACGAAACGCATCCGTGGAGCTCAAATTTGAGGTGAAACCAGTCTCAGGGTCCACCTGTCCCCGCTGATTCATGAATTTCTGTGTGACCAGGTGAGTACCATGTGGACTTGGTACCAAGAGGTTCCGGCAGCCTCCGCTGTACAGAAGGCCTGTCACTGGAGTTTCCTGGGCTCGGGTTGTCACCACATGGACTCACTGAGAGTGAGGCCATCTTGAGAATAATTATTGATATTTGATGGATTATATTCAAGGGAAAGATGGTAAGCTGTGTGTGGTTCTGGGTGGTAAATATTTCAGTAAGTACAGTTATATGCAAATAAGAACATATGAAAGAAACGTAAAGAACTGCAAATGTGGATTATAGTAGAAAATATAGATTTACTTGCATTGCATAATACTCAAAAGTCAGGATTTATATATATTATAAATATAGAAATGTTTTGCATGTGTATGTAGTATTAGAAGACATCCTATTAAATATTAGCAGGGATAGTCAGTAACATTCCTTAGAACCATTCAATTTGACTTGTAAAGTCTTATAAATCCTCCAGAAAAATTTGAAATAGAGGAACATTCAGGGAAAAAGATGATTTGAACTTCTTTGTATTAATAACAAATTTAAAATTGAATTTGCCAGTAGCCAGATTTATTTTGAGCATTTTTTTCTTTATGACATTTCAAATCATTTAGAGGAATACTAAGCAACACTGTAGATTGAAGGGAAGGGCACTAGTCTCCAAAAAGACTTGCCTCACCACCTTGCCTTATAAAGGGAATTAACTTTGTTTCTTGAAAGTTTTCTGAAATAACGGTCTGGTGATTCACGTTGCAGAGAATCTTGTTAAGTAATTTTGTATTAAGTTGTTGGCTTCTACTAATTGTGTGTGTGTGCATTTTTCATTCTAACTTTCTTGTGACATTCTTGAGGGGAATATGTGCTTGTATGCAATAGATAGTCTCTGAGTGTATAATTTATGGTGACCAAACATCCTCGCTTATTCAAGACAGAGGGTTTTTCCAGGACACAGGACGTTTAGTGTTCAAACCAGGGCAGTCCTAGACAAACCGGGATGGTTCCTCATCTCATGAACCAGGTCCTGGGCCACATGCATGGGGACCTGGAGAACCAGAGAGACCTTGTCCCACCTCCATGGAATTTATATTGTATTTGGGAATTTGGATTTTAGACATTTAATGATGAGAGTGATGTGGGAGTTTGTCACAAGGGGAATCAACCTGAGGGGCCAGGGAAGTCCTCTTGAGAAGGACTGATATTTAGCTTGAGAGCTAGAGTTGGGACTGGATTTAGCTAGTTGCAGGGTTAGACTGGATGAGGGGGTGGGAGTGTGTTCAAGAGAGCGTTTCAGGCAGAGGGACCCGCATGAGGAAACCCCTGAGGCAGAGAGCCTGGTGTGTCCATGAACTGAGAAGAGATGGCTGAGCCGAGTCAACAGAGGGGGAGGGGTGTGAGCCACACCGGCGAGGGTGAAACAGGCTGGACCAGATCAGGAGTGACTTGGGACTCTGTTCTAAGACCAGTGGGAAGACTCTGGAGAGATGCGAGTAGAAGGATGATGTAATTAGCTTTTGGTCTAAGCACGGGGGATAAAATGGACTTCATGGGTAAGAATGAAGACTTAAGAGGCAAGATGGGAGGTGCTGGGAATAAGATTAGGAATAAGATGATTGTTCCCTAGGCCTGAGTGATGGCTGTGGAGTAGGAAAGAAATAGAAAGAAAAGACCTTGGAGTGTAGAACCGAGAGAACGTAACGGTACTTTCTTGCCTGCATGTGTCAGATATCACAGGGCAGTGAATGTGCTCCTTGCTGCTGTCTGTGAAGACCTGCAGGTGCCCCCTCGCCCAGGTCTGTGTGTTCACCCCTCTTTGCCACTCACATGCCCCCCTCCACATCCTAAAGGATGTCAGGCCTTACTTGTAAGGGGGTTGTCTCACACAGGAGACACCTAGGAGAGCCCCTGCAGACATCAGAACAACCCCTTCAGCATCTCCCTCAGCCTCCTCCCTTCCCCTCTCTCGTCTTCCACACCCAGAAGGACCCCTGCTCAGTATTCCACATCCCCATGTTCTTACTCCTCCAGGCTTGAGAAGGGTGGGGCAGCCAGAATTTCTGCTTTTTTTTTTTAATAGTTTCATTCTCTTTGATGAAGTATTCCTTTTCCTCATTAATTTTATTCGTGAGTTCATTTAACTGTCTGAACACTCTTAGAATTTGGTGAGTTTCTTTATGACAGTTATTTTGAACTCTGTCATTTAGATTGTAAATTTCTGTGACTTCAAGGTTCATTTCTGGAGTTTTGTCATTTCCTTCTGCTCTGAATTGTTACTGTAGTTTCTTATGCTGTTTGATGAACTAAAATTTTGCCTGTGTATTTGTGGTAGTATCAGCTCGTAGATTCCACCTTCTACCGCTATGGGGAAAGCATGAGCTGTGTTTCTGATCCTGCCCCATATGCTGGAAGTTGCGTGGGTACTGTGGGTGTTCACTCACTGGGAAAGCATTCCCACTGGGCTCAGAGCTGTCGCCACATGGAGGCACGTACACAGTTGTGAGACCGCAGCACTACTATGGGTATTTGTGTCATCTCAGAAAGCATTTGCATGTGCGTATATATCTGCTGGTGCCTTTTCTTATGCTCATTCCAGCCTCTGTGCTTCGTGGGTGGGGCTTCTTCATGGGTTCTGAGCATTGGCCAATCATTGGGACTGCAGTGGCATGGTGCGCTTTCCAACCATCCAGGAAAGCATTCATGTGCTGGTCCAGGGCTGCCGCCAACCCTCCCAGAGTTGCAGCAAGGCGCATTCCTACTTTTCGGGATGCAGCATTAGTATTGGCTCTCACACCAACATGGGAAGTGCTCGGGCGTGTGCACAGTGCTGCCAGGGAAGGGTTGGGGATAGGAATGAATTCATAGTACATGCAATGAAAAGCATAAATCTCAAAATAATTATGCTGAGTGAAAGAAGCCAGTAAAAAATGAGTACATAGTATATGATCCAATTTATAAACATTTTTGTAAAATACAGGAAAATCTATAGGGACATATACCAGATCACTCATTGCCTGGGAATGAGAATGTGTTTGCAAATGGCAGGGAAGGAGGAATTAAAATGAGCATGAGGAAATTTGGGGAAGCTAGCATTCCTTTTCTTGATTGTGGTGATGGTTCAATAAGTTATAATCAAAATGTATCAAATTGTTCACTTTAAATGTATGAGGTTTTCTGTATGTCGTGAATACCTCAATTAAGCTAGAACATGTAGAGGAAAGAGAGAGAGAGAGAGCCAAACGAGGGAAAAGGGAAGGAAAAGAAGCATTGACGGTGAAAATTCAGTGGAATAAAGGAAGAGGGAGACACAGGAGGCATTGGGTCTCTGTGGCTTTGGCATCTCCTTCCCCTGGAGTCTCCCATACTGGGCAGCTGACTGGACCATTCTGATGTGCTCTCCTCACCTCACAAGTCACTGTCTGCCGATGGAAGAAGGAGGGTAACTATGAGGTCCAGTGACGATGCCTGGGTTATTACCTGCCTCATGGTGACCTACGGAAGCTGTGATGACTAGATCTGACTAGATCTGAGGTCCATTTTTCCCAGCTGAGGTCCAGAGGAGCTTGACTGGAACAGAACAAAACCACATTGGTCGGATACAGGTTCTGAGCCTTTCTAGACTTGGCCCCTGACTGGCTCACAAGGGATTAAGCTGAAATGTTTCACCTTCCTTAAGTTCTGAAAGTGACTGCAACTTCTGTCCTGTGGTGTCACACCAGTTCATCCCTCAGGGACACCAGAATTGGTGAAACCAGCACAGACGTTGCCATCATGTAAAATCGAATCCCCATCTTCAGTGCAAGATTTCCCTTCTTAGGAAAATTTAGAACATCCCTCCCCTTGACTCTGTGCAGCCATCACACCCCTCTCAGTTCCTCCATATTCCTCCCCCACTGAAGCCCTGGCAGTCTCAGGTTCCCCTTTTCTGCTTCATTCTCTGAAGCTCAGATTCACCAGGACTTCCAGATCAATCTTCCTTGATCGCTCCTCTCCCCACTCATGGGTCCTCCGTGACGTGAAACAGGCCAAGATGGGAGGAGTGAGTGAGACATGATTCTGCAGTCCCCTTGGGTCTTGGGAGCTGAAATGACTAGGTGTCTGGGAACCCTGAATCCCAGAGAAACACCAAGGCTCTGGGAAGAGAGTGTCTGCTCTGGATGTAAAAGTGAATAATACTCGGTGGGAGAAAACAGAAAGAAAAGAAAGAGTCTTTTTTCATCTTTCTCTGTACAGAATCCAACTAGCCTCACAGCAGAGGCTCCCCAACAAGCAGCCCACCGCATCCCAGGCATGAGGCAGGCTGCACTGTTCTGCAGTGGGTCTGTTGGAACATGTTACAGTATCTGTACATACTGTACAGATGACCACAGCTGAAGATACTCAAGGGCTGAGAATTAAAGTCACAGTCATGGCACTCTCTCAGTCTTTTTGTGTATGAGCTTCACATTCTCAATCTGAAGCAGTGATTCTCCGAGAATGCACACTATGAAGATTCTAATGATTAATAATATATTATTATTATACATTGCATACATTATACATTATATACTGTACATTATAAATATAAATTAATGTATAATCATTATTATACATTAAAATATTATTATATAATAATTATTATAATATCATTATAATGATTGATAATAGTTATCATTATTGACTAATTTCTTCTAAGTAACGTGACTGGAAAGCTCTGTGTGTATTATCTCAGTTACAGCCACAATTTTAGGGATTTATTCCCATTTTAAGCTAAAGATGTGGAGGCTCAGAAATATTAAATAACTTGACAAAAAAGGAAAATAATTACTGCAAAGCTAAATTAAAAACCTATTCAAACTATGTGTCAACGAAAGAAAGACGTTATCTGACCTACAAACATACTCAAAGTTGACTTCCTTCAGGCCTGCAGTGAAAGAACCAATAAAGAATGTACATCAGGAAGAAGAATGTGAACCCAGGAAAACATAACAGGAGGCACGAGGAAAGGAAAAAACGTCTGTCTAATTTAGTATTAGTTTTAAAACAAGACATTAAAAACACATTCGAACCAAAATTCCAGATGATTACCATATGAAAGAATAGAGGAGAGCAGATTTAGCTAAAAAATAACTCATTTTTTAGGGAAGATATAAATACTAAGATACTCTATTATTGTTTAACACATTGCTCTCAGAAACTGATAAATCTGTGGGACAAAAGTAAGTAATGATAAAGAGGATTTGAAGAGTGCAACATACTCGATTGGGAAAATAGACAAATCCCAACACACTGGCTTATTGTGAGACTTGTGATGCTGAAAACAGTCGTTCTCCTGACAACATGATACCACAATGGCATATCAATTTTCATGAATCAAATTTCCAACACATATAAATCTAAAAAAAGGGACAATCCAGTATTTCATTATATACAACTGTGATTCAACATGCAACAAATACCAGAAAAATAGAGACCCAGAAGTAGGTGTCTTTTTTGAGAAGACAGCTATAACAGCTCTTTAGTGAACAATTATGTTGGCATCTATTGGAATATTACACAAAAAGGACAATCCATTTGGACTATGTATGTTTTCTCTGTGACTGTGAGGGCAAAACTCTAAAGAATCCCCTGACTGTGATAACTCTTGGTCTTAAAATGCAAATAGATAACACTCAGTAAAGGAAAATGAGAGAACAAAATGAGAAAGAAAGATCTCCTTTCTCTCCTCACCTGAAACCCAATCTCTCACCTCAGAAGGATCACTGTCTGTATCTTCTCTGTCATGCAAATGAGTCAAAGAAAAGGAAATTATTGGTATATATTAAAGTTTCAAGAGCTCAAAGTAAGAAATCATCAGGACCCCTGCATAGGCATTAATGTAGTGTGAGCTTCATGTCATCGGCGCCGACTTCTGTTTTCTTCATCGTGTTTGTCGGGATGTCCTTCTTGGCCCCTCACTCTCCCTGCCTGGCTAGCGAGTGCGTCTGCATCAGTGCTACCGCCAGTCTGTCTCTTGCCGTCTTCACTTTCCCTTGCTGTTTCCTGATATCTTCCTCAGTCACCAGAAGACGTTTGCAAAGGAGCTGTGGGATGTACAGACCAGGTCCTGGGATCATCTTTGCCGAATCTGAAGACCAGGCAGGGGTGGGGATACTACTGGAGTTCAGAAAACCTGCGAGCTCACCTGGCAGGGATACACCTGTGCAACTAGGTGAAAGATTCAGCAGGGCTTTGGCAAGGTCCGAAGCACTTAAAGGTTCTCCTGCACTTTTCAGGCCTGGAGACCTTGGAGTCTCTTCTGCCAGCAGAGTTGTTGGGGCTGCTCCAAGGTTTCCTCCCTTTGCTGGCATCTGACCTCATTGCCAGGATAGGATGTGATTCTAGTAACTGGCCTCTTGAATGTGTAACTGGACATCCTCAAAGTGATGGAGAGCCTCAAACCAGGCTTTGGTTTAGATTGCTTTCCACAATCATTTCACTTCCTCTATGATGATTTGACCAACATACTTCTTCTCTTCTTACCCTATAAAAATAAATTGTGAAAATGGATCAGAGTTAAATGAAGCCTGCCTTCCCAGGACAATTATGTCAGATGCCTTGTTCTTCTACCCTCCCTCTCTCCCTGTGGGGATTAATCTGACTTTTGTCCTGGGACATCATCAAAGAGATTTGGGTCAAGAAAAGAAACCACGAGGTCAAAACTCAGGACTACGGCAGGTAATTTCTTCTCCCCCATGTTGTTAGACACTTATGTGCATGACTTTATTCTCTTTTTGTCCTTGTCTCTCTCAACAACAAAATCCTTAGTGCTCCCTGTCAGGACACACGGTCCCCAGTCTTTTTCTAAATCCCAAATCATTGTAGTCTTCTGTACTATATGACTATTCATTTGATTAACCCATTGACCAGTTGGTGTTCATAGCTCCCTTAGAGCTTAAATCAGTAGTGAAATTATCATCCATCCCACTCCTAGTGACTCTTATTTGACAATTGTGAACATTAAATCTCAGTGCAGAGAATGTATGTCTGAAAAAACTCGACTTACAAATGGAGATTGTACTGTAAGTGGGAAGCACACACTGGATTTATGAAACACAGAAAAAAAATGTAAACTCTCACATTATTAAGTTTTGTATAGAGAGCAACCACATTGATAATATCTTGGTTATAGTGGGTTAAAATATACTATTAAAGTTAGTTTCTCCTGTTTGTTTTCATTTTTTAAAATCTGGCTACTAAAAAATATTTAAATTCCATAATATAGAGTGCTTAATGTTACTATTGGACAGTGCTGGCGAAGCCATCAGTGAAAAGAAAGTCTAGAGATAGTGATTAGGGAAATTTTTTCCCTAGAAAAGGAGTCTACACTGGCCCACACTGCCAGATGCGGCAAAAAGTCTCATACACCCCCCCACACACACGTGCACACACACACTGACAGGATGAATCAAACCTCTTCCTAGAGTTCCACCACTTCTCACATGGTATGAGGTTGCATTCTTACTTAATCCTAAGTGGACTAATCTCAAGAAAGAAGGCAGAAGTGTAGGTAAATTACCAGTTAGGAAGATCTAAAACCAGAGAATAAAGCTCAAGATATGTGGTGAAATTCCTGTTGTGGCTTCTGTTACTAATTCAATATGTTAGGGAGACATTTCCAAGGAGGGTTGTTTTAAAACTCACTTTTTCTTTACTATGTAAAAATAGACAGGCTATGTAAAGAATAGTTACTCTAGCCAATCAATGAAAAGGAGATGATAGATCATGAATACCCTTATTGTAAGTCACTACTAGATTAGAGAGTCAGGGAACAGCTGACATTGGGTTAATTTGGCCTTAATTAGGCAGATTCTGATTTCATGATCGTCAGATTGATTGTATTATGCTAGAACCTATGAAACTTCCCAGCCCCCCTACTATTTAACCACCAAGGCCTACCAACCGGACCAGTCCTTGCTGACACATCCCCTGCCTCCATCCCTTCTGACAACACCTGGAGGATTTTCCCCAAATCCCACTCTGTCCCTGCGCTCTTCTACCTACCCCAGGGCCAGGGAGTCATTTTCTCCAAGGCTCAGGTTCTGTGTCTGCCCAGCTCTGTGGATGGCACTTCTCGCTCTAGTGAAGACAAACATCACAGCGCAGACCCTGTGAGCTGCAGCAATTGGACAAAGACTGGGGTTTGCTGACAGAAAAGAACATTTAGTGGGCACGGTTACCAGGGTCCAAGTAGCCCCAATGATTCCTCCAGGGAATGTGATGCAGGACAGAGCAGGAATGTCTGCATGTGGTTCGGCTTGGGAATGCCTGTAGGGTCATATAGGTGACATTGGTAATGCATTCGCCAATGTTGTTCACTCATTTATTCATCGTATGTCATGGAGTGCTTTCTACATACGTCCAGGCAACAGTCTCACCCTCTGGGGCTCACAGGCAGTGTCAGAAGAATTTCTAAATTTTATTTCTAATATATAGGTACAGCACTGGTAATACACTAGGCGTTCCAAGCATTTTTCAAACATTAACTCCTTTAATACTTTCCATAAACCTACAAAGTAGGTACGCTGATCATTATTGTCAACTAAGATATGAAGAAACTGAGGCACCAATCAGGTAAATAACTCAGTCAATACAAATATCTAATAAGGGATTGAGCTTGAATTTGGACGTGAGGAGTTAGCTCCATAGTCTGTGCTCTTAACCATGACATTTACTCTCTAAAGACTTCACATCATGAAAAAATTTGATCAGTTATCCATTTGCTTGGTGCATTGAGTACCCACACTATTTTATCTGTCTGAAAAATAGAATACATGCATAGAAACTTCTGCACATACACGGTGAAGTTACATCTACCTATGTCCCCCGTCCCTGAAAATTAATACAGAGAACATTTCAGAATGTTTCTTGCCCAGATTGAGAGGACTCTGAGGAAATCTCAGTGTTGCTATAAGAAGCTGAGGACAGGCTGGGAGTGGGTCTCAGGGGAAAGGTGTCCTCAGGAGTCACCATTGAATGACAACATTGATGGGTGAGTCTCAGCAGTGACTGAATTCAGGATCTGGTGGTGTTTTAACCTGGTGCTTATCTTCTGGCTGTGGGTTTATGGTGATGCAGCACAGGGAGAGGGGATGGTTCACTGTGTTCTTGGGGAAACCAGACCCATGAAAGAGAGGGAATGACGGTTTCCTTAAACAATGGACTCGTGGTGGGAAAAATTCAGCCTGGAAGAGACAGTCGTGTCCCTGGCATAACCAGAAGGAGTTGCCTCTGCTTCAGCCAAGGCAGACAGCCCTTCCTCATGCACTCATTTTATCTCAATGGGAGGAAGGAGGAGGAAATCATGAAATGCTATTCTGGATGTGAGATATGTGATGGTAGAGACCGTGTTAGGAAGTTCTGAAAGACTGTCTTGAGGCATTTCAGACCTTTGCTGTGACCAGAATGACAAGTGTAAGCACCCTTGTGTATGTCTGGGAAGAGTTAGTGTGTCAAGGAGAAGGCTCCCTGGTGCAGAGACTCACAGGAAGAAGCGAGTTTGACCATGGAAGGTCAGAAATGTGGCCAATGTGGCTGGAGGGAGCCTGAGAAGAGAGAGGAGTGGAGAGAGGAGGGTGATCAGGCTGGATATTGGGACATGGTAGACTGTTACTTTCTGTTCCTCTGTGACAACATTACTCCAAAACCTGCCACCTATAAAGTTCAAATATTTAACATCTCACAATTTCTGTGATCCAAGCATCAGGCATGGCTTAGCTGGGTGCCTCTGCCTCAAAGTCTCTGTGAAGAAGGGATTGTGGTCTCAACAGGGCTCCAATGGGGGAACATTCCAACCCTAGATCACTCACATGGGTTTTGTCAGGATCCATTTGAACCGACAGTCTGAGCTCCTGTCTGTCTGTTGGCTGGACACTCCCTCAGTTCTCTCCTATGGAACCTCCACATAGTGCAACTGAAAACATCAGCACTTGCTCTCCCAGTTCTGGTGATTTGATAGAGAGCAAGAGCGAGAGTAAGAGCGAGCGAGACAGAGAGAGAGAGAGAGAGAGATGGAAACAGAAGGAGGGAGGTAAGTAGGGTACCCAAGTAAACCAGTAATTTGGTAGTGACAGACGTTTTGTAATTAACACTTGGAAGTGACATCCCATCACCTTGGCTGTGTTCTGTTGTTCTTAAGCCAGATACTGACCACTTAGTGCTGACATAAGAATGTGCACTCAAGGAGGCAGGTTCAATGGGAACATTGTGGAGGATCCCACCACATAGGCCAACATGTGGCTCTTGGGACTGATTCTGAGTAAAACAGGGCTCCGTGGAAGGCTTAATGCCAGTGGATCACAATGTCTATATTTCCTCTAATTTCCACCCCTTCAGGATGCAGACCTGAAAATGAGGCTTAGAGCGGCAGTGACTTACCAAAGATCACACATCTGGGACCCAGAGAAATTCTGACTGGTATTCTATGTGATGTCCTACTTTTTTTACTTCCTCCATCTCTAAGTGTGTTCATTAGACACATGTGACACCAGCTCACAGGTGTTGTATGTAATATTACATATACACCTGAAGAGGTCTCTAGGAAGCTGTTTTTAGCCCAACCCTCATTATGCAGCTTGGGAGACTGGGGAGATCTTGAGAGGCACAGAAGCTTTTCCAGGACACAGAACTGGTAGGAAAAAAGAGTTCTGACCTCAGCTCTGTCTCCTCAAAGCTGGGGCCTGGATCCACTCCCAAGGAGCTGTGGGGAGGGTGGTGATGGGTATTTGTGTACAGTGATGCAGATGACACGAGCAAGGAGGGAGAGCAGCCAACAGCCTAGCAGAGGATTTGGGTGGATCTCATTGAAGGAAAGGGCTAAGTGATAGAACCTTGAAGAAGTGACATCACTTCTTTGGTGACAGCCCCCAACAGAACTTAGAACTTTGGTTACCAGGCTCCCACATTGTAATTACAGCCTCTTGTCCAGTTCATTTGAGTGGAGACACTTGACACGGCAGGATGTTCTCGTGTTGTCCCATGACTTTCTGAGGCTCTGGCCCCCAGAAAGCCCAGAATGAGAGCGTGTTAAGTTGCTTTAGACATTGGCTCAGCCCTCACCTCGAATGTGTGTGGCCTTTTGTCAGGAGGAACCATCAGGTAACAGTGTAGGCCAGGGCAGACCACTCTAGGTCAGGCCAGAACTGTGATCCCAAAAGGACAGCCCCACACCCCTTGACCCTCATTATGTGTGTGTGTGGGGGGTGGAGTTAGTGAAGCTGGGGTTGAGGAGGATCCAACCTGAGCAGGAGCAGGAAGCCAGATGGTGGGATTTGGGCAGTGTGTCATGTTCATGCTCAAGATCTTGGCTGCAGGAGAGGAAGGTGAGTGCTGGGGACCAAGCTCCTCTATCCGCATGTGAATGCTAGGCCCTCAAGGTGTCCTCGCATTCCTTCCCTGGTGGAGTGTCTGCAGATGCCCCTCTGTGCCTGATCTGTCGTGGGGTTTTCCACTGTGGCAAAGTCCAGGCAGGCCCCTGATCCCTCCTGGACTGACTGCTGGGCACTGTCACTGCAGAGCTGCACCCAGGAGATGGTCGAGGAGCTGGTGGATGCTTTCCAGTTTGCCATCTCCCTGGAGTGGACACAGGTGCACCAGTCCATCAATGACCAGGGCTGGTCTGAGGTGAGTGTGGGTGCAGAGGGGTCTTCACACCCAGGACCCTGAGGTGATCAATGCAGTAGTAGAATCCAGACTCAAATATGAGATTCCCCTGGGACCCGCTGCCCCAGAATTTTCTCACTACAGTGCCCCGAAGTCCCACTCCCAAAGGAATCTGGACCTCCACTCCTCCCCACAAGCTGCACAGGAGGGTAGAAAGTCACCTCAGTCCTCCTGGTGGTTCACCATGATGTCACTGACTGTATGTTCCTCCTCTTCTCCCCCCGTGTCAGGTTGAGTCCACTGCGAATTTAAATGAAGACTGCAGGATGCGTGGCATCCAGGCAGGCATGATGGAGAAGCTTACAGCGTCCATTGCACCAGCTTTCCTGAGTAGGAACATCTAGAGTTTCACCACCTTCATGATCAACTACTCGGCCTCAGACACATCCCACCGGGTCCTGGACCAGTTGTTTACTATGTGAGTAGCCACTCCCTCCTCAACACAGTGATGACTCTGTCCTCTGCCACCTGTGTACCTTGGGCAAATCCCAGCATCTCTCGGAGCCTCAGTTTTCTCTTCTGAAATGTGGGGGGTGAATAAATTTCATGGTGATTTGTAGAGACTAATGGGATCAGCCATGGCAGGTGCTCACCTGGTGCCTGTATCTGCAGAGAGGGCTGTGGACATCCTGTGGTTGGTCCCCAGCAGCCCTGAGCTTGGTTGGTCCCTCAGACCTGGCCAGGGGCAGCTCATCCCCCGGCACCCTCTCCCGGAGCATCCAAGGGCAGGCTTGGCGCCAGCCCCACCCTACTATCCACTGCAACGACTATCGTCCTTCCTCGGGAGGCCTGGGCAGGACAGGGACCCGGGTGTGGGAGGCCGCCAGATCTCAGGTCTGACACACCGCTTGCCAGGCTGCTTCCTCCTCTGACGGGGGCCCAGCATACACCCCAGGATACTTGGCAGCCATCCATAGGGCTATGTCCTCCAGAGGTCGTCCCCTTGGAAGGGGCCTGGCCCAGGTGTCAGGTTCGGCTGGTTGGCCAGCATCCTTTGGAGAAAGCAGGCAAGCCGAGCCAGGCTTGCAGTGGCCATGGGCGTGACACCTGTGACCTCAGGCAGAGGGCCTCACGCGTGCCCACCATGGCGGATTTCTCCCCAGAGCCTTGGTCTGGGCACCAGGAAGGCCAGGCCTTCCCGACTCCAGAGAGGGGGCTGGGACCTGTGGCCGGAATGGTTTGCCCAGTTTGGCAGTGTCTACATAGCACTGTGTTGCCATCTGCCTGTCTCGGCCCTTCTGACTCCACAGAACCTTTCCTACATCTGGTCTGGCTGCAGTCACAAAGTGCAGGCGTGGGGTGAGGCCATGGCTTTGTCTTTCCAGGAGGAAATGAGCCCCTGGACAAAGCAGCTGGTGCAGACAGAGCCTTGAGGTTGAAGCCCAGTACGCCTGTGGCCATCAGGGCCAGACCAATGCTTCCAAAGAAGGGAAGCGGCCTTCAAGCTGAGTGGGAGTGGGGGAGGGGAGGGAGCCGTTCAGTGCTTGGCGGGAGGACAGGGTCTTCATTGAGGAACCCCGAGGCCAGCCCTAGGCCCGGGGGTCGCGCATGCACACTTGGCCTGTGCGGAGGTGTGGGGGGTTGAACCCAAGCCCACAGGGCTACCGGAGAGGCCAGAGAAAGAAGGCTCCATGGGGGAGGTAGGGCGAGGTGGTCATGGCGTGCCACCTTCCTCCTCTCAGATCCCAGAGGGAGAGAGAGAGAGAGAGAGAGGAAGAGACAGAGAGAAAGAGAGAGAGAGGGAGAGAGAGACAGATCCATGACCTCTGAGTCGCTGCCTCCACCGCTGGCTGGTGCCAACTCACACGCCATCCCACTTGCACCCACCACCCCCACGCCCACCCCATGGCCAGCCCCACAACAGAGAGGCCAGTTCCTGGTCACCTCCGTGCCTTTTCTTCTGGACCTGACCCCAGTACATGGGAAACAGGCCGGACAAGCCTTTACATGTCTCTCTGTATGACAATCATCTTGATCTCCTCTCCCATCCCACAGGCCCACCCACGACATCCGCCTTTGTCATTCGCGCAGGAGAGGGTGTAAGATGAGAATCTCTGCCATTGTGGTGAGAGACTCAATTTCCTGGTTCTCTCCAATGGAAACATGTTCTTCACCTGGGTCTGATTTTCTCCAGCCAACCTGTCTTGTTAAGGATTTGACCAGCCCTAAGAACCTGCAGGGAAAGGGTGGATGGGGATTCTCTCTCTGCCCCCGGCAGCCTCGAGCTGGGTCGGTCCCTCAGACCTGGCCAGGGGCAGCCCACCCCCCGGTGCCCTCTCCTGGAGCATCCACGGGCAGGCTCAGCACCAGCCTCACCCCTCTCGCCACTGCCATAACCATCATCCTCCCTTGGGAGGCCTGGGCAGGACAGGGTCCCGGGTGTAGGTGGCCGCCAGAACTTAGGTCAGGCACACCCTTTGCCAGGCAGCTTCTTCCTCTGTCTGGGGCCCAGCACACGCCCCAGGAGACTTGGCAGCCGTCCCCAGGGCTATGTCCTCTGGAACGCGTCACCTTGGAAGGGGCCTGGCCCAGCTGCCAGGTTCGGCTGGTCGGCCAGCCTCCTTGGGAGAAAACAGGCAAGCCAAACCAGGCTTGGAGTGGCCTTGGACGTGACACCTGAGACCTCAGGGAGAGGACCTCACGTGTGCCCTCCATTGCGGATTTCTCCCCGGAGCTGTGGCCTGGACACCAGGAAGGCCAGGCCTTCCTGACTCCAGGGAGGAGGCTGGGACATGTCGCTGGAAGGGCTTGCCCAGTTTGGCCCTGGCTCCCTAGCCCTGCGGTGCCATCTGCCTGTCTCAGCCCTTCTGACTCCACAGAGCCTTTCCTACACCTGGCCTGGCTGCAGTCGCAAAGTGCAGGCGTGGGATGAGACCATGGCTTTCTCTTTCCAGGAAGAAATGAGCCCCTGGACGAAGCAGCTGGCCCAGGCAGAGCCTTGAGCTTGAAGCCCAGTACGCTTGTGGCCATCAGGCCCAAAGCAATGCTTCCAAGGAAGGGAAGCCGTCTTTCAGGTGAGTGGGAGTGGGGGAGGGGAGGGAGACAACAGCTGAAGCCAAGTACAGAAGAGCAGCGATGGAACAGCTGCAGCGGGGTGGCACCAGAGGTCCGCCCCCGCCGGTCAGAGCCTGGCAGCAGGGTGGTGCCTTCACTGAGGACCCACGCAGCAAGCCCTAGGCCCCAGAAGTCGCGCATGTGCCCTTGGCCTGTGCGGGGATGTGGGGGCCTGAACCCAAGCTCTCAGGGTTCCCGGAGCTGCCAGAGAAAGAAGGGCCCACGGGGGAGGTAGGTGAGGTGGGCAGGGCGCGGGACCTTCCTTTCCTCAGGTCCCCGAGGGGGAGAGAGAGAGGGAGACAATGAAAGATCCATGACCTCTGAGTCACTGCCTCCACCGCTGGCTGGTGCCTACTCACAAGCCATCCCATTGCACCCACCACACCCACGCCTGCCCAGGGGCCATCCCCACCACAGAGAGGCCGGTTGCTGGACACCTCCCTGCCTTCCCTTCCGTTCCTGACCCCAGTGCAGGAGAAAATGTTCAGACAAGCCTTTACATGTCCCTCTCCATGACAATCGTCTCCCTCCCCTCTCCCATCCCACAGGCCCACCCACGACATCCACCTTTGTCATTAGCTCTGGAGAGGATGCAAGATGAGAATCTCTGCCATTGTGTGGAGAAACTCAGTTTCCTGCGTTTCTCCCATGGACACATGTTCTTCAGCTAGGTCTGATTTGCGCCAGCGAACCTGTCTTGTTAATGATTTGGCCAGCCATGAGAACCTGAAGGGAAATGGCAGAGGGGCATTCTCTCTCTTCCCCCAACAACCCCTATCTGGGTCGGTCCCTCAGACCTTGCCAGGGGCAGCCCATACCCCGGCGCCCTCTCCTGGGTCATCCACGTGCAGGCTCAGCACCCGCCCCAGCACTCTCGCCATTGCCAAGACCATCGTTCTCCCTTGGGATTCCTGGGGATGACAGGGACCTCGGTGTGGGAGGCTGCCTGATCTCTGGTCTCTCACACCGCTTCCTGGGCTGCTTCCTCCTCTGACGGGGCCCAGCACATGCCCCAGGAAACTTGGCAGATGTCCCCAGGGCTATATCCTCTGGAACTTTTCTCCTCTGAAGGGGCCTGGCCCAGGTGCCAGGTTCAGCTGTTTGACCAGACTGCTTTGACGAAAGCAAGCAAGCCGAGCCAGGCAGGCAGTGGCACTGGGCATGACACCTGAGACCTGAGGCAGAGGACCTCATGGGTGTCCTCCATCTCGGATTTCTCCCCAGAACCATGGCCTCGGCACTAGGAAAGCCAGGCGTTCCCGACGCCAGAGACGAGGCTGGGAACTGTCCCCGGAAGGGCTTGCCCAGTGTGGCATAGGCTCCCAAAGGCCTATGGGCTGCTGGCGCTGCACTTCCTGCTTTGCCATATGCCTGTCTCTGCCCTTTTGTCTCCACAGAGCCTTTCCTCAACCTGGCTGCCGTCGCCAAGTCTAGGCGTGGGGTGAGGCCATGGCTTTGTCTTTCCAGAATGAATTGAGCCCCGGGACAAAGCAACTGGCCTAGGAAGAACCTTGAGCTCGAACCCCTGTCTGACTGTGGCCACTCTGGGCAGACCCACACTTCCAAGGAAGTGATGCAGCCTGCGATCTCTTCGGAATTGGGGGAGGTGAGGGAGACAACAGCTGCAGACAAGTCAAGAAGGGCAGGGTTCCTTCAGCTGCAGCTGGTAGTCGCCAAGGGACGCCAAAACCGGTCAGATCCTGGCGGGAGGATGGGGCCTTCACTGAGGACCCCCGAGTCCAGCCCTAGTCCCGGGTGGCCGAGCATGCACCCTTGGCCTGAGGGTCTTGAATACAAGCCTGCCTGGTTCCGAGAGCTGCCAGAGAAAGAGGGGACCATGGGATAGGTAGGCGAGGTGGGTAGGGCGCCCCACCTTTCTCTCCTTGGGTCTCCGAGGGAGAGAAGAGAGAGAGAGACAGAAAGAGATTGAGAGAGAGAGAAAGAGAGATCCCTGACCTCTGAATCGCTGCCTCCACCACTGGTACCAACTCACACGCCATCCCACTTCCACCTACCACCCCCATGCCCGCCCCAGGGCCAGCGCCACCACAGAGAGGCGGGTTGCTGGTCACCTCTGTGCTCTCCCTTCTGGACCTGACCCCGATGCAGGGGAAATGGTTCCAACAAGACATTACGTGTCCCTCTGCATGACAATTGTCTTCTTCCAGTCTTCACTTCCACATGCCCACCCCCAACATCCTCCTTTCTCATAACCTCAGGAGAGGATGCAAGATGAGAATCTCTGCCTTTGTGTGGAGAGACTCATTTTCCCGGGTTTCTGCCATGCACTCATATTCTTCAGTTCGGTATGATTTTCTCTTGTGAACCTGGCTTGTTAATGGTTTGGCAAGCCGTAAGAAACTTAAGGGAAAGGGCGGAGTGGGATTCTCTCTCTGCCCCTGACTGCCTCGAGCTGAGGTGGTCCCTCAGAACACTCCAGGGTCAGCCCATCCCCAGGCGCCCTCTCCCGGGACATCCTGAGGCAGGCTAGCCGGAAACCCCACCCTACTCGCCCCTGCCACGACCCTCGTCCTACCTCGTGAGGCCTGGGCAGGACAGGGTGTGGGAGGCTTCCTGATCTCACGTCTGGCACACCCGTTGCAAGACTGCTTTCTCTTCTGACGGGACCCAGCACACGCTCCAGGAGACTTGGCGGCCATCCCCAGGGCTATGTCCTCTTGACCTTGTCCCCTCTGGAAGTGGCCTGGCCCAGGT